>NC_080674.1:183913013-184235513 GCF_030445035.2 Dasypus novemcinctus | reverse complement strand
ATCCATCCATCCATCCATCCATCCTTCCTTCCTTCCTTCCTTCCTTTTATTCAATTACTTTATCAAGCATCTACACTGTATCACACACTCCATGGGATGCTAAGGATAAAATAGAGAGCAAAATCAGATGGATCCTCTGCCCTTAGTACAGCTAACCATCAGCCTGGTGAAGGAGACGGTAAGGAAACAATTATAAATAAATGTAAAATGGCGACTGTAACACGTCCTGCAAACGAGAAGTGGGTGGCAATTTGAAGGCCTATAACAGGAAGATAGGTCCTGGTGTGAGACTGGTAAAAGTCCAGCCTTGTAGCAGGAGCCCTCTCTTTGTGTGTCAGCAACAGGAAGACACTGGCCTGTGTTTAGGCAGCAGTATACCACTGAGCTAGCATGCCAAATGTTTCTTTGTTCATTTATACAAACATACTCTGTAATATACATGCATATTCCTTGGTGTCATTTTCTCTTGTATAATATAAAGTGTATATTTTTGTACCATATCTATCTATATATAGACATAGACACACATATGCACAGAGGTTTTTCTTCTCACTGACAGTTCAGATGATGTAGTCACTATCATCTTCATACTTCATAATTACATAACTATCACATTTTATGTTCATATATTACATTATATAATGAATAATTATATAACTCTTTAGCAAGTGCCATTTTAGTAGTAGCTATACATGCATTATCTCTGTTCCATCCTGATAGTTTTTGTTTGCCCATTTCACAGGTGTGGAGACTGAGGCTCCAAGATGCAGAGATGTGAACACTTGCCCAGCGTCCCACAGCCAGAAGTGGGTGAAGCATATGGGAGCACAGATTTGCATGACTCCAACATCATGTTGCCTCCTTGCTAGCATGTTAGGACCAAAAGGAACCTGAGAGAGTGGTCAGATAGCTGACTGGGTTGAGAGCCACCCGTGGCTGATGAGACTTGGTGTCTATTAGAAGACAGAGCAGTTCAAGGAACAGACTCTGTAACCTTGACTGCACTGACCAACTGGGCTCTGGGGACTCAATGGAACTGCATAGCCATCAGCAGCCCCTGTACAATAGAGTCGCTGACCCAGCAGTCCAAGGTGACACCCAGAAGTCAAAGGTCTCTGCCCAAGGAGAAGGAGCACAGACCTGTGACCCTGTTCCCATGGACCACATAGGGAGAATGAGAGGGGAATCTGAGCTTAGATAGACAACCTCAAGGCCCTAGCAGAAGATCTGGGGAAACAAAGGATGGGCATGAAGGAAGACTTCCTGGAACAGGTGTTACCTGAACAGAGCCCTGCAGGATCGGTCAGGGATAACAAAGTCATTCCAGGTAGAATTCACAGCAGGAGATGGAGACCAAACCTTGGGCCCTGAGGTTTCAGACAAGACTGCCCAGCCCTGAGTTACTCTTCTCCAGTTCAGCTTGAGCAGAAGCCCCGGGGCAGGAGATAGCATCTGACTGTGAAAAAAAGATGGGGCTGAAGACATGGCGGGAGAGGAGAACAAGGTCTCAGATGTCCTTGAACATTTAGGACACATCATGGGTTTCAAATAGGACAGTGATCCCATGCCTTTTAGGGTTATTAAGACCCTCTGGGGCAGAGCAGAGGCTGGAGTGGAGGCAGGAGAGGCTGGAGGCCAGGAAGAAGCTGCCACAGAGACTCAGGCAAGGACAGTGGGAGCGGGAAGGGGCAATTCCAAGTGCCATTGTCTTTAAAAATTATTTTATTTTTTTTTCAGAATCAAAATTATCTCTGGTGGTTTGGAACTGTATACACCCCAGAAAAACATGTTCTTAGTCCTATTACAAGTCCTTTATAAGTCAGATGAAATTCAGCCACAGAGAAAGAATGCCACAGATGAAGCAGGCAGAGCCGAACATCAGTGGGCACCTGGAAGAGAAGGGGGAGACCATGAGAGGCTACCATGTGCGTTGCCATGTGACAAACCGAGGACGGAGGATAGCCAGCAGCCAGCTGCAGAACGCATCAGTCTTCAGGCAGACAGTGTCATCTTGGTCTGGACTTTCTTTTAGCTTTAACCTTGAGCTAATGAATTCTCATTGTTTAAGTGGCCCCATTTCATGGTATTTGCTTGAGCAGCCTATGAAACTAAAACATTATCCTTGCTTGTTTAAAGTAAAATAGAAAATCGACAGAGAAGAGAGGCATACCTAACAGCAAAGACAGATCCCATGTTGTCCTTATAAAAGATTTTATTATGAATTAATCGATACCAAGGAACATATGTAATTTACATTGTTATGAAGAATAATGAAAAAACAAACACACGTGAACCCGCCATTCAGAGTAAGAATTAGAACTTACTTAAGCAATGGAAGCTAAGCACGGATCCTCTCTGGCGCCTCTCTTACCTCCAGTCCTCCCCCTAAACCCCCACCCCCAGCAAAAGGGAAAATCTCCCTGAGTTTCAAGTTTGTCTCATACCTGGGCTTGACTTTATGTTTTTACCAAATATGTATGTGTCCAAATATAGTGCTTGGTTTGCTTATTTCCAAGCGCTCCTGAAAAAAATGCGTCTTGGTTTCTTCGGCCACTTGCATTTTTAAAGTCAATATCATGTGTCTCAGATCCATCCTCTCGCCAGTAAATGGCACATCCCATCGTATGCATTTACCCCGATTAATTTATCCCTTCTTCTGTTGGTGGGCCCTTGAGTGGCCTACGGCTGTTTCCGGTCTCAAACCGTGCTGCTATAGACATTCTTGTAGGCGTCTCCTGGAACACAGGTGCACAGATCTCCCCAGGAAACCTCAGGGTAGAATTGCTGGGTTGTAGGACCCAGAGCTCTTCCCACTTCTCTCTTCTGAGCAGCGCCCAGCAGCCCCCGGATGTGCCCGAGAGCCTGGCATGCTGGGAGCTCAGGGCCCCCGTGCAGGCAGGCCCAGGCCAGCCCCTCATCTGCAAGCGAGGCCAGCAATTCTCCAGCTGGCTTCTAATTAGGTCACAGGAGAGTGTCCCTGGCTCGCTCAGGGTTTGTTCCGTTTCCTTCACACTTGGGCCAAGGGAGGATCTGTTCGCAAGCTACCAAGCCCCAGGGGGATGGTGATGGAAACTGCTAATGCTTCCGGAGCCGTATGCACACCAGGCTTGCCCAAAGCCCTTCAAATATGTCCACTCACTTAATCCTACCCTGGGTAGGTACTATCAGTACCCCCATTTTCCAGATGAGAAAGGGAGGCACAGCAAGTTGAGGATCTTGCCCACCAGGAACACAAACTGGTAAGTGCTAGAACCAGTCTTCAAATCCAAGTAACCTGGTTCTGATGCTTTCCAGCTCTGAAACCAGGCAAAGAGCCAATTCCTCTCCCAATCCCGAGTTACTCAGGATTCTTTTTTTTTTTTTTTTGCAAGGAAAAGAAACAGAACTTGAAGGAATAGAAGTAAAAAAACAAAGGGAGGGGACTTCTTGGCTCACAAAATAAATGCAGAAGAGACAGATAGGAAGCCAACCTCGGGGCCCACTGGTTCAGAGAGACAAGTGCTATTAGAAATCTCTCCATCTCCCACCTTGATATCTACCTTCATTCTCTCCTGCTGCCAAAGGGCTTCCTCCAAGGAGCAAGAACGTGGCTGCTGCAGCTCTCACCTCATCTTCTAGCAGATTCTCCAACATCTGTTAAACAAACAAATCAAACACAGGGGGAAGGACCCCGATTAGCTCGGCCTGGGCCAGCTGCCCATTCCTGGAGCAGTCCCCGTGGCCTGGGAAGGCTGGGTCCTCAGACTGGCACGGGGTGGATCACAGGACCCAGCCTGTGGCCACAGGAGCTGCGACCATCCCCGGGAGGGGGACAGGGTGTCTGGGAGCAGGGCAACCGTCCCGGTTTTGCTGTACTGCCAGGGCCCCATCTGTGCCAAGGAACGGCAGAAGCTGGAGGGGCCCCTGCCTCCTCTCTGGAAAGTCACCACGGCCTGGGCATCTGCTTCCCCAGAGAGGAGTCCTGCAGCCCCTTCCTTTTTGAGCAAGGCCTGGGTCTTTACCCAGGAATCACCTGGGCTGAGAGGAACTTCCCTTTGTATACTATCTATCTGGCATTCAGGGAGAAGAGATTCTAACCTGCTATTTTTCACCAGCCAAACCCACTCCCGTGCACCCTAAACCACAGAAGTCCCGGGGTTGGGACGTTGCACTGGGACTGCTCAGAGGAGCAGCAGCATCTCCAGAGACGGGGAAGGAGATTCCTTGCCGGGCCTGCTGATGACAAGCCCTGCAGCACAGGGGAGACTTTCATTCAGGCCACTCCGAGGAACCCCGGAGAGCCGCCTGTCCTCCCCTTCACGGGGGATAGGGCTCAGGGCACAGGAACAGAAAGCAAATGCCAGAGCCCAGGACAGGCAACGGAACATTGGAAAATCCCGCACGGCCGGCCCCGCCTCCTGCTGCACATGGCCCCCCTTGGGCCCTGCCCAGCCCTGAGCTGGGGCCAACGCGGTAGAGCGCCAGGGGAGTCCAGCAGACACACATCTGGACAGGAGACAAAGGCAACCTGTGGGCCGGGAAGCCTGGTGACCGTGAAGAAAGGACGCCTTCGCAAGCCCGGCTCTGCCTGCTGGTGACACAGGACCTCCCGAGGCCCGGCCCCGCTCCCAGCCGACCCACGGCCTCTGCCGGCCGCTTCCGCAGCCCGAGAGTGGGTGTGGGAAAGGAGCCCCTTCCTTGGGCCTCAGGAGCCAGGGGGTGGGAAAGGGACAGCAGGAAAAGCCAGAGCCAATGAGTGGCTTCAAGGTTAAGGCTCTGGAAATAAAGAAAATTAAAAAATAAGAAAAAATTTAAAAATTGAAAAGTGTGATTTTGCGCTGGAAATTGGCTCATGGACAGATTAAATTTAGGAGTAACTGGGGCAGATACGCAGAGAAGCATGTTTCCTTAATGAGCCTGTCTTTATTTAACTTCTTAATCATCTCCTGGGCCAAAAAATCTGGAGGTGACTCCAAAAGTCACGACGACAAAGACAGTGACAAATTGAGCTCCGTTGAGCTGTTTCGGGACCCGGCTCCGAGACCTCAAGTCCCTACTCCCCAATTTGTCAGCCTGATGAGGGGGGTCTGTACCTGGCTGCTAGGATAACCCCTGTACTGCCTCCCAAAATTCATGTCCACCCAGACCCTCAGACTTATTTGGGAATAGGATCTTGGCAGATGTAAATAGTTATGATAAAGGTCATACTAGAATAGCTGTAAATCCAAATGAGGGTGTCCTTACATATTTTTTAAAGATTTATTTATTTATTCCCCCTCTCCCATGCCCTTCCATCCCCCGTTGTCTGCGCTCTGTGTCCATGTGCTATATGATCTTCTGTGTTTGCTTGTCTTCTCTTTAGGTGACACTGGGAACAGATCCTGGAACCTTCTGGAGTACGAGAGAGGCGCTCAAGCTCTTGTGCCACCTCAGCTCCCTGGTCTGCTGTGTCTCTCATCTCCTCTGTGTCTCCTTTTGTTGCATCATCTTGCTGTGGCAGGTGTCCACCTGGGCCAGCACTCCACTTGGGCCAGCTCACTGTACAGCCCCATCTGCCTTCACCAGGAGGTCCTGGGAATCGAACCCTAGACCTCCTCTATGGTAGATGGGATCCCAATCACTTGAACCACATCCGCTTCCCAATGGTGTCCTTATAAGGAGAGGGAAATTTGGACATGGAGACAAAGGCACAGAGGGACGATGGCCCAAGCAAAGGCAGAGGCAGGGATTGGAGTTATTCTGCCATCAGAATGATGGGGTCACCAGAAGCTGGAAGAGACTGTGGAGGGAGCATAGCACTGCTGATACCTTGGCTTTGGACATCTGGTCTCCAGAACTGTGAAAGAATGCAATTCTACTGTATTTTTTTGTTTGTTTGGTTTTTGGTTTTTTTAGGTACCAGGGCCAGAGATTGAACCCAGGACCTCTTATGTGGGAAGCTGGCACTCAACCACTGAGCCACATCAGCTTCCCTGAGTTGGCTTGCCTGTCTGTTTGGCTTGTTGTTTGTTTTTGTCTCTTCAAGAGGCTTGGGAACTGAACCTGAGACCTTCCATGTGGGAGGCAGGAGCCCAACCCCTTTAGCCACAGTCACTCCCCAGCTCTACTGTGTTAAGCCCCCCCTTTGGTGGTGTTTGGTGATGAAGGTCCTAGGGAGCGAGTACAGCCCCAGAGTGGCCTCACCGCCTTGCTCAGAAACAAGTAAAAGGGAGGATCCTTGAACAGGCAAAAGGCGGTTTGGGTGGTACTTCCCTTTTCGGCCCTGATTCCACCCACCCTCCAGCGTTCTTTGCTGTCTCCGTCTCACTACTCATCCATTCAGTCACTCAATAAAAATTGCACAAGCAATTTGCATACCTATGTCAGGCACCGTGAGAAACTGCTGGAAGCGCAGTGCTGGGCAGGGCCGGGTAGTGTGCCTGCCTTCACGGAGCTGGCCGTCCAGTAGGGGAGGCAGGCTCAAGCAAGCGGTTCCAGAATGGTCTCTCTATAAACTGCCACGGGCACTCTAAAGAGAAAGGGAAGAAAAGTCTAGGAAGCCCGATCCAGGCTCGGGGTCCACCAAGATGACCCTCGTCCTGCCTTGGGCCCTGGCTGCCTGCCTGCGGGTCTCACTCCCTCCGCAGGGAGGAGGAGAAGCACGGCATGGTGAGGCCGCTCTGTGCAGGCTGCTGTAGGCACGGCCCACCCCCTGCGTCTGTGATGGGGGAGAAGGCTCCCTCTTCTAGGGAACGCATCAGAACCGAGATGGGGAAAGGTCTAGTTTGAAACAATAGAGCCAGCCTAATCATAGAATTTTATATTTTGGGGGGAAAAACTCTTTCATTTCATGAGGAAAACTGTGGGAGAGCTGGAAAAGTGTTCTTGGCCAGTGGATGTGCATGAAATATGTACCCCAGGAGGCAGGGGGAGGTACAGTGTTCGAGGGGGAGGGAGGAGGTTTAATGTTAAGCTAAAGGAAGCACAGGGGAAGCAGATGTGGGTCAAACGATTGGGCTCCTGCCTAACACATGGGAGTCCTCAGTTCGGTTCCCGGTGCCTCCTAAAAAAGACAGCAAGCTGGCGTGACAGGCAGGTACAGCAAGCTGACGCAACAAGATGACACAACAAGAGACAGGAGGAAAGCATAATGAGAGACACAACAAAGCAGGGAGTGGAGGTGGCTCAAGTGATTAAGCACCTCCCTCCCACATTGGAGGTCCCGGGATCACTTCCCGGTACCTCCTAAGGAAACCAGTGGGTGGGGAGAAATAAATAAATAAATCTTGAAAAAACAAAAGGAAACACAGGTTAGAAACCCTTGAGGAACACTGGGCTATCTCACATGAATTCACCACCACCCTGTGAGCAAGGGAGCAGGACCACAGGATAGCATGACTCCCATGTTCCAGGAGCGGCGATGGAGGAGCCAAAGGCTGAAGTCGCATGCCTGTTACGCCGCTAGTAAGTTGCTGAGGCAGAATTTGAACCCAACCCAACACTCCGATGCAATAGCCCGTGTTGCTCACAGGGTCTTGAGCAGGGCGCTAGTGGATTCCAGGGCCGTTCTTCATGTAGGTCAGAACTCCCAGGCAGAGAGTCAGCAGGAGTGAAAGCCTTCTGGGATTCCATGGCGGTGATTTGCAGGCTGCGTAATTTAAACAGCGCCCTGCGTGCGTGGGGGCCAGCAGCTTTGGGACCCCCATGGGGCTGAGCTCCGCAGAGAGGGGCTGGGGATCTGGGGGTTGTCAGGAAGTCAAAGGCGTCCGCCCGGGAAATGGACGGCTGAACACATGAACAAGGGACCTCTTACCCTGGTCTGGGCTATGCTGATGTCCAGGTTTGTCCCACGAATTCAAAAAAGGTTAACAGAGCAGGAGGACAGAATCGGATGCAGGGAGAATGCGTAACTTGTTTCAGCTAACCCTTCACGTATTTTCAGTATATTTTCTTTTTTCTTTTCTTTTTTTAAGAAGGAGCTAATTACTGCACATAGTAGGTGATTTCAAATGCATGTCTCCCTTTTTCCCAGGAAATGAGGTCCAAGAAGTCTTCCATTCGGCTGTTTGTTGAACAACAAACGCCTGAGAATTTTAAGATGGGGCAGAACCTACTGGGCGCCGTCCGGTGAAGTCCCCACCCTGGGGACGCGTTCTCACTGAGCTGGTGCGGCAGCCACGTGCCCCGCGCGGCTCTCCAGCGCCTGGAATGGGGCTGGCGTGCCGGAGGGGCTGCCGCTGGCATTTAGTTTATGGATTGCTTTGGACTCCACAGGCTGGGCTAGCTCGCGGAGGTGGTGTGCTTGTCGCCCCAGTGAGTCCAAATCCTTCCTCCTCAGGGCTCGTCCTCACAGCACTTGCTCTGTAGGACCACAGAAGGCTCTCACGCCTGCTGAACTGGGGGGGAGGCCGGTCGAGGGAGCAGTCGGCTCAGAGAAGGGGGGCGATGGTCCTAAGTTCTCACAGCCTCGGAGGGGCAGAAGGGGGTTGAGATCTGACACGTCTGAGTCCTGGGTGGTTTCAAGGGAGGTCGTGTTTCCAACCCACGCCCTGTGCTCCAAGCTGCCTGGCAGAAGATCAGCCCTCCCTCCAGGCCAGCAAGCCAACCCCGGGCAAGCCAGGCTGGCAAGCTGCCTCTGGGCACTTTGAGCTGTAAGATATAAACATTGGCGATCAACAAACAAATCTACACATACACACATACACATACATGTACACATGCATATCAAGGGTCATCCATGTACCAGCCCTGTGCCAGCCTTGGGGACACAGGCATAACCCCCCACCCTCCCACTCCCACCTCCAGCCCCGGCACCCCCAGCCTGGGAGCACACTGGAGGCACCCAGCTGCCTGAGATGGAAGGATGGTTCTTTGGAGCTAAGGGGGTGAGTTAGGAGGTTTTGATTCTCCTAAGATACGTTTTTTAGAAAAAGAAAGAAAAGAAAAAAGATTAAACTGACAACTAAGCTTGGGAATCCCCTCCTGGGGACTCACCAATGCACATTAGTATTTTAAGGAAAGGGAGGCAGCGAGGGGAGTGGACAGAGGGCTGGACTTGGGGCCGGATGAGTTTTGGCAGAGGGCTCTGAGCCTGAATTGGTGCACCCGCGGGTGGGCATGGTGGGAGCGCTGTATCTTCTATCTGCCGGCCCGTGGTGTGCTTGTGGCCTGGAGAGGGGCTCAGTGAATGACGGCTTCCTTTTCCTTCCCCGGGAGGGCCTAGGGAGAGCAGGAAGGGGAGGAGAGGAGGGTGAATGGGATTATTTCCCTGGCCAGCCTGGCAGAGCCTCGACTGCTAGTCAATAACAGACAGCCACCCAGCGTGGGCCTCTGCCTTGGGCCCCCCAGCCACCCTGTGCAGGCCTCTACCTTGGGCCCCCCAGCCGCCCTGTGCAAACTCTCGGCCTTGGGTCCCCCAGCTGCCCTGCGCAGGCCTCTGCCTTGCACCCCCCAGCCACCCCGCACAGGCCTCTGCCTTGTGCCCCCCCAGCCGCCCCGCACAAGCCTCTGCCTTGCGCCCCCAGCTGTCCAGCTCAGGCCTCTGCCTTGCGGCCCCCAGCCGCCCCGCACAGGCCTCTGCCTTGCGCCCCCCAGCCGCCCTGCACAAACTCTCGGCCTTGGGCCCCCCAGCTCCCAGCCTGGGTCCCCTGCAAGCCAACCTCAGAAAGAACAGGCTGTTCTGCCATCCCGGGGGCTGGCTCCTGGCAGGCCTGTAGGGAATGTGGCAACATCCGGGGGCCAAAGCAGAGACCAGGCCTTAGGAGCCAGCATCAACCCGCCATCCTGTCCTCTGGTATAGGCAAAATCCAAATGGGCCTTCCGCCTCCCTGGGGGCGCATCTCAGGACGGCAGGTGAGGAGAACCAGGGCTGAGTCTTGGCTCTGCTGCCTCCCTCTTGCAGACAACTCACCTCCTTTCAAGTCCCGCGTGCTAGTGAGGGACTGCAGTGAATTTACCGGCCCAAGCCTCAGTTTCCTCTTTAGAAAAATGGGGGGTAAAATGCGTGTCCTCCTGCCTGGGCAGCACCTGGCTTACAGGAACTATCTCTAGCTCAGTGGCTGTCAGCGTCTGGTCCCCAGATCAACTACATCAGCATCAAGTGGGAATGCATTAGAATGAAAATTCTCAGGTCCCACCCAGACCCAGCAAGTAAGAAACTCTGGGGGTGGGGTGGGCAGTCTGTGTGGTAAGGCTCCCTCCTGGGGATACTGATGCTAGTTAAAATTTGCCACACACTGCAGTGAGAGGTTACTGATATTCTCCGCAACCCCTTCCAGCTCCGAGTCTGACTACAGCTGGCTAAGGATGGGACTTGGGGTTAGGTGGACCTGGGCGAAATCCTCCTTCCTCTCCTTCCAGCTTGTTGCCTGGGGGGAGAAGTCATGCTCCCCGAACCTCAGTTTTCTTATCTTTGAAATGGGAATACCCCCTGACTCGCAGTTTTCCATACAGCACCAAATGGGAAGCACCTATCTCAGAACCCAGAACATTCCAAAAGCTCAGTCACTGCTAGTTACTATCACTGTCGTGGTGGCTATTTTCTTCTTAAATAATCAGGTACTAGAGATATTTGTTCCTAAAAAAGGAAAGGGTTTCTCTGGCATGAATCTCGGCCCACTCTGCCATCATCCCCCAAATAATATTCCCGTAAGGACGGGAGAGAAAATTGCCAAAGGGCCCTCTGCTACCCATCAGCCGGGAGGCTTCACGAGTTTGAATAAGGCAGAGGATTTCAATTACCCGGAATGACAAAGGAGGGGCCTCGCAGGCACCATATGGCCAGGCCGGGCCACCGGGCCTGCGTGAACGCAGGCTCTCCTGTGAGATATTAACATAATATCCCTTCCAAAAGCGATTACCAAGTTGCAGGCAGCAGAATGTCGTTTGGTGGCCTCGGCCCGCTCTCATCATCAGCGATGACTAAACAAGCTAATCAAATCAGCACAAATGTGCACACGAGCCCCGGCAGCTGGGCCTGGAAATTGCTGCGGCGGGGGCAGAATCCTGCCGTCGGATGACTTGACGGATGGGCTCCCGGGGGGCCCCCGAGCCTCGGGTGGGCTGCTGGGCAGCTCTGCGTGGCAAGGGCGGGCCGTGCCCGTGAGTGGCCCAGGCCGGGGCTCAGGACGGGAGGCCGCGTTAGCAAATGCAGGGAAGGGGCAGGATGCGCAGGCCTCTCCCCCATGCCGGTCACTTCTGCCTCCTGTGTGAGAGAGAGAGGAGAGGCAGACAGACAGACAGAGACTGTGTGTGGAAGGCCGCACAGGCACCCTCCTAGAGCTCCCCAGGAGCACGAGGTCCAGGGGCTGCCTTGGTTCATGTCTCAAGTCTGTCATTTGCTGTGTGACTGGGAGCAAGATCGCTAACATCTCTGAGCTCATTCATAAAATGAGGAGGTGATTGTCCTTAACTTTTGAGGTTGCTGTGAGGATAAAATAAAATAATTTGCATGAAGTACTTCGCTTAACATCTGATACAATGAGTGCCCAATAAACAACGGTTATTACTATTATTACTCAACAAACTGCCTTCTATATTAGGCTCTGGGGGTGCCTTGTTTAGGATGACACCATCCCTGCCCACCAGAAGCAGATGATACAATGGGGGTGACGGATGAGTCACCAGATAATGGCAATATCCCGTGATACCTGCGCAAAAAGAGAGAAGCAGGGGCTGAGGGCCCAGAGCAGGGAGCCTAAGCAGGTTGGGGACCGAGGGAATCCCGGGAGAGGAGGAGAGGCTGCAGGCGAGTTTGGGAGAGTGGGCTGGGATTACCTAGAAGCGCCAAAGCACAGACGGATGTCAGAAGCATGACAGCCTGGCAGGGAAGGGCGAGCCCCCCGAGGGGACGGAGGCAGAGGCTGGAAGTACTTGCTGACAGTCCATCTGAGATTCTGCCTGAAGACAGAGGACCTGTCGAGTTTGAGGCAAGACCAGAGCATGTCCAGTGATGTCTGAGGAGGAATAAAGGAGACCCGTTCAAAGGCAAAACTTCACCCACTGAATCTTCACGCCTAGACGTAGAAACAATAGGGAAGCAAAGGGAGGCATTTCAGGGCACGGGGAGGGGTGCGGAGAAGTGGGGGTTAAAGTGGCCGGGAAGGTGCCTGGACCAGAATTCGAGCGATGGCATCGCCGTGCGCCTGTGGGCAAGGACTCTTCCAGGCCTGCTTCCGGGGCTCCACCCTCACGGAGCGAGGGTTGCCCTGGCTCAGCGGCTCCCCATCTTTTGGGGACTCCACGTCATTTCAACACCATGGATTTGCCACACCATGGATTTGCCGTGCAAGCCTGTCCACTCTTGGTTTAATTCTCATTCTAAAACAGCTCTCTTTTAAAAATTCAAATTAGGACGCATAGAGAGATTGAGAGGTAAAGAAGTGTCTTGTGGGAAGCAGACTTGGCTTAACGGATAGAGCGTCCGTCTACCACATGGGAGGTCCAAAGTTCAAACCCCGGGCCTCCTTGACCCGTGTGGAGCTGGCCCATGTGCAGTGCTGATGCGCACAAGGAGTGCCGTGCCACGCAGGGGTGTCTCCCGCGTGGGGGAGCCCCACACGCAAGGAGAGCGCCCCGTAAGGAGAGCCGCCCAGCGCGAAAGAAAGTGCAGCCTGCCCAGGAATGGCGTCACCCACACGGAGAGCTGACACAGCAAGATGACCCAACAAAAAGAAACACAGATGCCCGGGCCGCTGACAAGAATAGAAGCGGACACAAAAGAACACACAGCAAATGGACAAAGAGAGCAGACAACTGGGGGGGAGGGAAAAATAAATCTTTAAAAAATAAAAAGAAGTGTCTTGTTAGTTTTTTTTTTTTTTTGGTTATTGAAATAATAAAGATGCTCTAATAACAATTGAAGTGATGAATGCACAACTATGTGATTATACAATGGATTGTACACTTTGGATGAATTATATGCTTTATTAATATGTATCAATAATATCTATTTGTTTTTTTAAAAAATCTATTAAATTTTAAAAGTTGTAAATAAAACTCAAATCACTAATTTAAGCAAAAATTTTGTAACGCTACTATAGTTGAGGAGCCAGTACTATTTGCCATTGGTAGAAGGTAACTGTGCAAACAAAACGAAAACAAACCTAAGTTATTCATCTCTAGTTGGACGCTGTCACCTCTTGACAACACTGGGTCTGAGGCCTCCCAGGAGGTGGAGAGGGGCAAGTGTCCAGGAGATGTGAAAGATGCTCCAGCCCCAAAGCGAGACTTTCTTCCCACTGGAGTCACAAGGATTGGAGTAGAATGGGAGAGAATGGTTAATTCCGTGTTATTCGACACTAGGGCTGCAGCCAGCTCCCTCTTGTTGTGTGTGACAATCCTCCCATCTATTTGCTCCATGTTTGAGGAAAACCTGTTCCCAATCACCTGCAAAGACTTGCCCAGCTATAAAACTCTTCAATGGTGGGAATTTGTCAACTCTTCAGAGTAATTAGAAGTGGCCAGACTTGAACCACCAGGTCCCTCTCTCTGTCTTCCTACCATTGCCCAATGTCTTGCCCACTGTGGTGGCTTAGAGTTATGTACTCCAGAAAAGCATGTTCTCAATCTTAATCCATTCCTGTGGGGTATGAACCTATGGTAAGTAGGTCTTTTGATGAGGTCACTTCAGTTAAGGTGTGACCCATCTGGATCAGAATGGGTCCTCTTCCTAAAGGCCTTACAGGGAAGGTAACAGATGGAGAGAGAGCCAGTGGGAACAGTCAGAAGCTGGAAATCAACAGAACCCAAAATAAAAAGGAGATGCTCTTCTGTGCATTGCCACATGAGGGAAAAGTCAAGGAATCCCAAGGACTGCCAGCAGCCAGCCCCAGGACATCAAAGTCTTAAGGCAGAAAGCATCACCTTGCTTATGTCTTGATTTTGGACTTCGCCTGACTTCAAACCTGTAAGCCAATTAATTCATTGTTTAAGCCATCCCATTGTGTGACATTTGTTTTAGCAGATCAGAAACAAAAACACCTGCCTTGTTCTGTCTTGCTGGACCAGCCACGCGGTCCTTGCTGGGGTTCAATAGGCAGGAATTGCCCCAAGGAAGATGGCGGCACTCAGCGGCTCTCCTCAGATTCTTGGCCAGAGACGTCATGGGGAGGATCCACATGTGGTCCCTCCCGTGGACTCAACTGTGCCCAGGATCTCCCTTTGCCACCAGTCCAATCCCACCTTAACTCCCAGCTGCAGCCCAGTGGCTTCACTCCTCACCCCCAGAATAGAGGCAAAGCCCAGAGAAAGTTACGCCAGGCTCTGGTCAGCCCGCGCAGCAGCCTTCCACCTCCTACCTTCTGACTCCCCCACTACCTCCCTTCTTTCAGAAGACCTGGGTTCACATTCTAGCTCTGCCCCTTGCCTGCTGGAGTATTGGACAGCTCACTTCACCTCTCTGAAGCTCAGTTTCCTCATCTAAAGTGAAATCTAAATATAACTGACTTCACAAGGTTGTTTTGAGGATCCAATGATATAATGTAGGCAAACACATGGAACTGTTGCCCAACAGACCGAATAAATGAACAAGTAAATAACAATAAATGGAGGAATGTATGAGGCTAGTATCCTGGTACTGGAAGAAGAACTAAACTTAATATTCAGAGACCTGGCTCTCATCCCAGCCTAGGGCTGCCTGGATGTCTAACCTTCAGCAAGTCACTTTGCTGGGCCTCAGTTTCCCCATCTGCCAAGCAAGGAGTTTGGACTCAGTTTCCCCATCTGTCAAGCAAGGAGTTCGGGACCACAGAGAATATTTCCAACTTGAAGTGGTAGGCCATGATTCAGGAAGTGAGACCAACAGCATGCTTCTACAGGCCCTTGGTTTACCTAAAACACAGGCTACACCTGTAATTTCTCCAATTTGGGGCAGCATCACCAGGAAGGTGCATTGGCTGAAGCGGCAGAGTCAGATAATATGCAATCTCTCTTTTTGCTGCAGTCAGCATAATGTTTAATAATCCAGGTAAAAATCATAGCCCTTCCATTTCCTAGTTGTGTAATGATTTTAAGAAGGTAGCGTGTACTGTGAGTCTCAGTTTTCATAGTCAGTAAAATGGAGATAATTTTATCATTCCTCTCTGGTATGTTATAAGAATCAAATGAGAGAGTTGATTCTTACTAGTTCTTGATTCCCTTTTGTGTATGTGTGTGTGAGAATTCCAGTTCTCCCACATCATCATCAACACTTGGTACAGCCAATCTTTTTAATTGTAGGCATTCCAGTGGCTGTGTAGTGATATCTCATCATAGTTTAATTTGCATTTCCCTAATGGCTAACAGCATTGAGCATATCTTTACATGTTTACTTGCTATCTGAATATCTTCTGGAAATTTTTCTTTTAGAAACCTTGACCCATTATGTTTTAACTCCCTGTTCTGTCTTCCCTTAAATGCAGCTAACTATCAACAAATGCTAATATCCTTATTTTTTTTACATGTTTAATTATTGTTATGGTCCAAATGACCATCCTATTGACTACAAGAGTCTAAAACTAAAGGCAGGAAGAGCCCCAGGGAAGCCAAAGGAGTTTGGGGTGCTCTGTTCTTCAGAGAGTGCCACCACCACCACACCTGGGGCAGCCGAACCTGGCAGGGTCTAGACAGATGGCAGGGGGGCTCCTGCTGAGCAAGGAGGCAGGGGCCTCCGGGATGGGTGGTGCTCTTCTCAGCCCAGCAGAGCACCCTCCCCACCTAGACCCCTGTGGACTGGTGCCGCCTCCCCTCCCCACCCCCTCCCACAGCCTTGAGTCCTCTGACGCCCATGTCGTGACCTCCATAAACAACAATGAACAACGTACAGGCAGATGTGGGGGAGGCGGCTTGTGAACACACGGCAGAGCGGCTAACAGTGCTGGAGAGGGAGTCACACCCACCAGGTGAGTCCCGGCGACCAGGGCAGATGACTCCACTTCTCTGTGCCACAGTTTCCTCCTCTATAAAATGATGACACTGTGTGAGGATGAAATTAAATCACGCAGTAATGCGATCAGCACGGTGCCTGGTCCCATGGCAGGTAGATGGACACCTGGGAATACGAAAGGGAAAATCAGGACACGAATGTTGGTACTTAAACCAGACGCTTTGCTTTCTGAACTAGGAGGCAGTACAACCGGGTGGGAGACAGGCTTAAAGAAGGGGTTGTCAACCCTGGCTGCATGTTAAAATCTCCCGGGGCATTTTGAAAAAATAGCAGGCAGGAAGAGGGGGAGGGAAAGAGGGAAAATAAATAAATCTTTTAAAAAAAAAGAAGGGTGTGTGTGAATGTGTGTAATAAAAATATATTTTCACAAGGGTGAAATGGGGACCCAAAGAGATGCCAGGTGAAGCATACCCAGAAGATATGAAGTACTGCATCAGTGAGCACTGGTTGCCATGGGAGTACTTGCAGTAAATTTATATTCACAGTGTAGCACTGAGTAAAGGTAACTTCAGCCACAACCATTCAAGACTGTACCATGGGTGGAAAGCGAGAACTAGCATTTACTTAGGTATTCATCTATTTTTGTTTGCTTGTTGGTGTTTCTTAAACCCCAGCTTGTTGTAGGAATAGTGGACTTCAGGTATTGCCACATGACTGACGTTGTTAGGTTATTCAAAGCTGCACCTTTTGTGCACGTGGGGCAGGCTTCTAGGGAGTGTGTGAGTGCTCATCTTGTCATAGTGTGTTATATCAGCAGGTGAAGACCATACAATGAGCAAGAAGGTGCTGTACCCCCATCCTGGGGAGGCCTGATGTTCTCAAACAGAGGGGAGGGTGTCTCTCGAGAGCATGGGTGGCTCCCAGTGGGGGAGGACAGACTAATGTGTCAAGCCCTTGCATTGTTCTAAGTATCCATGAATCTTGCACTTTAAGCAATGAAGCTTGGTTATCACCGTGTCAAGGGGAGGGGGAGAGAGGAATAGAATAGATGGAAGAGAGGGTAACTGAGGGGCCATGTAAGTGTTCCACAAGATCATGCAATGATGGATATAAGCCATATTAAATTTCACCAAAAATATATAAAAGTATATATGGGACCTCATATTTTTCATAATGTAATTAAAAATAATAATAATAAATAATTTTTAAAAAAAATAATAAAAAGAGCAAATGTTAAAAAAAAAAAGTATATAGTCTAAAATGTAAAGCATAATGTAATCCATAATGGAACCATGATTAGCAGCTATGTTTCAATATCTGTACATCAGTTGTAGCAAATGTAACATCCACATATAAAAAGATCATTGCTGGGGAAGGGGAAAAGGGCATAACACTGGGTATACAGAAGTCCCCTATATTCTATATGTGACTTACTGTGACCTAAAAATTTTTTGAAGATATAATAAAAAAGTTTTTTTAAAAAAAGGATGTAGACACTGAGGAAGAAATGGAAGAGATTGCCTTGTCATTGTACATACAGGGCAATACTTATTACAGTGATGAAAGGCAAATGTCAAAAAAAAGTTTTATGATACTTTTCATTTTTTAATACCCCAATTTATTTTTTATTTATTTTAATTTTTATAAATTATTACATATTCTTTTTCTAATCTTTAAACCTATTGTTACTATTTCATTTTCCTACTAATTGAATTTGGCAATATATTAGACTTCATTTTTTAAGAAGTTTTGGATCACAGAAGAGTTCAACTATGGCAGGGGAGGTGTCATTGATGGGGGATGCATGGGTTGGAGGGAGTTCTCTTGGGCATGCATATAGGGTATATAGATACCTTCAGATGTTCTTTGGATATTGTCATACGGGTTAGAGATTCACACGACAACTGAGGGAGTGCTGGGTTCCCATCCTGGGGAGCTCTGCTGCACTCCCCAGTGGAACACCAACAATCCCCCAAGTGCAAGGGCAAAGACAAATGAAGAAGGATAGTCCAATGATGGCCCTTGGTTCTGATGACTATGCTTATGATCTTGTGTGCTTGAAATTTCAACTAGTCCTAGAGCTGCAGGGTGCCTAAGAGTTACCTTCTGAGAGCCTCCATGTTGCTCAAATGTGGCCACTCTCTAAGCCAAACTCAGGATGTAAATGCTTTACCTTCCCCCCCAGTGTAGGACATGACTCCTGGGGATGAGCCTCCCTGGCATGGAGGGATACTACCAAGCACCAGTTGGTGATGCAACTAGAAAAAGACCTTGAATAAAAGGGGAAAATGGTAAAGACAAAAGCGTTTATATGGCTAAGAGACTTCAAAATGAGTCAGAAGGTCCTCAGAGGGGTTGCACTTACACACATCTCAGCAGGATCCCAGAGATAGCCAAAGTAGATACAACCCCTAGTAGTGGTGCTCCTGAGGGCTACAGAGATACCAAGGTCCTAAAGTCATGGCAGATGGCTCTGGAGTTCAGTGCCTTGCAGTCGGTCCTACTTTGGAATTTGTGCTCCTGAGTGTCATAGAGTTGGACTCAGATGTGACCTTTCTACACATGCCTCTTCTGTAACTTTTGCTAAACCTGTGGTTGGCTCTGGGGTTGGTATATGCTCAGGAGACTTGAATCTCTGTACTGTCCATGTGCCAGCTGGGCCCTGAGCCTCAGCAGAGTTGCAACACCTATTCTCTGATTCGTCGGACTTACCCAGGTCAGATAATAGGGAGGTGAGGATGGTCAACCACCACACCAGGGAATCGAGAGAGTCTACAACTGCAAGCAGGAGAATCCCATCCATCAGTCATGTGGGGGTCTAAGCTCCCTCTCAATTTAGAGGTGGAGTGGGCATTGCCATCCCAGGGTCCTGAGGATGGAGGAATAAAATATAGATTAGAGTGGACTTACTGGTAATCTACTATAAAACTATTATGACTCTAGCAATGGAAGAAATTGTATCACTGATGTAGGGACAGTAGCCATGGGAGTTGCTGAGGGCAGGGAGAGGGAAGAAGAGGTGTGATATGGGGACATTTTCGGGACTTGGAGTTGTCCTGAATGATATTGCAGGGATAGATACAGGACATTATATGTCCTGCCATAACCCAATGAATGGAGTAGGGAAGAGTGTAAATTACAGTGTAAACTACAGTCCATGCAGTGCAGCAGTGCTCCAAAATTTATTCATCAGATGCAATGAACGTGCCACACTGATGAAGGAGGTTGTTGATGTGGAGGCGTGGGGGTGGGGAGTGGAGTATAGGGGAACCTTTTATATTTTTTAATGTAACATTTTGTGTGATTTATGAATTTTTTTTTTAAAGACAATGGAAAACTATTTTTTTTTAAAGTTGCATCTTTCACTGCCCAGCAGGGATGCTTTCCTGGCTTGGTTCTCCATGGTTGGGTTTCTAAGAGGGATCCCTCTGAGCCATTCAGTGGCTCTTGGGCAGCGCTGGTTGCCTTGGAGAGCTGTTTCTTTCCAGGTTCTCAGATGGAACCTGGCCCCACCTGCTGTCTGCTGGTCTTAGGAGAAACTGCCAGCAGACCCTGCAAAGCTGTGTCCCGACTAGAGAGAGAGCTGCAGCTTATAACCCACTAGTGCCTGCCTGCTGAGGGGAGGATGACAGAATGTTCCAGAAGAGAGAGATGGAATGTTCCAGAAAGGACCATTGGCAGAGGCGGACTCAGGTGAGACGGCCTCCAGGCTCTCACCACTCGTGACGCCCACTGGATGGGTGACTTCGAGCAGCTCCCGCCACCTTTCTGAGCCTCAGGGTCCCACTTGGTAAAATGGGGTTGCCAGGGACACCTTCCTGCTCCACCAGCCTATGGTGTGGTCTCCGTGAGAGAAGCTGGCGAAGGGGTGCGTAGTCATTTCCTGTGGCTGCCATAACAAATGACCACAAGCCAGGTGGCTGCACGCAACAGAAATGTATTCTCTGAGAGATCTGGAGGCCAGAAGTCCAAAATCAAGGCGCTGGCAGGATGGCACCCCCCTGGAGATCTATTGGGGAGGACTCGTTCCTTGCGTCTTCTGGCTTCTGGCCGGCAGGCACGCTGTCAGCATTCCTTGGCTTGTGGCTGTGTCATTCCAACCTCGGCCTCCGTGGTTAGGGGCCTCCTCCTCTTTTCTGTGTGTCTCTTATGAGGACAAGTCATTGGGTTTAGGACTCACCTGGGGAATCACCTCATCTCAAGATTTTTGAGCGAATGACATCTGCAAGGACTCTTTTGCCAGATAAATCCACATTCACAGGTCCCAGGGATTAGGGTGTGAGCTTATCTTTTTGGGGGAGGATGGGGAGGACTATTCAGCCTACTGCAGGTGCCTTGTAACTCATTTTACTCCATTTTGACGTTCATTCCATTGCTATGGGACCAATAGATTTCTCAGTGCAGGTCAACCTGATGGACTAGAGATGGCAACCTGGAGAACAGGAGCTTGCAATTATTGAGCGCCAACTATGTGCCAGGAATCACACTGAGCACTTTACACATTGCCTTATTTTATCCTCAAAGCAACTCTCCAAGTCACAGACTCTTGCCCCCTTTCTCAATTGGGGAAGCCTAAGTCTCCCAGGGGTGAAGTAACTGGCTGAGGCCACTCAGCTAATATGATGGTTTGAAGTTGTATGGGCCCCAGAAAAATGTATTCTTCAAGTTAACCCATTCCCGTGCGAATGGATCCATTTTAAATAGGCTTTTTTGGTGAGTAGGATCTTAAGTTAAGATGTGACCCAGGTCATTCAGGGTGGGTCTTAATCCTCTTACTGGCATCCTTTATAAGAGAATGAAATTCAGACAGAGAGAGAGAAAGCCACGGAAGCCAGAAGCTGGAAGCAATGAGACCCAGAAGAGAAGGCAGAGACCAGCGATGCCACCAAGTGCCCTGCCACGCCACGGAAGAGCCCACGACTGCCGACAGCCAGTCTTTGGGAAGAAAGTGTCACCGTGCTCGTGCCTTGATTTGGACGTTTTTCCCAGCCTCAAAACTGTAAGCTTGTAAGTTAATAAATTCCCATTTTACGGTATCTGCTTTCAGCAGTTTTAGCAAACTAGAACAAATAATAAGGCGTGGAACTGGGTTTCGACTCCATAGTGTTTATTCTGTAGGTAAGGCTTGGCCTGGGGATTGCAGAAAGAGGCTACAACTTAACGTCTCTGTGGCAGGAGGGAGGCCTCACATGAGAAAGTGTTGGCTGATTCCAACAATAACCAGTGTTTCTAGTATTAATCACAGCAAACCATGATCAAGCACTCCCTATAGCCAGGCACTGTCCTGGGTCCTTTTAATGCATCATCTCATTTAAGCTCATACCCATCCTGTGAGGTCGAAACTCTTATTATCCCCATTTACAGGCTTGCAAAAAAATACGTGGAATGTATTATGACAGCAAATAAAGACAAAGAAACCAGAGGGAGAGGAGAATGGGGTGATGGAAAGTGACGAAGCCAGAGAGAGTTACTCAGAAGAAATGCACTGCTTGAAGTCCTGCTCTTCGGCCTGGTCCGGCCCAGCACTGAGTAGCCTGCTCTGCCACCTCCGCCCCACACCCACCTCCTCTCCACAGAGGTCCCACATGAGCCCGGAGCCTCAGCCACCCAGAAATGAGCACATCCCCTCCCTCCCCAAACTCGCCAACCGCGGTGGTCCATATCACCCCAGCATCCGACCCCGGAACCCGGGCTCCTCCTCCCCCACCCTCCCTCCCGAGTTAGCCAGCAGGCTGCTCCCAAAGCCACCCACCTCTCCATCCTTGCAGGGTGCCCTAGGTCAGTCGGGCCTTCACCAGCTCGCTCCTGGACCACCTCCGAAGTCTCCTGGCTGCTGCTCTCTGCACTTCTATTTCCCAACTCTGCACCCGCTAAATCCTTCCTCCTTTCAACTACCAGTGTGCATGTAGGAAACTCACATTCCAGCCATGTCATTTCCCTGCTGATGGGGGCCTGAAGAACTAAATTTGAGCCCCTTAATTCTGGGTACAGTATATATATATGTTTGTGTGTGTGTGTACATATATACAGCTATTCTCAGGCCCCACCCTTCTGGCCTCTCTGCACACCCTCCTCCCTCTATCACGCCTTATGCTCCTGTAACCCTGACCTGGTTGTAGCTGCCCACCAATAGCATCTTCTTTTTTTAAAAAAAAAAAGATTTATTTGTTTATTTCTCTCCCCTTCACCCCACCCCACCCCACGCCACGCGAGTTGTCTGTTCTCTGTGTCTATTTTGCTGTGTCTTCTTTGTCCACTTCTGTTATCGTCAGCAGCACAGGAATCTGTGTTTCTTTTTACCGCGTCATCTTGCTGTGTCAGCTCTCCGTGTGTGCGGCGCCATTCCAGGGCAGGCTGCACTTTCTTTCGCGCTGGGCAGTTCTCCCTACAGGGCGCATTTCTTGCACATGGGGCTCCCCTACGCAGGGGACACCCCTGCATGGCGGGACACCCCTGCATGGCAGGGCACTCCTTGCAAGGTACATCAGCGCTGCGCATGGGCCAGCTCCGCACGGGTCAAGGAGGCCCCGGGTTTGAACTGCGGACCTCCCATGTGGTAGATGGACGCCCTAACCACTGGGCCAAGACCGCCGCCAATAACATCTTTGTGCTCCAGGGCCTTTGCATATGCAAGCATCCCTGCCCAGAACACTATTTCCACCTTTTTGGCCCCTCACCGCTCTTTTCCAACCTGCATACACTTTAAGGGCCAAGGTGGTGTCTGTCTTGTTCATTCTTTTTTTTTTTTTAATATTTATTAATTTATTTATTTCTCTCCCCTCCCCCCCCACGTTGTCTGTTCTCTGTGTCTATTTGCTGCATCATCTTTGTCCGCTTCTGTTGTTGTCAGCGGCATGGGAATCTGTGTTTCTTTTAGTTGCGTCATCGTGTTGTGTCAGCTCTCCGTGTGTGCGGCACCATTCCTGGGCAGGCTGCACTTTCTTTTGCGCTGGGCAGCTCTCCTTACGGGGCGCACTCCTTGCATGTAGGGCTCCCCTACGCGGGGACACCCCTGCGTGGCAGGGCACTCCTTGTGCGCATCAGCACTGCACGTGGGCCAGCTCCACACGGGTCAAGGAGGCCCGGGGTTTGAACCGTGGACCTCCCATGTGGTAGACGGACGCCCTAACCACTGGGCCAAGTCTGCCGCCTCTTGTTCATTCTTGTATCCCTAACTCCAGTATAAAACTTGGCTCATAGTAGAGGATCGATAAATATTTCTGTTTTTTCAAAAAAGCAATTTTATTGAGATGTATTCACAAACCATAGAGCCCATCTATAATAAATACTCCTAAGGAAATGGACAATTTGAAAAAGTTCTTAGGCTGACCTAAGTCTTCCTTGGCCGCTTTGAAATTCCCCATCTGCCCATCATCTCATCTCAGGGGCTCCATCCGAGCTTGCGGACAGGGGCCCAGGACTCCCAGCTGATCCTCAGACGTGCTTGGTTAAGTCATCCAGGGTTTTCTTCCTTTCCTTTTCTTTCCTCCCTCCTTCCCTCCCTTCCTTCTCTCTCTCTCTTTCTTTCATTTTTTTTCTTTAATTGCCAATTTTTCAATATTGGAAGAAGTCATAAAAATTCAGAATTCAGACTTCTCTTGAAAAAAACAGCGTGCTGTGGGCCAGGCCAGGTCCTCACATGGCACGGATGGGCTGGGGCTGAGCAGCACCTGCTCCTTCGGGCAGGACACCTGCTGCCCAGCCCCCAGCCCCTCATCACTCATCCCTGTCACCCGCCAGGCCCCACTGGTGGTTGGATTTCCAGCTCTGGGAACACATTGTAGTCATCCGTGAAACCCTCCGTTTCAACGTGTACTTATTTGGGCACTGGTCTGAGGCAAACCGTGATGTTGAATTAAACCTGCTTTTCTTAGCAAAAAGAGAGACAAGATCAATGACAAGTGCCAAAGTGCCCAGGAGAGTTTTAAAAAGCACAAGTTGTCCAGCATCAGCACGGGCGTCCTTCTAACAAGGACGCGGGGTGGGGCTTCTAGGGGGGCCCTGCTCCAACTCCAATGCACATCGGAGTTCCCAGGAGAGCTTTGCTGAAATGCAGTCGGGAGACTCAGGGGGCCGGGCACGGCCTGAGACTCTGCATTTCTAACAAGCTCCCAGGTGAGGCCCCTGCTGCTGGCCCAGGGACCACACTTTGAGTAGCTCTGTGACATTCCTGCAGCAGCCCGAGAGGCCCATCTCCAACTGCAACCCAGGTGGCCCATCTCCTGACGCTGCACCCCACCCCGCTGTCACTCGGGTGTTCCTGCACCCACCACTTGCCTGATGTCATGGTGCTGAATGTGGGAAACCCTCTGCCTGATGCTTCATTTTGGTCCAGAAAAGGGAAATGTGCTAAGCAAGGGGCACACAGGGTGGGGGGTGGAGGACGGCGGGGATGGGGGTGGGGGCTTAGATTTCTGTGTCTTTGGCCCTGTTCCCCACCCTACAATCGACTGGGCCATCAGGCTCTCAGGCTGGGGCCCCACTTTGGGACGGGAATCGCTCTCCGTGGGTCCTGAAGATTCAGCCTCCAGTCAACCTTAATCACAAACCCCAACTCGCAAGTTTTGTGTTGTTTGATTTTTTCTTTTGAACAGCCTTTAAATTCAGCTCGTGTTCCCGGTGTCTGATTTTTCCAGGCCGCAGGAGGGAAGGCCTTTGCCCTACCACGTCAGGGCTCTCGGAGGAAGCAGAAGGACAAGGGACACAGGCAGAGCAGCGGTCTCCAGGGCCTCTCGGCTGAGCTGTAAACAGGATGTGCAGGTACACTGGGCAAGAACACCCTGGAGTTCACTGGCGAGTTTGGCAGTCACCCGGTTCATTCAGATAAACCGGGTGGGGGAGGATTAGCAGAAACTCACCGAGCCTGTTCACCGCAAGGTTTGGTGATCCAGGGGCTGCTTGCCAACGCATCGCTCCCGGGCGGGGGTGGGGGGTATTATATGCTGCAGGGATGTGCCCTCTGATTACTCTAGTCCACCTTTCCAAACGCCCCCTCCCTACCTACTCAAAAAAAGAGACACGGCTCAGAGCGGGGAAGGACAGAGAAATCGCCCCCTTAGTGGTGGCTGCAGCTGGCAGGGAGTTCAGCAATGGGCAAGAGGAAGCCGGGGAGATGGGGTGGCCAGGCCCTTATCAGGCTGCCTGGTCTGGCTTTTCATTATTGTCCTGTGTTTTCAAAGTGCCAGCCCCGGCGGGGGCTGGGGAGGGCACGGCTTTGGGACTCGTTCAGCCTAGGTATACATAAATAGCGGAGACAAAATGCCCTTTATCAGCTATTTCCCAGGAAACGGGGAGAAAACTCTTCTCATCGCCAGATTATAAAGGAAGAGGCTCGCCCCTCTAGGAGACAGCCCTCTCTTTTTCCCTCTCTCCTGTGGAGAACAGTAAGGCACTGTGTGTGGCTCACACCGGAGCGTCCTTGTTGGAGGGGAGGCAGGGGCAGGCTGGCCGAGGCGGGCAGCTGCGACGAGGGCAGATTCGCTGCCAGGCAGGGCCCAGAGATCCTTTCCCAGGGAAAGGGATGCTACTTGGCCTGCTGGGTAAACTGGAAATTATTAACCACAGGATGAGTGGAATCAAAAGGGCTGAAAAGTGGCTGCTTGGCCCTACTGGGAGTTGCTAGCATGCTAGGAAAAAAATATTACAAATATATTTGGAATATTTTTTTCCCAGTACCAGGAAGAGGCATTTGCAATAATTTTGTCAAGTAAAATTCTAGTGTTCTTTCCCGCTGGTATCTCAAGGCTGGTTTTGTTATTTCTTCATACAGATGGTCTAGAAACAGTATATTTTTCTTTCCACCCCTCCCCACTCCCCACTATTTTGTTCCCCCAAAAGAATGAATCTTTTTTTTTTCTTGGAGGTTATTCTTTTTTTCAAAAAAAAAACAACAATCAATTTTATTTATACATATTAATAAAACATACAATTCATCCCAAGTGTGCAGTCAGTGGTATCTGGTATTACTATTATCACCTCGCTGTGCGGGCATCACTTCAATCATCAGAGGCTTTTCATCGGCCCGTTTCTTACGTTCTTTTCCTCTCTTTTGGATTTAGATTAAACGGTGACTTGAACAGGCCTTCAAAAGCCCGCTTACATCCCGGGACCGTCTGAGGTTCTTCCTCCTCCCCAGGGTACGAGGCCCAGCCTCCGGCCTCAGAAGTCCCCTGCTCTGGAGAGCCTGGGGCGCCTGAGCTGCGCAGTGGCCATCCGCCCGCCTTCTCAGAGGCCGGGTGCAACACGCGGCTGGGAGCCTGCTAAAATGCAGGCGGGATGCAGTAGCTCTGGAGCCCCAAGATTCCGCATTTCTAACTATCCCCCGGGAGACGCCGACGCTGCTGGTCTGCTGATCTCACCGTGAGTAGCCAGGCCTGATATCCCTGATCTGGTCGGCTCCTCGTGATTGTGTGAAAAGTTGCTGAAGGGTTTTCCCCAAGCAGGGGAAGCAGGCGGTGCGTAGGCAATCCTTAATCAAGCAGTGCCGACAGGGAAAGGTGAGCGGGGTAAATAAGGGACCCGTGGCCGGGGCCTGCCCAGGCTTGAGGCAGCCGCCTTCAGCTGCGAGAGAAGGGAGGGCAGACCGCAGGCTTTGGAGACACAAAGACAGGTTCCAGGCCCCGCTGGCAGGCTGGGTAGTCTCCAGCACGGCATGTCAGCTCTCGGAGCCTTAGCTTTCCCATCTGTAAAACGGGGCAAAAGCTGTTACCCAGGGTTCTCGTAAAGAGCAAATGAGAAACCCACGTACGGAAAGTGCTTAGTGTCTGCCCAGCAGCTACTGGGCAGAATTTACTCACAAGCTTAATGAGCAACCACTAAGTTCCAGGTGTATTCTACACGCATTTCTTCGTGGCCTGTCACCCCATCTTTCCTCGCTCATTTACCTGTTGACTCAGTTACTGTATCTCCCCTCACTGTGATAGAGAATGAGTGTGCCTGAGGGGCAGTTTCAGGGAAGGCCTTTCGGAGGAGGCGAGGCTTCTAATAAACCTGAAAAACCACAGAGGACAAGGCAGGGAATGACGCGAAACACACCCGGGCAGAGGACTCAGCAGGTGCAAGGCGTGAGAGGGAGAAGGACAGAAACAGGGCCGGTGAGAGGGGAGTGGTGGGTGAGTATGTGGGCGTCAGAGAGGCCCCCAGAGGGCCAGGCAAGGGTGGAGTTCGGCTCTAAGTGCGACTTAATATTATTGTGATATATCATCTAGCACATTCTGTGTCAGAGAAAATCACCAGACCTAGCAGAGTGCCAGCGACCCGGGAAAGGTTCATTCTTAGTGATGGTGAGGATTGCCTGTCGTGTACAGTTAATCCCCTTTGAGCAGATTCCATGTTTGCAAATTCACTTAGTCGCTAAAATTTATTTGTAAGCCCCAAAGCAATCCTCGTGACTGTCACGCTGGTTTCACAGTCATTTGTGGGCATGTGCTGAGTGGCAAAAATAATCTCAGTCTACTTATGTGCATCCCAGCTGAGGTCAAACAAGGTGACACCCTGCCTTCTTGTTTTCGCTCTCATACTACAAACAAGCGTCCTTTTTACTGTATATTTAGTGCCATGCTTTTTTGCATGTCTGTGCTTTGGGTTGGTGTTTTGCTGTTTGAAATGGCCCTCAGGTAAGGAGATGTGGCTCAGGCGATTGAGCTCCCTCCTACCAAATAGGAAGCCTGTGGTTTGGTTCCCAGTGCCTCCTGAATAAGACGGTGAGCTGGTGCGACTGGCAGGCGTGGCAAACTGACACAACAAGGAAGTGAATTTGGCACAATGGACAGAGCATCCACCTACCACATGGGAGGTCCAGGGTTCCAACCCAGGGCTTCCTGACCCATGTGGTGAGCTGGCCCATGCGCAGTGCTGATGTGCACAAGGAGTGCCCTGCCACACAGGGGTGTCCCCCACATAGGGGAGCCCCATGTGCAAGGAGTGCGCTCCGTAAGGAGAGCCGCCCCACGCAGAAAAAGTGCAGCCTGCCCAGGAATGGGGCTGCAAACACGGAGAGCTGAGGCAGCAAGATGACACAACAAAAAGAGACACAGATTCCGGGTACCACTAACAAGAATACAGGTGGTCACAGAAGAACACACAGCAAATGGACACAGAGAGCAGACAAGGGGGGGGCGGGGAGGAGAGAGAAATTTTTTTTTAAATCCTTTAAAAAAACCCAAAACTGACACAACAAGATGATGCAAAAAAAAAAAAAAAAGAAAGAAACACAAGAAGAAAAGCAAAATGAGAGACACAACAAAGCAGGGAGCAGAGGTTCCCGGTGCCTCCTAGGGAGGATGAGCGGGATGGTGAGCTGGCGCAATGGGTAGGCACAGCTAGCTGATGTCACAAGATGATGCAACAAGAAACACATGAGGAAAAACATAACAAGGGGCACAAGAAAGTAGGGAATGGAGGTGGCTTAAGCAATTAGATGCCTCCCTCCCACATCAGAGGTCCCAGCTTCAGTTCCCAGTGCCTCCAAAAGAAACAAAGATGACGAACAGACACAGCAAGTGCAAACAACGAAGGGATGGGGAGAGATAAATAAATAAAACAAATCTTAAAAATAAAATAAAATGTCCCTCAGCAGAGCGGGTGTAGCTCAGTGGTTGAGTGCCTGCTTCCCAAGCACAAGGTCCCAGGGTCAATCCCTGGTACCTCCTAAAAAACTAAATTAAATTAAATGGCCCTCGAGTGTAGTACGGAAGTCCTGTCTGATGTTCCCAAGCACAGGAAGGCTGTGCTCTGCCTTTCAGAGAAAATCACTGTGTTTGATACGCTTCATTCAGGCATGAGTTACAGTGCTGTTGGCTGTGGGTTCAATGTTAACAAATCAACAATGTATATTAAATACAGTGTCTTGAACAGAACACACATAAAATCAGACTGTATTGACTGGTTGATGAAAATGTTATGACCAGAGGCTGGCAGAACCGAACCCTCCACTTCCGCGAGGAGTAATGGCTCAGGATACATTAATTCATTGCTGGTGGTCGCTTTAGGAAACATAACTATTGTGAATGAAAAGAATCGGCTGTATATCAAAGAAGATAGAGGAAAATTGCACTACCAAAACTCCTCTTAGGAAGAGAACTCTGTATTTGAAAGAAATCCTTTGATAAGCCATTTGACTGGGGTAAAGGAGACCTTCCAGAGAGCAGGCTCTAGAGATGAGATGGTCGGCAAATGACCTTCCAAGAAGATGGAGTTCTGTTAACCGCAAAGGTCAGCAGCTAGATGACGTGGGATCTGCAAGTGCAGGGCTGAGAGTAATTGTTTTGCAGATAGGAAGAGAAGGGGACTGCAAGGCTGAGCACTGCAATGGGGAAGGCAGAGACCCAGCGCTGTGCAGTGAAAAGGAGAAATTAGGAGACGCAACGTGTCTATGGCATTTTTTAAGCAATTTACTGTGGAATGTGCAATGAGAACTTTTCTTCTTGTTTCCTCATGAAATCATTGGCAAATTCCACATGACTTTGTGTGAGGCCTCAAAGAAGAGGATTGTAGCACACCGATGTATAGCTTACACATATGATATTGTATGTAATATAGAATATAGAATTATGCAGGGCCTCATTGCATCTGCACAATATAGTACAGTGGGTTTCAAACTTTTAGCTATGGAATATTTGGTCCAAATAGACTCTCACGCCAACTAAAGCAGAGCCCTTGCCCTTCTCCCCCTGCCAAGACGCTCCTGAATTTCCAGGGCTTACAGGGCACAATTTAGAACGACTGGGAAACTCAGTCTTTCCATGATTGTGGAGGAGAGCATGGGGGTGGGCAACCGACTGCTCTGTGGTATCAACTCAAATACCCATGTCCAGGTCCCAAACTGTCCTTACCAGAGGAGCAGGGGAGCAAGTACACCTTGAAAACCACCAAAATATTACGGGTTTTTTAAAACTTTATTTTTCTATTATTTTAAAAGTTTTCTTGTGGTAGCATACATAACATAAAAAATGCCATTTTAGTGATTTTTAGAGTACAATGCAGTGGTATCAATTACATTCACAATGTTGTGCAATCATCACCACCCTCCACTACCAAACTTTTTCATTGTGCCAAACAGAAACTCTATACCCGTTCATTGTTAACCCTGCATTCCTCCCTACCCCCAACCTCTGGTACTCTCTGATTTACTTTTTGTCTTTATAGATTTGCTTATTCTAGGTATTTCATAAAAGTTGAATCATATGTGTCCTTTAGAATCTGGTTCCTATCACTGAGCATATTGCCTTCCAGGTTTGTCCATGTTGTCACATGTATCAGAACTTCATTCTTTTTCTTTTTTTTTTTTCATGGTATCCCCGAGTTGGCAGCTTATTTAAAAAAAACATCACCCCAGTTATAACATTTTCCTTTCCTTAACAGAAAAAATTGCAAAATTGGGGAGGGGGAATATAATATCTTTGCAGACTGACTTGCCCGTAGAGGAGCCATGAAGGCTAGAGATGACTCAGAAGCCCCGAGTTTTACTCCTGAATCAGGCAAAGAGTAAATGTCAGTATGAGAATGCATTTTGTCTACAGCACTCTCATAGTACAACACTGAATCACTAGTGCAGTGGTTATAATTCTCTATAGAATATTCTTAGCCCGGACACTAGACAAACTAAAATCACCCAAACGCTCACAGACCTGAGGAATTAGTGCAAGCAGTTGCCGCCTTAAGGATAAAACCCAAAACTGGTAAGGCTTTTCTGGCAGTGCGTCCTTGACACCAACAGCTTCCTGTCCTGACAGCAGGACGTTCTGCTCAGCGAGGACACGGGCCACCCTCACTTTGAGTCTTGGTCTTTCTCTTCATCTACAAGGATGAAATGTCTCACCAGCTTTTTCCGTTCTTCCTCCAGGTCCCCGTTCTGGTGCATCTGCAGGAGGATGTCACAGCCGCCCACACACTCGCCGTCGAGGTGCACCTGTGGGAGGCTGGGCCGGTTGGAATAGTCTTTAATGTGATGGAGCCGCATTCTTCGGCTTCACGATTGGCCCGTCGGCATCCTCTTTGTCAGTTGTTTGGAGAGAGCAGATGCCCATTGGGGTCAGGCTGAGGCAAAGAGAGTCGAAACGAGGGGGAAGACCACTTCCCTCCCGGGAGCTGAGGGGGCCTGCTGGGACATCCCGGGATGACTCTGAAAGGTGCTGGGTGGGGTTTCGCCCGTTCTGCGGGACCACATTCCTTTTCAGGGCTAAGTAATATTCCATTGTATGTACCATTGTATGTACCTAGAACATTTTGTTTATCCAGTCATCGGTTGATAGATACAGTGTTGTTTCCACCTTTTGGCTATTGTGACTAATGCTGCTATGACCGTTAGTATGCAAATATCTATTCAAGTCCCTGTTTTCAACTCTTTCTGGGTCATATGATAAACCTAGATATTGTCACAAAGTGAATGGGGGAATGTCCCGTATAGTCAAGCTCAAATCAGGGTAGACCTGGTGTGGCCCGGTTAAAGGTAGGTGAGGTTCTGCCTGACTCCAGCACCTGCTGGCATTTACGAGATTTAATTTAGCCATAATAATACTACAACTTTGGTGTTTGTTTGTTTTTCACAAAGTATGGCCTTACTCAATCTACCCTGGCTAATGTTGAGAAAAGTTTGCCCTGGCTTTCCGGGTTCAGTCACCTGGAGACAGGATGCTCGCTGGCTAAAGTTGCAAAATCCAGTGTGTAATCTAGACCTTTGTGAGAATTTCGATTGACTCTCTCACAAAGAGCTTTTCACGGTTCATCTACTCAGTGGGTCCCTAGCTATCAGTTATTACCCCTTGTTAGAAGGATATCAGATGACATCCAATATGAAAACCTAGGACAGAGGGGGGAAAAAGCCCACATACAATGGCTAGAAAAAGTGATGAAATCCGTGGAAATGTCTTTCTAGAGAAAGCACTATAGGATTTGAACATACATTTCGGAAGCCTGTGGGCAAGGGGTGGGGATGGCCATGAGTGCAATTACACAGTTCTCCAGGGTGTGCCCTGGAGCCCAGTTCCCGCACACACTGCCCAGCGAAGGGGCACTGGCAAGACCCCCCAGGTGGCATAATCTGGTAACAAATACAGTCCTGATATTGCCTCCTGGCAAAGGTGGGGGGAGGCCTGCTTCTTGGAGGGTCCTTTGTTTACAGAGCCCCAGGAATGTACTGATTCTGTTATAGTAAAAGGAGCTGTGTGGCTTTGCGTGACAGAAGAGAGAAAGGGTGGAGAGGGCAAAGCTCTTCGGTGTTTGCATGAGAGTCTTTAAGGCTTTGCTGTGAACTATGGGACTGGACCCTGCCTTGTGACCACATCTTCATTAAAGTCTATGCCACTGATTTTTTTCCCCTGATTAGCAGCAAGGGAAACTGAGGCAGCATAATGGAGGTGCCATCGGTCATGCAGAGTACATTAGTGGTGGTTTATTTATTCGTTCACTGAGCACCTACCGTGTACAGGCAGTGGGGCAGGCACTGAGGAACCCAGGCAGTCTAAATTCTGAATTCTTAAGACTTTACAAGAACTATCTAATTTTTCTGATAACCAGGTCCACAAGGCCCCCTATTAACAAAATAAACAAACAATCCACAACAATCAAAAACTCCCACGTGTCAGAGACACCAGTAATATTTCTAAATCTTCTTACCCAACCCTGCTGAAGTGCCACTCAAAGCTACCTTTGGATTCGGAGGGATCCCTGGTGATACATCTAAGACCCAAGTGCACGGCTTGCGCAGCTCTCATCTCGCAGCTCTCGCCTGGGTAGCCTTCAATCCAGGGGGAGACGTCCTTCACCCAACTCCCAAACTGCAGCTGCTCATACATCAAAACCCTCAAGTCCCGGGCACATGCCGGGCGCGCAGCTGCCCTTTGACTTCAGTGATTCCACACATGGACAGCTGGTTTTCCTTGAACAAGGAGGAGGGCTGGAGAAGTATGGAGAAAAATCACTCTCCCCTTGGTATCCCAAAGCAAGACAGAGTGAATTGGTGCAGGATCGAGGTTGTTTATTCTTAAGAATATATTTTTCTCCCTTTAACATGCAAATTTGAGCCCACGGGAGTTTTGGTCTGAAAAGCTACACAATACTATATCTAAATGTGTATTTTTAGCACCAAGACTCTGTGTGCTTCCAGCCTTTGTATAGGGTCTGTCCATACTACGCGGTTACTGTCACACATCACATTGTAGAGCGCATGTTACATTGTAGATGAGGCCGTGTACTAAGCTGCTAAGAATCACAGTCACGATAGTGAGGCTCACTACCTGCCGTCACTTTGCTAAGCACTCTCTGTGCATTAGGAACAGTAAGGAGGAAGGGTCAAGGGCACAAACCCCAGCTCTGTCAATTATTAGCTTTGAGACCCTGAGCTATTTCAGTCTCAGGTTCTTCATCTGTAAAATGGGCACAGTATCTCCATATCCCATCAATTCTTTGACAAGCAATTGTTCACATTTTAACAGCTCTGGAATCAGAACTCGTCACGTGATCAACAGAGCTTTAGATTCAATAAAAAGATAATTCTGCCTGCCTTGCAATATAATGAGGATTAAATGAATAGCACACATAAAATGCAGAGCGTATAGGAAGTAGTCCTAAAACGGATATCAGCTAATAGTACTTAATTCCTATTTCCAGCTCTGCCTTTAACTTGTCCAAAGCAAGACCCTGATTTCGCTCAGCCTCTTCCTTCTCCGAAAACAACACCACTTTTCTTCACCCACCTGCTCAAGGCTAAGTTGCTTCACCCCCAGACAAAACCCACCGGCAAATCCCCTCCAGCGCTACCTTCAGAATGCATCTGGAAGCAGACTGTTTCTCCCCGCCCTCCTACTTCTGCCCTGGTCCAAGACACCATCACCTGTTGTCTTTGCTCTTTGAACAGCCTCAATTCAGCTTCTGGCTTCCCAGGAGCCACTGCTCAGAAGAGCCGCCATCCCACTCAAAGCGCAATCCCCACTCTCACCCTGCCCGCAAAGCCCTCCACGGCACGACCTCTCCTGCTGGCTGCCCCTTGAACCCACTCACCTCGCCCCTGCCTCAGAGCATTTGTAGTTGTCACTCCCTCTCCCAGAAACACTCTTCCCCCAGATTTTTGCTGAGCTCGCTCTCACCTTCTCCAGGTTTCTATTCCATGTCAGCTCCTCAGAGAGGGCATAGAAGTTTGATATTGTTGATGAATTCTGAAAATGGATATTGGATCATATTTGTAAATTGGTCTGTTCCTCTGGGTGTATTAGATTGTATTAACTTCAAAGGTTTCACTTTTACTTGATTAAATTATGATGAGGGCTTTGATTGTGCCATGTCAGTAGGACATCGAGTTCCCATCCCCTTGGAAGGCAGGAACTCACAGGGAAAGCAAGGCAGAGGAGCTAGTTGGAGTTTTGATGCTGAAACCCCGGGAAGTAAACACACAGGAGAAGAACACAGAGGAATAGAGACAGCTCTGTAGACACAACAGAGGCCCCAGGAAGAGAGAGTGCCTGAGAGTCCACAGCTGACCTCGTGGAGAGAACAGGGCAGCTGAGCCCAGAGAGAAACGAGCCCTGGGAGAGAGACGAGACTTAGCCCAGCCTGCAGCTGAGACTGGAGCTGGGACCACGGAGCCTTAGGAGGAAGAAGCCTGAACCCTGGCAGACGTCGGCAGCCAACTTGGTCCAACACATGGCAACAGACTTTGGTGAAGAAGAACCTTACACATTATGGCCTGGTAACTCTAAGCTTCTACCCCAAATAAATACCCTTTATAAAAGCCAACAGGTTTCTGGTACTTTGTATCAGAACCCCTTTGGCTGACTAATACAGAGGGCTAGAGAGCCCTCCTAAGTAGGACTTTCCTTCCCCCACCACCCTCTATCCCTTATCCTGCTTTATTTTTGACTGTGACACTGACATAACATTATGCATTCATTCATGCCTCATCTCTCTCTTCTCTTAGCATAACAGCTCCTTGAGGAGGTCAAAGACAGACTGTCTTGTTCCCGGCTGAATTTCTAGCATCTGAATGATGCCTGGCACATGGTAGGTTTGCAACATGGAATGCTGAATGACTGAATTAGCGTGCCCTGTGTAAGCGTTGTGGACATGTAGAGACATATATGTATAGGTAGATGCTTTATACATACATGCAGATCTGTGTGTATGTGTACATGTAATTATAGACAAATACATATGTTTTCATATCTATAGCCACACCTGTATTGACATCTAAACACTAAGCAAGGCACAGTCATGCACAAAGGAGATTCACACCAAGATTTTATTTCTGTTCCTCCTGTTACAGTGGCAATAGGAAACTGGAAAGGAGACAGACCACCTTTCGAACCTTAAAAATTAGAAACAAAAAATCAATACCGGGAGCAGATGTGGCTCAGGCTGTTGAGCGCCTGCTTCCCACATGAGAGGTCCTGGGTTTGGTCCCCAGTGCTGCCAAAAAACAACAACAACAACAACAACAAAACAACTAGCAAACCAATAAAAAAAACAGCTAAGGGGAGCTGATATCACTCAGTGGTTGAGTGCCAGCTTCCCACATTCTAGGTCCCGGCTTCAACCCCTGGCCCCCGGTACCTCGAAAAATAAAAAATCAATACCAATCAAACACCAAGAGGAATCATTTGTTTCCCAGTACCCAGGAGTATTAAACACAAGTAGACACAGATGGAGTACTTTCTGAATGAATGCATGAATGAATACTTGCAATTGTGGAATTCTTCATTAGTGTGGGCCTAACACGGAGGTTCTGGCTTTAACACTTTTCCCTAGTGGCAAACAAGGCTGTGTCTGAAAAAAAAAACCACAAGCCTAGGGTCACAGAGCTAATAGATCTGCCGAAGGCCCATTTCCTAACCGTGCTAAGTGGTGCTCAGGGGCCTCCTGGAAATCTCAGCATAAACTGGAGAGGGAGGAAATAAGGATCAAAGAAGGTAAGAGCTGGAAGGCTCCTGAAGATTCTCCAGCCGGTGCTGTGGGCAGCTATCACTAGCAGATTACAGTACTTCTCAACACTCAACTTGAGTCCTATTTAATGTACCCTCAGCCACTCAACTGAAGTGTTTTCTGGCCCACCCTGCTCAATTTCTGCATGGAGATGAACATCCAGTGGGGAGCAGTTATTTGTTCCTAATCACATCACATGGCAGAGGCAAACTGAGGCCACCAGGTTTATGTTCCTATGGCCAGGCATTAAGCTGGAAGGGAAATTAGAGGTCATCTTTAGTATTAAATCACATAGCCAGAAAGTTACTATTTTTTAAAATGATCTTCATTACTTCTGATTCCTTCCAATAGTGCCATCACTTGCACTATTTACTGATATAAACAGTGCAGCTATGGGCACTAGTAAAATAAATTGCAGGAATCAGACCAAACTACTGGCTGCCAGCAAAATGCTAAGTAGAACCCATTGCAATCAAGAGACGAAGAAGAAATTCTTGCCTTTTGAGATCAAGGAGACCAAGAGGCCATTCAGTAAAAACAGAACGCAGCTGAACTGCTTGAATGGTGGGAAGCCAGGGACAGGGAAAGCAGTTTGCAAACCTGAGCAGGCTGCAGAAGCCTGTGCTGGCTTCCTCCCAAGAGCTATTCCCCACTTTATCTCTGTTCACAGAACCCGGATTTTATTCAGACCTCCACCCTCAGGCAAAGTAATCCTATCCGCAGCTCAAGACTAAATCCTGGTTGCCCAAGCCAAACGTGCCCTGCTGTTGATGAATGAGAAACTGCACATGATACAATTCTGACCACAGAATGTTTGCTTGCTCTTAAGATGAGAAAAACAGAAGTAGCCGGCCTCTTTCTACCTCTGGACATGGTGGCCTGGGAGTGTGATGACTGAACTGGGGCAGCCATTTTGGTGCCCCGAGGGGAGCGGCCTAAGGCAGGACTGACAGGCCTGTCAGTCCGGGGACACCAAAGCAGAGGGACAGAAAGAACGCGGAGATGCTTCCTAATATGGAGAAACATGGAGCTAATCAGCCTCGGAGACACTCTGCCTTGAGCCTTCCTGTACATAAAATCACAGCTCTTCCCTCTTGTTCAAACCATTTTGAGTGTGCGTTTCTGTTACCAGCCACCCAAAGCATCCTAACTGGTACATGAGCTCACCCTCTTTTTCCTCCCAGGGATTCAAACAGACCTAGTCACAGCTCCAAGCCTTTCCCAGCTCCCACCGCGCTTCCACACTCCCAGCAGCATAAGGACTGACCAGGCCCTTATATTTGAGGGGAGCTGGGAAGTCACCACCCTTGCCAAAAGGTACTCTTGGGGCAGGAGATACCCATTATTGAGTCATTGTTCTCCTCCTGCGAGCCTCTTTAGATATGCAAATAGTGCTGGGATGGAGTAAGTCCCCCGAGAGGGAAAGAACTAATCATATCTCTTTCTTCTTCCAAGAAACTTTGGGCAGCAGGTTATTATGGGAGATGCAGATGCCAAGACAGAATAAACATACTGGAATTTTTATTAAGGGAAATGCCTGGAGAGAAAATGGGGAGGGAGCGAGGGCTGGGAGAACAGTCAGAGCCTGATGAAAGTCAGATCCCGAGGGCAAGAGCGAGGGAAGGAGGGTTGGGTGCAAGCATCCTAGGCTGCCGTGTCCTGCCTTCTAAGAAGCTCGGGCAGGGCCATCTGCCAGCCGAAAGCTCCTCTTGGAGGAGTCCCATGCCAGAGTCCCTGCCAGAAGTGGCCAGCCTCGGTACCCCATCAGGCGGGAGCAGCTGTGGGAAAGGCTGGGACCCTGGCCTGTTCCACCCTGCAGTGGGACGGCTGCAAGGTGCGTCCTTGTGGCCCTCACGGTCAAAGGCAGCTTGAGAAATGGGCTTCTGGGCATGGGGGAGGGGAGAACGGGGTCCAACAGGGAGACTGAACGCAGTGCCCTGCTCCACCCAGGCTCTCAGAAGAACTTCAGGGACGTCAGCTCAGCCCACCCAGGAGTGACTAGCTATTGTCCATGTTGTGGGAACCCGAGAAGGGGCTGGTTCATGCAGCGTGGGCCAGGGGAGCACAAGAGAAAGCTGGACTCAAGACGCAGAGGGTGCCCCAAGCACCCAGGTACTAGCATCTTCCTGGGCTTTCACAGGCCATGCAGTCTGGAGCAGTTCCCACGGGCCAGGAAGGACCTCCCAGCTGACATCGCGTTTACAGATTATAAACTCTGCGTTTACAGATTATTAACTCGGCTGTGTCTGGAACTGGGTCCCAGGTGCCTGCTACCTAGTTGCTCTGCTTTCCCTAAGGCTCTGCCCCAGTAGCAGAGAGGACACTTTGCCGGTCACCAAGTACTTTATATATCATTCGATTCTCACAGCTCCCTAGGGGGTAAGTACTATTACCTCCATTTTACAGACGCTGAAGCCAAAGAGCTTGAATCCCTGGCCCCACAATCCGCACCCTTGACAACCGTACCAGGCAGCAAGATGGAAGGGGTGGGGTGGGGAGGAGCCCATGCCCCTCTCCCTTCAAGGCCACGAGCTGGGAGGTCCACAGAGCCCTTCCTGCCATAGCCCAGTGGGCAGAACCCCCGATGGGAGCCCTGGTGCAAGGAAGGATGAGAAACGCACCCACCACTGGGTGGACCTGTCTATGCCCAGCTGAATTGCTGTGACTTCCTGGAATGGCTCCCCTGATCTTTGTTCCATGAACTATGCCACCGTCGTTCAAGACTCATTTCACCTTCACTGGGAAGACTCTCCCACTCCCCACCCCTGGTTGGGGTAAATGCCCTCTCCATGCTCCCATAAGCTCCTGGGATTCCTTCTATTTCAGTTACCACATATTATTATGAGATCCTCCCTGGACACAACAGGCTATAGTATGCTTGGCCCACTGTGATTTTAAAAATAAGATAAAATAAAAAATCACACAAAAATCCAAAGATATGGCTTCCCTTTAAAAAGGTACAGCAACATGGGGCAGTTCTTCCTGCATAGTCAACTGGAGCTCTCTTCCATTCACACAGTCCTCACCGCTCCCCATTGCCTCACACTGCTTCATTTAAGTCTGCGGCCTGCTGGCCCTGTAGAAACCTGTGATTGCAACTCCTGGTTAATATGTGTTTTTTTCCCCTACCAAGCTGTAGGTTTCTCTGGGAGCAAGGTGTGCTTCATCTGGCTATAACTTGTACTTGGCAGGCAGTGGAGTCTCAAAAAGGTCTATCGTGAACATTCAGGACTAAATTGCATTGTTGCACAGGCTCACATTCCACCCACACCCTCCCCAACCCTCCCTTCTAAAGAAATCTATATTTGTGTTTGCAAAATGGGAGCTTCCAAGCAACTTCTCACTGGAAAGCCTCTCTAAATGTCAGAAATGCGGCAGCTTGGCCCGGCGTGTGGGCCTCTTAATGGCTGGGTGGCCCCTGGGTAGTGTTTCCCTGCAGCGGCATTGCTCTTAGAGGCAGGGAAGCAAAGGCAGCCTTGGAAGAAAGCCCGTCCCCTCTGCCACCCTGAGCCCCCCAGCCCACCCCCCATGTCCTTTCCCACTTCTCTTTTCCTGTCAAAACCTTGTCTATCCGACAGGTGGTTATTTATCTATTTTTTGGTCAGCTGTAATCGGAGCGGGAAGGATGGGAAATAAGGGCCGGTGCCCACGTGAAATAGCCTTACCAGGGTCCCCGGGGAGAATCCGGCGAGGCGAGCTGGGGGGGTCCCCAGTGCCTGGGCCCCGAGGTGGCCTGTTTACCAAAGCGAAGTGAAGCTCTGGGTCAGCTGTCCGGGGAACGGGATGGCTGGCGGGCTCCTGGGCAGGGCGCCGGCGCAGGCTTGGCTGGGCGGGAGGAACCCTTCCTTCCCAGTGCTGCAGCCGGGTGGCCCCGGGGCTTAGCGACTCTGATAAGGGGTCAGCAGGCAAATGTCAGCCCTCGGCTGAATGCTCCTCTCGGCCCCGCCTCAGCAGCGCCCAGGCCGCCGCTCTCCCTTTGCTCACCCCTCCCCACTTCTGTTCAGCTGGAGGAAGGCTGAGCCTTGGTTTCAAAGTCCTCGGGGCCCACCTTGCCCTGTCTCTGGCAGGAAAAGCAAGCCCCAGTTCCCGGGTGCCCCAGTGTCTGAAAGCACATTGAAAACAGCCGTGAGTAGCCCGCCGTCCTAGAAGGGGAGGGTGGGTGCCGGCCACGGGCCATCGCTGGAGCGGGTGGGGGAGGCTGAAGTCTGCAGCAGGAAGGACAGGGAACAGCGTGGCCCTGCGCTGCCGGCCCGTGAACACGTCGGTGCCAGACACCCGAGCCCCGGGACCGCAGGGTCCAAGACCAAATGCGCCTAGCAGGTCTTGGGGCATGCCACGCGGCGGAGCAGCGCCTCTTTGCTTCCTTTGCTTTTCCAACCTGGGAGTTAACACCAGGCGTGAGGAGAGTCCCGCCTGCCGGGGAGTCCAGGCCACCGCGGACCGCGCTCGCCCGGAAGTGCTGCCCACGCCCTCACCGTCGGGCAGCCCCCCTGATTGCCGCGGGCTGTTGGCCAGAGGTCGTGGCTCTCCTCCGCCCGGGCTCTGACCCTCATCTAGGCTGGGCCAGGCCACTGGACGTGGTACTCTCAGGACGGCTTCCCAGAAGGCCAAGGCAGGAGGGGCGAGACATCCAAAAACCCTGCCTCGGAAATCTCGCCAGACCACCTCCGGCACATTCTATTGGCGGGAGCAGGTCACAAGACCAGCCCAGATTCAACTACTGGAAAAGAGACTCCATGCCTGCGGGGCCGCTGCAAAGGCACGTTGCCCGGGGGACTGCATGCCGAGTGGGAGGGATCTGTGACCGTACCTGCAATCGGCCATCCCAGCCTTCGGGAACCTCAGCATTCCCTTCGTTGTCCCTACCTGTGGAGTAGCCCCTTCACTCAGATCTCTCAGGTCCTCTGAGAGAAGTTCTCTTTTCCCGCCAGGACCTTCAGGGATATAGCGTGTAACCGTGAAGCCATCTCCATTCGCGGTGTAATTACTATTAATGCTGACGTGCCTATAACAGGGTAGACAGGTAGCCCTTGCCTTGCTGGCTGTCGGAGTCGTGGCGTCCCACTTACTCCCTTGTCCATTTACGCCTGTGGCATTACAGCCACAATCTGACGCTTCACGAAGGACGATGTACTATCTCAGCAGGAAGAGCTTGCACTTGCCGCGCAGGCGCCGTGAAGGAGCCTGTGTGTTCAAGGTCTGATTCGTTGTTCTCAACAGCCTGAGAAGGAGGCTCCATCTCATCCCCGCTTCACAGAGGAGCAAGCTGGGGCACCGAGACGTTGATTAGCTTACGGTGAGTCACACAGCAACTGGGTGGACAATCGTTAAAATCTTTCCAAAGACATTTTTTCTGAATTCTACAACCTCGGTGTTGTAATTTTTTCAGCTCATGAAAAGTCAGGGATTAGAGAGAATTTAAGACGTTTGAGCGGCAAACACCCTGTCATGCAATCAAATAAGCATGGTATGTCTCTCTTTTGTACCGTGTAATAGAAAATCCCTTTGAAATGCTATAAAATAGTTAGGACATGCCTATATAATATGTATTAAACTTGTCCCTGTTTGTGTTGATTTTTATAGAAAGCCACTTATCAGAAGCTTGGGCTGGAATGTGTCCCTGAAAATCAGACGTAGATTAAATTATTTGGACTTGCCACCCAATTTTATGACATGTACTATCAGGTATGGCCTTTTTTGGTTCTCCAACAGGGGCTTGCTTTGGCTGCCGGCTGTACCCAAGTCCGTTCTCACTAGCCTGTTATCCAGGGCTGCTAATGCTCCAGAAATCAGACCTTTCATGCAGGTTGAGTTCCCGGGGCCTGGCTGGCGTACCATGATTGGGGGAGCACTCCAAACCTCTATCCCTGGGGGAAGATGAGAAAGGGATTCTTGCTTAGTGGGTACCGTTTGGGGGATGAAAAGGCTTGGGTAATGGATGGTGGTGGTGGTAGCACTACATTGTGAATGTAATTAATGCCCCTGGAGATGTTTAACCAATTTTAACCAACATGGCCATTTTAATTCTATCTATGTTAGTCAGGATTCTCTAGGGAAGAAGAACCGACAGGAGATATCCACAAATAGCACGAGATTTTATAAAACTGTCTCACGCAACTATGGAGATGCACAAGTCCAAATTCTGAAGGGCAGGCGGCAAGCCAGAGACTCAGATGAATGTTCTTGTCGAATTCCCCGGGAGACACTGGCTGTCCGAATTAGAGATGGGAATTCTCTCTCTGAATGCTGAAATCACTTCTCCTTTTAAGGTCTTCAGCTGATTGGATGAGACGTCACTCATTGTCGATGGCAAATCAGCTCACTGATGATGAAAGTCCATAAAGTGCCCTTGTATTAAAATTAGCCCAGATCTCACGTGACCAGACCACAGGGCCCCATTACCTGGGCAAGCCGATGCATCAGCCTAACCAGCACACTACCTGTGTATCTATTGATCACCATAAAATAAAATCACCACACACAAAACTCCACCAGTTTGGCTCTCCGCTCAATGCCCAGAATAAATAGGCAGAATCCCTAGAAAGCACTCACCTGAGGAGCGGAGCCCGTCCGTTTTGTGGAGGGAGCTTCCGTCATTGACGGGAGGAGGCAATGCTTCACTCTCACCTGGAGGCTGCCGTGGCTCCCTGACAGCCCTGCTTCCCACTTGACGACTTCTTCCTTCATTTCTCCCTAGAGAGAGCTGAATGAACTTAAAAACACAAATCAGGTCGTGCCTCTCCCCTGCCTACAAAACTACCACAAAATATTCAGGGTCACGCTCAAACTCCCATGCCATGTCCCCTCTGCCCACCACACTCTAGCCCCACTGGCTTCCTCACTGCTCTAAAGGCGTGCTAAGCTCACTCCCTGCTCAGTGGCTTTGTGCTTGCTGTTCCCTTTATGCACGGTGCTCTTCCCTAAGATTTCTGTATGGCTGGTTCCTTCTCATCAGGTCTCACCTTGACTGTCACCTCCGCGGGGAAGCCCTCCAGTCTTTCTCCTTCGCATCCCTCAGTTTTCCTATTATCACAGCATTTGCCGTTACATAATATCTTTCTGTTTATTTGGTTCTATTCCTTCTTTCCCTCATGAGAAGAGAAGCCCCATGAGGGCAGCAGCATTGCCTTAGCTCATTCTCCACCACTTCTCCAGTACCTCAAACAGTGTTGAACCTAGTAGATGCTCAACAAATGGGTGCTAAGTAAATAAAGTGGCTTGGTTTATGATGTTGTAACATTCTGTGATAGGCTGAAATATGTCTCTGAAAAGTAATCTCCATCCTAGGGAGCAGATGTGGCTCGAGCAGTTGAGCACCTACCTCTCACATAGGAGGTCCCAGGTTGGGTTCTCGATGCCTCCTGAAAAACCAGAAACAAACAACAAGCAAAACAAATGAAAAACCAACTCAGGGAAACCGATGTGGCTCAGTGGTTGGGTGCTGGCTTCCCACATATGAGGTCCTGGATTCACTCCCAGCCCCCTGTACCTAAAAAAAAAAAAAAAAAAAAAAAAATTAATCCTGTCCTAATTCCTGGTGCATGCTACCTTGAATGGCAAAATTTTTAAAAAGGGGGAGGGAACATCTTTGCCAGTGTGATTAAAGAACATGAGTTGGGGGCATGCTCCTGGGTTGTCTGAATGTGTGTCCTTATAAGAGGGAGGCAGAGAGAGATGTGACACACACAGAGCAGAAGGCGATGTGAAAATGGAGCAGAGGGAGGTTTGACGTGTTGGCACTGAAGCTCGGAGTGGTGCAGCCACAAGCCGAGGTGTTCCGGCAGCCACCAAAAGCTGCACAAGGCCAGGAACCGAGTGTCTGCCAGAGCCAGCCCGGCCAGCACCTTGGCTTCAGCCCAGGGACACTGATCTTGGACTTCTGGCCTCCAGAACCATGGGAGAATCCCTTTCCATTGTTTCCAGCCGCCCCAGTTTGTGGTCATTGGTCACAGCAGGCACAGGAAACGTGCCCACTTTAATTCTCCTACTCTTCACGCTCAGCTTAGCGCTCGGCATCGGCTGACGTTAGCCATGCCTTGTGTTTTGCTTCATTCTTTCAGGTCCACTTTGGGCAGAACGACTGAGAAGCTGTGGCTTTGAGAGCAATGTTGACAGACGAAAATGTGGTAACGTGGAACGTGGCCAGCAGGAGTGGACAGGGCCTCCAGGCTGTGAGCAGCTGAGGGGAAGGACTGCGCTGAGACGGGGTGGCTCTGGGACAGGGCGGGGCCGTGGCTGGAGCCGGGCTCAGGCCCGGGCAGACCTGGTTCCCACCCAGCTTGGCCAGCTGGTGGTTGGGAGCTGTATGGACCCCGGAAAAATATGTCCTTACCTCTATTCCAGCCCTGAGGGTGTGAACCCATTCTAAGGAGGACCTTTTGATGAGGCCCTGCAGCTAAGGTGGGGCCCACCTCAAACACTATGGGTCTTTATCTTATTCCTGGAGTCCTTTATAAGCAGACTGCAATTCAGACCGAGAAAAAACCACGGGAAGCAAGAAGCTGTGTGTCAGCAGAGCCCAGAAGGGTAGGGAGAGGCCAGGGAAGACACCATGTGCCTTGCCATGTGACAGAGGAGCCGGGACCAAGGGTCCAGCCGCCAGCCCAGAACACCAGTCTTCAGGGAGAACGCAGCGCCGTGATGACGCCTGATGCCCTGATTTGGACTTTCTCTTAGCCTCAAAGCCATAAGCTTTTTAAATTTCCATTTTTTAAGCCAACCCATTGCATAATATTTGCTAGAGCAGCCAAGGAAACCAAAACGGCCGGTCGCTAGTTGGGTTATCTCGAGGATGACTGAGAAGCAGTGGCTTTGAGAGCAATGTTTTTTTTTGTTTGTTTTTGTTTTTTTTTTTAAAGATTTATTTATTTATTTAATTTCCCTCCCTCCCCTGGTTGTCTCTTCTTGGTGTCTATTTGCTGCGTCTTGTTTCTTTGTCCGCTTCTGTTGTCGTCAGCGGCACAGGAAGTGTGGGCGGCGCCATTCCTGGGCAGGCTGCTCTTTCTTTTCACGCTGGGCGGCTTTCCTCACGGGCGCACTCCTTTGCGCGTGGGGCTCCCCCACGCGGGGGACACCCTTGCGTGGCACGGCACTCCTTGCGCGCATCAGCACTGCGCATGGCCAGCTCCACACGGGTCAAGGAGGCCCGGGGCTTGAACCGCGGACCTCCCATATGGTAGACGGACGCCCTAACCACTGGGCCAAAGTCCGTTTCCCAAGAGAGCAATGTTGATAGGTAAAAATGCAGTAAGGTAGAACATTGGGTTATCTCAGGGATGTTCCCATGTCTTTCCAAGGCTCAGTCTCCTCATCTATAAAATGATGATATAATAGTGGCTTTTTCATAGGATTGCTCATTTATTCAGAACATTTTGAGTCCTTACTTTGTGCCAGTCATAGAACGTGTTGCTGTGAAATTCAAATGATGAACCAAAGAGTCCAGGCCCTGGCCCCGGAGCTTACTCCTGGGTAATTCGCACACAGGACTTAGCACAGGGCTGCACCCAGCAAGTCCCCAGTGGCTGTCACCTGCAGTCATGGGGGCCCACGTGGACTCTTAAAGTGTCTGGCAGGCAGCAGCACCCAAATGTTTTAAATGAATGATCAAATTCTCACCACACCAATATAATGGTTCCTTTCATTTATATATCAATTCATTTGATTTCCATACAATTCTCTAAGGTAGGTGAAGTAGAGATTATTAGTAGTAGCATTGACCCGTGAAGACACTGACAGAAAGAATACATCCCAGTGGGCACTCAATGAATGGAAGGCCCAGATCTTGTCTCTGGATCCAGCGTCTTCCACATAAATGAAGGTGGCCAGAGACACAACTGAGGACAGGGGCAGAGTTGGGAGTGTCATCCTTCAAGGTATTTTTTGTTTGTTTGTTTGCTCATTGGTTGGTTTGAGAATGAAGGCCTTTCAGCAAAGCATGCCCTGTCTCGTTGCCACAGTCCATGCTGTTCCCTATTATCTCACACCCAGCAAGACTGATTCACTTTCACCATCTGCCTGACTCAGAAGACATTTGACTTTGCAACCCCTGAGAACCCAGCACTGCTGGGCCCAGAAGCTTCCGTAGTGCATCTGGGGGCACACAGACAGACAGCCTCAATCCAGCTCCAGGCGGTTCCCCGTCCAGAGTTCCAGTCACAGCGTTAGCTTCTTGAACAAGTGTCAGCATTTTGTTCTCAGCAGACTTGCAGATCAGACGTCAGCCACAGGCCCTCAGCTGGCAGCTTGTGAGAAGGCTGGGCTGGAGAATTGAGAGTGCCCTTGGTCTTCAGAGATGACAGTGCTCCAAGGAACAGGGCCACAGATGAAGGCTGACAACCAAGCCTGGGGTCCAGCCTGCTCCCTGGAAGCTGACCCCCTCCTACACGATGCCAGCTCTTGGCATTTCACGAATCAGGCAATCTCCCAGCCTTCTGAGAGCTATATCACCTAGCTGATGGCATTACCGCACAGATAGGGCTCTAAGAGGGAGGAGAGGGGGTGAAATTAGATTTCTCTTTGCAGAAACAAAGACAAAACACACACACTCTTCTTGTCCACCCTGGGAGGGCTGCCAGGGGAGGGCTGGTTCGTGCCAGGCATGCGAAGCCCATGCGTGGGCTCTCACTGCTTGCTTCAGCAGTTCCTGGCAAAGTGCATTGGAGCTTTCCGGCTTTGAAATCCAATTGTCTGCCTATGGCTGTGAATCCCATCTCCAAAGGCAAAAAATAAAAAGTGGTGGGGAGGGACAATTTTCACGGCACCAGCTGAGATGGGAACATTTTAAGCATTTGACATTATACCTTTGGGGGAGGCCGATTTTTTAAAAGCCAGCCTCAGAAGCTCATGTTTAAAAGTGAAAGATCCATAAATGCAGCTTCTGTCAGTAATGAGAAAATGGAAATCACAAGCAAACACCAGAAAACTCATTTCACCGGAATCTTAATGATCTCCAGCGTAATTGGGCTGGTCTCTCAAATCAAGAGGTGGACAGTGACAGCCACAGATTTTCATACACGGGTCAGATGGGTTCATGTTTTTTTTTAATTGGCCTCATTTTTAAGCCATGTGCTTGTCATGATGCCTTAATCCTGTCCCTGTACCCTAGGGGAAAAAAATGCTCTCTCTCAAAATAAAATGCAGCCTTTCAATGGTAAAATGAGCCTCCCTCTCTTGCAAACAGATTTCTTATCATGTGACTGATCCGCTGTGGGTGAACTTGCATTTCTCTTGCATAAGAGCAATTTCCTGAAGGGGGAAAAAAAAGGAGGGGAGGATCAAACTGCTGACTGCTCCTTGCTTTCCATATTATCATCTTCAGTCTCAGTGCTTGGCGAAGATGGAGAAGCAGCTGCCTTCGTTTCAGGACGATGGCTATCAATCTTTCAGATGGCAGTGGGATGTTTGGGACTGTCTAAGAAGCAGCCGGGTTTCCTTCCATTTGTTTCATTCTGTGGGGCTCACGAGAAAGAACAAATTCTTTGACAGTCATCCGGGTTCCCCAGGAAAAACCATACTCTCCGGTATAATCTTATAGCAGTTTACAGTTCAACAAGGATTCACGAATTAGAAAACCCGGAGGTAAATTAGCGGCCTTCACTTAGGATGTTTAAAACAAGGAATGAGATCTTGAAAGTAATAAAAAATAATCATGAGCCTTGGGATAAAAAAAAAAAGTCATTTCTCAAGTGTGCTAACAGGAGCAAAGGGCGACAGCAGCCATCAGTTAAATACAGTACTAGCTCTTTGGCAGACATTGGCCTTACCTCGCCATCTCAGGGCGGCTGCAGACTCATCTTGGCCAGTTCACTTCCCGTCAGCCCCAGGTTCTGTTCTGGCCTTCGGCTTTGTCCCACCCAGAGAGGGCAGTGAAGCCAGCCCCAGGGCCAGTGTGAAGGTCGGCCTTACGGGGACATGGTGGCTGGCTGTCCAGGAAGCAGGTGGAGAACGGGTGGGGGAAATGGCCTACTATAGCAGTTTGATATGGTCATGGATTCCAAAAACAGATAGGGATTATCTGGTCTGTACCTGGGCATGACTGAGTTAAGGTTATGGGTTTAATTGGGCCAGTCAGTAGGGCATTGAGTCCCCGCCCCTTGGTGGGTGGGGACTCACAGATAAAAGGCATGGCAAAGGACAGAGTTGAGGGTCTCAATGTTGGAGTTTGATGCTGAGATCTTAAGCTGGAGCCTCAGGGAAAAGACAGAGCCGTTCACCTGATATTCTACAGCTGACCTCATGGAGAGAGGCAAAACCTAGAGAGCCTCACAATCTACAGCTGACCTTGTGGAGAGAACAGAGGAGCTGAGCCCAGAGGAACCCAGGAAGCCTGAACCCTCACAGACGTCAGCAGCCATCTTGCTCCAACACTTGAAGATAGACTTTGGTGAGGGAAGTAACTTATGCTTATGGCCTGGTAGCTGTAAGCTCCTACCCCAAATAAATACCCTTTATAAAAACCAACCAACTTCAGGTATTTTGCATCAGCACCCTTTGGCTGACTAATACAGCTACCATTCTCCATTGATTTGATAAATGCTTGCTGTACTCCTACTGGCTCATGCTAGATGTCAGAGACAAGAGTCAGCAAAGTAAGACCCCATTCCAGCTCTTTTGGAGTTTATGGGAAACACAACTCTAACCAAATAAACTCACAAATGAATGTTAGTTTGCAGCTTTGCTGAGTGCTGTGGGGGCCACGTGGGCACAACTGGGAGACCAGACCTTGTTGGGGGAGGGAGTTGGCTGGCGGCTGCCGTTCATTATCGCTGAGTGCATTTTACATGGTCCTAGCTGGGGACTTCGCAAACGTTCTCTTCGTTTACTCCTCACACCAGCCGGGTGAGGTGGCAGCTGGGATCATCTCAGGGGAGGACCCTTAGGCCCAGAGAAGGATGATTACTTGCCCAAGGTCACAGAGCATATTATGTGGACAAGCCCGGACTCAAAGCACGGGGGCCAGACCTCGGAGCCCCTGACCGCCCCAACATCACTGCCCTGCCAGGAGGGGGGTGGGAATAGGGAAGGCCAGGGTCCCCCGAGTCCTTACTCCCAGCCCTGGTCTCCTCTCCTCCAGGGCAAGCACACACACATGCGCGCATGCGCGCGCTTCCTGCTCTCCGGTTCCCAGAAACCCGCATGACCCTCAGGCTGCTGCAAGCGCAGCAGATGAGATGTTCCTTCTGGTCCCGCGCCATGCGGGCTGTGAGCGAGGCGAGGTGCGGGTCGCCGCCCCCCAGGGATGCGGAGTGAATGGCACAGAAGAAGGGGCTTTGACCCGGATGCTGGCGTCTGAGCGGGTGCTGGGTCCCGAGGGCAGAGGGAACGGCTTTCCAGGCAGAGGGAACCACACCGGCAGAAAAGCACGGGGCTGAGGATCAGCAGAGCGCATTCGGGAAGAGCCGATCACCATCACCCTGTGGCTGGCTCCAGCGACCCCTTCTTCTCTCCCCAGGGCCTGCTCCCCCTCTAGGATTCCCCCAGCGCAGCCGAGGCTCCGCCAGCCCCCCAGGTGCACGCGCCAGAAAGGCAGGCGGCATCCTGGGCACCTTCCCACTCACTTGTCCCAACTGTCACAAAATCCTAAATATAGCCCGAATCTGCCCACTTCTCCCTGTCGCCGCAGCCGCCACCCGCACTCCAGCACCCACTACCTCCTCCTGGACTACTGTCGCAGCCTCCTAACAGTTCCCCCACACCCACCAGGGAGCACCCACCCCCTCCAATCTGTCTCCGTCTCTACAGATCGGATCCTGGGGCTCCCAGATTAAAACTCCCCTCTGGGGTTCAGCTCAAGCACCCTTCTCTGGCAACTCTCCTCCCTCCCCCAGGCCAAGTGGGAGCCCCTGTGTTATGCTCCATGGCACCCTGCTCTTTTCCTCCAGGACATGCAGCGGAGTTGCTACTCAGCAGTGTGATTATTTGATTTGAGACTTGGAGCTAAAGGCAGGGAGGGACTGCTGCCCTCCCCTGCCCCTCGGCCACTCCCCCATCTCCCTCACCCCCACCCTGTCCGCAGTCCCCAGCGCACAGCAGGCAGGCGGGCAGGAAACCTCTCTTGGGAGGATGGGCGGCTACTGAAGTGCTTGGAGGTGTGGCAGAGATGGAGCTTGTCAAAAAACAGGGGGCAGATTCTTGGAGGGCTTCAAATGCCTTCCTGAAAGAGGAGAAGAGGGCACACCGAAGGAAAGGCTTATGGCAGTCTGCCTGAGGCCGGGTGGGTGTCGTGGCTGCCTTCCTCCCTGGGAAACGGCCAGCTGGTTTGGGGCTCGCTGCCGGGCCCCCCTTTGCACCAGCAGGGCTGAGTTGCCGTGAGATAAGCTGTGCAGAGGGAAGGCGTTTGAGAGGTGCAGACACTTACCACTCAAAGCCTGCCGCTTGCAGCCAAGCACCCCTCAGCCCCTCCGACAAGGGGGCCCGGGACTCGGCGGAGCCTGGGAAGCTGGGGAGGTGGCCGCGCCGCCCTCAGCGGCAGCAGGCCCAGGGAGGCAGCTGCTGGGAGGCTGCTGCTGGGAGGCTGCTGCTGGGAGGCTGCTGCTGGGAGGCTGCTGCTGGGCAGGGGCCCTCTCCTGGGAGACGAGGTGGGGCGTCAGGAGAGCCATACGAGGCTCACAGCGTGTCTGCAGAGAAGGGAGGGCTTTTCTGGCTCTGGGACCATGAGGTCACCCAGAAACCACTGTGTCGATCATCCTTCTTATCCTGACCATCTTGTCCAGCCAGAAACATACCACAGAAAACCTTCCCGACCGGCCGCGTTCATCTACTCATTTGCTCACACGACCAACAGGCCCAGCACCCCTTCCTCATTCCAGGCGTGGCATCAGACCCGGGCAGGTGCCACGACGGGCAGCACAGAGCCGTCCGCTTCCTTGAGGCGCTTACGGGCTGGGGGAGCACCGGGCACCTCGCTGCTCAGCAACGCTCCATTTACGGACACCTCGGAGAATGTCATAGAAGGAATGCAGGCTGTCCAACCAGGCTGGGCTTCAACCATTTCTTATTAACCGCATTCCTTGTTCAAGGTATCAGTTGGCATTCAATTGGGAAAGAGAATCTCTGGGGAATAAAGGGAATTATTTTTTGGCATGACTCTTTACCCAGATGTGGAAGAAGGAAGGTGGGGCAGCCAAGTCAACCTGGGAAGCCACATGGGACTGGCAGGGAGAGGCTGGAGAGGAGAATACGGGAGCCCTTGCCCTCATGGGTTGGTCTCCCAGTGTCTTGGGTGAAGGAGAGCTGGATGCAGAGCAGAAGAGAGCAAAGGCATCCATGGACGCCTGCACGCCTCGCCGTCGCCTCGCCAACACGGAGGGTCTGCAGAGGGCTTCGGCCGCTGCTTCACCAAGTCCACCTTCCAGCGTCTCACGCACATGCCGTTTGGGCTAGCTCAGACCCACAACCCTACAGGGAAGGGGGTCCTGGGGGACACAGTGTCAGCCCAGTCTCATCAACATAGTATGTCCACCACGATCAAGGACTGGACCACTCTGAACCTGTTTCCTCATCAGTGAAACAGGAATGTGAATGCTTAGCATGGGACCTAATGCATAATGGCTACTTGATTATGGTCTATTAACCTTTGCTAGCACCTTTGCTTCTTGTGTAATCTTTCGGCCCTCACAGGCAATGCCTTTAAGAGTTTCCATCCCCAAAGCCCACGGCAGTGGCCTCTGAGGGCAACCATGACTCTACTTAAGCCTCAAGCTCTAAACAACATGAAGTCATGCCCCACAGGAGAGGGCTAAAAATGTCTACCTGTTGTGCTCTGGCCTTCTGCAAAACCAGGTCTCTCTGGTGGGTGGGCACATTTGAAAATCGTTCCCGTGTGCCACCCCGCCTGTTTCTGGGGCAAACATCAGTGCGAGAATTAGGCGAGTAGCAGGAGGTCCCACCTTTTCAGACTCGGCAGTTGGGAGAGTACCTCCTCTTCCTTGGGGACCCCTGTCTCGACAGCTCCTAGCTACAATTTGCCTCCCCCAAGATTAAACCCAAAACGAAAGCCCTGCCAGGAAGTAACTGCCCTCCTGTGATGGGACAGGGCCTCTTTCTTGGGGGACCGCAAAGCTGGCCCTTTAAGGCAGAAGGGCTGTCGCCTGGGGTGGGAAGGGAGGGAGTACGATGAGGAAGGGGAGGAAGAGGAAGCAGTTGTGATACCATGGCAACGGAGACACTCGAAAATGGATTAGTTTAATTGGAATGTTAATATTCAGGGAAGAAGAAGGAGGACTATCTGGAAGGAGGGTTCAGAGGAGAACTGGGCTCGATGGGTGGAGGCCTGGAGGGAGAGACCCACCTCCGCAGAGGTGGGGAAAAACAGGCCCAGAGAGGGGGGAAGGGACCAGGCCAGAGTCACCTAGTTTGTTAATAGCGGCTCCTTCAGCAAACAGAGAGACGGTTCCTTGGTTCATTGAGGCAACGAATATTTAATGGGTGCCTTCTATGTGCCAGGAGCTAAGCGCCAGGGCCAGTGTGAAATAGGGAAGGCTCAGCTGGTGTAATGGTCAATTTTCACCCTGAACCTTCATTCTAGTCACAACAGCAAACATTTACCCAAATCTTACCCTCTGCAAAGCCTGCTGCAGGCACCTGCGGGCACCTTCTCCCTGATCCCTCCCCAAACCCGAGGAGCAGACCCTTTGCTCCTTGGGCAGTGTCAGTGGGGAAACTGAGGCTCAAGGCGGTTAAGGCACTCGCCAAGGTCACACACGGCATCTGCCCATCTCGGAGCCACCAGACACCTGTGCCTCTGCCTTATCCCTGCCTGCACACCTGACCAGCGTGAGCCAGTGAGAGCCCATCCCCCTAAGCCCACAGGAAGTGGGATCCCTGGGGTGTCCAGAGAAGGGAAGTTGGAGAAAGTGCTGGAAACTGGGGCCCTGGGGCCGCACGTCTGGCACCCACCAAGAGGCAGTGATCATTTGTCAAGCGGCTCTGGAGTCTGGCCAACGCTGGCCAGTAGCGATGCCAGGCCATTCTCTTGTTTTTAACATCCGGCAGGACACATGAGAAGCTGCTGAGTGGCTGCCTGTGGGGAGACGAGCTGGGCACCTGGGAATCAGGGGTAGGCAGGAGACTCTTCAGTGATTAACACGGACGTTATGACCTTAAAATAGCTGCTGAGTGGAAAATCCGAGCAATCATTAGAATAGCTGGGTCTACGTCCACCAACGACGTGATTTTTGGACGCTTTGTCCTTTGACTGCTTTGAGCCTCAGCAGCCACTCCTGCAGCATTACTGGCTTGTAGTACATGGTGAAGGAGTTAAGGAGGTGGGGCCCTGACGTCGCTGTAAAAAGCTATTCGAGCAGCAGCAGGAGACAGAGAAGCAGGGGAGGCTTTGAGCGTTCTGGAAAAGCACAGAAGAATGCAGAGAAATGGTCCGCCAGCTTGAGGCAGGCCCAAGCAAGGAGGGAAACGAGAAACGGCTGCCTCCTCTCCAGCGCCCTCCATGGCTGCCTTAGACCCGGCTGGGAAGTCGCCCCTTGGATCCTGGACCGAATCAGAGTGAAGTCATTCTGTAGGATGCTTTCTGCTCTCCTTGCCTCCAAGCAGGATGGTGCCACGGGGCCACCTGGGGGCGAAACAGTCACCGCCCCTCCACCTGGTGCCTGCCTGGGAGGCCACGCTGCAGGCGGGATTGCCAGCCGGTTCACCTGTCCTTGGCCGACCACGGCAGGGAAAGAGGAGCTGCCTGGCTGTCCATGTAGAGCTTACCCAGTGGGTCTCTCCCGGGGTGCAGAGCCTGACCAGAGCTTTAGAGAAGCAAAGCCAGGTGGGAGGCCAGGAGTCCCAGGAGAATTGCCTTAACTATGGAAAACAAGAGCGGGGCATTTTGTGACCCTTTCTGAAGCTTATGGGTGAAAAACATGTTTGTCAGAACAAAAGCAGTGGGTATGCTTCCCTTGTACAACCCCAAACTGGCCTTCTTTTAAAGGAAGGGCAAAAAGCTGAGATTCTGTGGGCTGGATCTGGTATGAGAATGTTTCCTCCCAAACTCAGACAACAACGGAGGATTTGAATACCTAGTGCTTTTGAAAAATGGAACATCCGGTAGCCTTGGCCCCACTTACACAACTGGCATGGTAGCAGCTGGCATGGCCTGCATAGTGGCTGCCTCTTTAAGATGGCGCAACTGCTCTCCTGTATCCACAGTCCCCACCATCCCCTATTGCAGACCACCCCGCACTCACTTAGGCTACCGACCTAGCTCCTGTCTCGGGCCCTCGTCTCCAGCTACCATGCTAAAACCCTTAAAAAAGTATCAACAGCAAATCCAGTGCCCGGCTTTGAAACACATTTATGTGATTTCACCAAATGGCTTGCCTCCCTGTTACTGCTTTCCATCATCAAACTGCGGCAAAATTACTTTCCTTGAGCATATCCTGGCTTTAAGTCAGAAACGCTACTGTTTAAGGGCTGTGTGATTTGAAGAACAGTACCTAATGTCTCTAAGCCTCTGTTTCCGTAGGATTGATATGAGGAGGAAGTTTTGTTATTGTTTTTTTTTTTTTTTATTTTTCTTGATTTTGTGGCTTGACTGGGTGGTTCTTTAGCTTCACATGGAGCCAGCCGAGGCCCTGGGATGGCTGGAAGGTCCAAAATTTCTAGGCGCCAGCTGGGCTGAGGCTGTCAGGGGTGTACCTCAGTCCCCCTCCCTGTAGCTTCTCTGCCTGGCAGCTTGTGCTTCCTCCCAGCATGGCAGTGAGGGGCACTCCAAGAGGCAAAGACAGAAGCTAGAGCTCTCTTAAGGCTCAGCCTCGGAAGTTACCCAGCATTACCTCCATCTGCTTCTACTGGTCATAACAGGTGTGAGGGCCACCCTAAGGATTTGAGGGAAAGGCAAACGGACTCCACCTCGATGTAGCAACAGCAAGGTCTCCTCATATAAAAGCATGTGTGGTAGGGGATATTTTTACAGCCTCTTTGGAAACACAATTTTCCATGGGTGGACTTCCACAGCCACTACTACACAGGAGACCCTCAACAATGTGAGTTTCATTCATTGCACACACAGTTACCAAGCACCTGTTGTGTGCCAGCTCTTACGCTGGGCTCTAGGGAGATGGAGTTGGTTCCAGCCATCATGGATCTCACAGTTCCAGGTGGGAAACAAGCAAGCAAACCTGTAATTACAGCACCACAAGGTAAATATTTTGCTAGAGGAATGTACCAGATTGACAACAGTACATTGGACCCACCCTGGGCCAACGGAAATCAGGCTGGGAGATTTGCAGGCTCTACTGGGAAAGAAAGGTTCTTTCTCACTGGGCTTCTAGGCTGGAAACAGGATGCATAGGGCTGCTGCAAGCAGTCTTGCCACCCCATGAGCTCTGCCAGCTCCCATCTGCCCACATATAGGGAGGGCTTGCCAGAAGAGACCAGAGCCACAAGATGAACGCGAGACTCCTGCTAACATCTTTGGGACTCCCAAATCCAACCGTGCCAGAACTGTGCCTTTGGACCATTTGAGTGCATGTGCTGAGAAAGTGGCCCTTTATCACTAAAGTAATTTGGGTTAGGGTTTCCCTCCCTTTTTACTAAAAAGCCTCCCGACAAACACTCTGTTCCTGAGGTGCTTGCAGTCTAGTGGAGGGGACCAGCATGCAAGCAAATAATTATGGATCACAGTTATTTTGGGAAAAGACAGAGAGAGGCATGGGAGAGAGGGATTAGGTTCATTTTCTTGGGAGCAGGTAAAGAAGTTCTGGAAAGCTTTCCCACCCACACACCTACTCAGGGCTAGTCACATTACAAATGCCCGATGTGTGCCAGTTGAAGGAAGGGAGACCCCCTTTCCTAACGTCCTAAATGCAGGGGGATGGCAATAGGCTGGCCTGGCATCCTCACGATAGAAGCACAATCTCCTTAGCTCAAGCCGAGTCTTTTAATAGACCTCCAGAGGTTAATGGGCCTGACAGATCCTCGACATTTATTGGATTTTACAAGCTAGTGGATCTGAGTCAGAGAGCCGATCAGATGTTCCAAATCGATTGTCCCTTTGGGGTGCTGTCTCTGCACAGAGCCTTGAGGAGGTGACCTTGGAAGGCGGCGTCAGACAGGAACAGAGAAAGAATCCTAGGGACTGCAAAACTGATCCAGACCCTGCCGGAGCCCTCAGGGTCCTTCCCAGCCCTGAAATGCTTTGCATCCTGATTCCGTAATTGCGCATTGCTTCCCCCCCCCACCCTGCCCAAACAATTAAAAGCATTACTCTCCTTTTCAAAAATACCTTCTTCCAAGTGGATGAGAATTGTGGTTAACAGTACAAATGCAACAACGTCCTGTGCACTAGAACAGATGTATGTCACTGTTGCAGGGTGGTGGGAATGTGGAGAAGCATGGAAAAAATACAATTAATGTAACCTATGGACTATAGTTAACTGCAATACTGTAATATTCTTGCATCAGTGCCAAAGATGTACTGTGATAATGATAAGAGGGTATAGGAAAAAATATACCAAATGTACACTATGGACCATAGTTAGTGGTACTAGTCTGATGATACTGTCTCATAATCTGTATTAAATATTCTACAACAGCGTGGTGTGTTGGTGAAGGGTTGTATGGGAATTCTACACATGTGCATGATTATTTTCTAAGTTCACAACTTTGATAATAAAAATATATTTTTAAAATGCCTTCATTCATTCACCAAACATTTGTGGGAAACCTCTGTTATGATATCACTTAACAAATGAATGTGTTTTGGGCCACTGCTCTGAGTCAGACACCAAACCAGGCAGACGAGACTCAAAGAAGATTGTGAGGGGTCCATTGTCCTCTGGCAGCTTGGAGTCCTGTGGGGGACTCTGCCAAAGAGGGAATGGTTAAATAAAATGGGGTCCATCCATGTCATGGAGTTCCATGGCTCCATTAAGAACACTGAGAGCACGCTCTCCACTGGCCCAGAAGAACCTTGGTGCACCAGAGAAGGCGTCTTCACCAACATAATAGGGATAAGGGTTACTCAATTAAAAATCATTAAAAAGACATACTGCCTTAATTTTTTTTAGCTTAAGACTTTTAATGTACAAGCATTTGCCTGGCTTTTTATGTAAGTCCTACATCTTTTGATTAAGTATTGTCAGCTAAGTGGAATTCCACATTACTTTTCTTGCACAAACCGTTTGTATAACACATCACCTACAGCTTGTGTTTCTGCTTTCTTTAAAGTGGAGTGAGATGGGAAAATTACAACTAATGTAACTTATGAACATAGTTAACAATAATATAATATTTTGCAGCAATGGCAAGAAGATATTTTTTTAATACTAAGGGACAACAATGAGGGTATAAGAGGGTAGACTACAATGGAGACCACTGTCCATGTGGTGCAGCAGTGCTCCAAAATGTATTCACCAGGTGCAGTGAATGTGCCACGATGATGGAAGAGGTTGTTGATGAGGGAGGGGTGGGGTAGGGTGGGTGGGGGGTATATGGGGACCTCATATTTTTTGAATGTAACATTTGAAAAAAATAAAAGTAGGTATGGGAGTTTTCCTTTTGGAGTAATGAAAATGTTCTAAAATTGACTGAGGTGATGAGAGCACAACTCTGTGATGAAAATGAGAGCCACTGAGTGCACACTTTGAATGATTGTACAAAGCATGGGACTGTATAACACAGGGAATCCAGTGGTGGATGGTGGACTATGTTAACAGGACATATATGAGAACATTTTCTCCTGAATGATAGCAAATATGTAACACCTTTGGTCTGCTGCTATTAATATAGGGTGTTAATAATTGGGTGGGTTGGGAGAAAAATACACCAAATGTAAGATATGGGCTAGGGTTAGTGGTAATATTTTGACAATGCTCTTTCATAGTTTGTAACAAATATTTCACAATAATGCAAGGTGCTGGTGGTGGGGAGATATATGGGAGCCTTGTATGAAGATATGCATGTTTGTTTTGTCAGTTCACAACTTATATATACGCTTATTGTTTAGATATGTTCGTGTATGAATGTTATACTTCAATAAAATTTTATTTTTAAAAAAGTGGAGAGTTTAAAGGCAGTTGTAAAACAATCTGAGTACAGAGTCCTTCTAGATTTTTATGAGTTTCCTCCTTGTGTTAAATTGCAAAATATTGTCACAAATTCCTCCCATCCTGGCGTGTACACTCCTTTGCATTGTGACTTTGCTGCTCCTGCCTTCAAGAGATGGGGTCTCTGCCCCTCAAATCTAGGATGACCTTGTGGTTTCCTCTGACCAGCAGAATGCAGCCCAAGTGACATCATGAGGTATCCTAGGTGAGACTTAAGAGGCCTTGCCGCTTTTTGCCTTCTTGGTACGTTGCCCTGAGGTCACCACGTGAGGAAGTTGGTATGGCCCACGGAAGGAGAGAAGTAGCCAAGTCGTAGAAAGGAGATATGTACCGTAGTGCCTGGTGTTTCTATGCCAACATCACGTTACGATAGTCCTCTGGAAATAATTCCCCATTCTCTATATTTGCATATTCGTTTGTCTGTACATTTTCATGACATGCACCACTTTTAGCTGGCTTTATTTGTATGCGTTGTTATATTTTGTGATTAGACTGTAAGGTGCACGAGAGGAAAACATAACTGGGTGTCTTCAAAGTGCCTTGATCAGAATAGGCAGTCAATAAAGATTTGTTAGATAAAGAAGAAAAAAAAAAATCTCACTCTAATGGCAGCAGACCAGAGGTGAGATTTGGGCTGACCCAGACTCTCACTGTTCTCTCACAAAGCTGGATCTCCAGAGGAAGAGCAGAGGCAGTTGTGAATATCACATCCAGACTCAAAGTACCACCAAAGGAAAGGAGAAGTGGTTTCTTTCTGAGTCTTTTCAAAATAAGGAAACCTTTCCCAGAAGACCCCATCAGACTGCCCTTCATGTCTCATTGGCCATATTTGGGTCCCCTGCCCAAGACTTGGGCCATCACTTATAAGTGAAAGAGGGCTGTAGCAGTTTGATATGGTTATGAACTTCAAAAATAGATATTAGATTGTGTTTGTAATCTGGTCTGTACCTGGACATGATTAAGTTATGATTAAGGCTTTGATTGGGCCATGTCATTAGGGTGTTGAGTCCCCACCCCTTGGTGAGTGGGGACTCACAGATAAAAGGCATGGCAAAGGACGGAGCTGAGGGTTTTTCATGTTAGAATTTTGATGTTGGAGTTTGATGCTGAAGCCTTAAGTTAGAGCCCCAGGAAGTAAGCACACAGAGGAAAGAGAAGCAAGCCTCATGAAGAGAGGAATCGTGAACCCAAAAGAAGCAAGCCGTGGAAAGAGAGGAACCCTGAACCCAGAGAGAAGCAAGCCCCAGGAAGGGAGGAACCCAGGAAGCCTGAGCCCTCGCAGATATCAGCAGCCGTCTTGCTCCAACACGTGAAAATAGACTTTGGTGAGGGAAGTCACTTATGCTTTATGGCCTGGTGTCTGTAAGCTCCTACCCCAAATAAATACCCTTTATAAAAACCAACCAATTTCTGGTATTTTGCGTTAGCACCCCTTTGGCTGACTAATACAAGAGCTATCATGATTGGCCACCAACATAAGGATCAAAATAAGTGGTCCTGTGTCTACTTGCAGTTGTAGAACTCACCGTATTTGACGCCACCCACTCAACCAGGGGAGTCCACCGCTCATGTACTGGGTGTCATGGCCAGGTCAAATTGCCATAGAAGCTTCAGAAGTCTTCCTCTCCATTTCTTTGCTTATCTCATCATGTCCCAATAGCAAATTGTTCATAGTACAGCACTGGTCAGTGGTCCATGCTTGGAGGAACACTGGCTTAAACAGCTCAGGACCTCCCCCTGGAGCTGTGGACGGGCTCAGCTTTCCCTGACCCATGTGGAGGTGGGGTGGAGGGATATAATGACAAGGCACAAAGGCAGAATGCAAGTTAGGTATGCAACCCATGGTGTTCATTTCACTACACTTCCCCAGTTGCTGCTGCTGAGTGTGGACAGCTGAAAGCAGATCACATAGCACACCCTGAGCACAGCTTCATATGCTGAGGTGGTGTCCTTGCTGCATGCCTTCTCCTTCTCTGGGAAAGAATCAGATTAGAATTGCCATTTCCAAGGGTATCCAAGACTAGAAGCAATGAGGGTGGCAACAGGTAGATTGGGAGGGAAGAGAAGTTTGCTTGGGGTATCTGACATCTGACCTACATCAGTTAGGACAGGCTAGATTATGCTGCAACAACAAACAACTCCAAATCTCAGTGGCGTACAACAATAATAATTAATTTCTCACTCATGCTGTATTCCCTTTGTGGGTCAGTGATGACTCTCCTCCACATCTGCCTTACTGAGGGACCTAGGATGACAGAGCAGCCTTTCTGGAACATAGCTAATTTTGTGGTAAAGGGGGAAAAAAAGAATATGAGGGAACCACAAGATGTCCCTTAAAGCTTCCCCCCAGAATAGTACGCTTCACTTCTTTCACACTGCATTAGCCATAACAAGCTGAAGTCTGTTGAGGCTCAGACTTGCCCTAATTCTTAAACCTAGTGAAGAAAATGCTAATAATGAAGACTTGTGTTATCAGTATTAGTATAACCACTACCTTTTATCGAGTTACTCCATGACTGTGTTTTGCTTAGATTATCCCACTGATGTTGTTGCATAACAATCCTATGGTATAAATACTATCACCTTACTCAAGAGGAAGCTGAGGCCTACAGAGGTCAAGAAAACTGCCCAACTTGCAGAAAGGAGGTAAATCTGCCCAAGGCCAAAGCCTGTGCATTTACCCCCAGAGTGCATCACCTCTCAAGGATAAAAACCACACCAGGGAATCAGAGACTTCCCCAGCCCGTCTAGGAAGTCTCCCCTGCAAGACACAGAAGAGAGGAAAGGGAATTCCCCGCAGAGGAACTGCAGTGCCAGGAGAGCCAAGGTCCATTCGCACCCCAGCTCGGACCAGAGAAGACAGGCGTCCGCTGAGACACCTCGGTGTCTTCTCTGACGCGTTATTTTTACTTCTAATCTGTTGCCACAGGATTTCCCAGCTGTGTTGAACACATGTTGTTTTCCCTCCCTTTTTTTTGGGAAAGTGCACCCTGAGCTGCCTTTGGGGAACAAGTGCTCCCACTTTGGTCTGTGTGGTCTGTGTGGCCATCTGAGAGCAGGATTCTTTATTCTGTCCGGAGTCACTCGGGGTTTCTCGCAGCTGTGTAAATGTCAGGTGTCACTCGCACACCCGTCGCCCTGATGTGAGGTACTGCGATGATATTCATGCTCTTGAGTCCCCAAAACCCATTGTAAACACACTGGCCGCAAATAGAACGTAAACAGGTGGAGAAAACATATTTTTACAAGAAGCGATCGCCAGACATTTGTGCAAAGAAATGATACAGAGTGGCGCGACGCCTGCCGGGTGGCCGCTTCCAATACCCCAGTGTAGAGGCCGCTCCGTTGAGCGTCAGGTTGAGGCAGATTGAACCGGGTCACTCTCACTCCCTGCTTCAAGGCCTCCACGCTGTGCTGTCAAGAGACTCGCCGCTGCCCTTGCTCCGTGACCAGCGCTTCACTGGCTCCGGCTCTGAATGCATCTGACCTGGCTCCAGAGCCCACTTGCAAAAGGCACCCACCTGCAGGCTCTCAGGCCAATAGACTCTAGAGATTCTGGTGTCCTCCACCTTTATATGTGTTGTGTGCCTCCTGGTTATTGTGCATGGGTCATATGAACAGCTGGCGTTGAAGAAAATAAACTGCATTGAGCATTCAATCTAAAGTCCACATGGGATCAGCTTTCAGGTGCTAAATTTACATTGTGTTTTGATCAGCTTTACAACAACTAGCTACACCTGGGGGAAGGGGAGAGTAGGATTTATTCGGGGACTAATGTCCTCCCTCTTTTGATCCCATGGTATGCAGAGGTCAGACATTACCAGGGAGGAGGGAGGCAAATTTGCCTGGATGCTGTAGTAACCATTGCTGGCCATTTTGGGGAAATTTCCCCACCTCTTGAGTCTGCCTGGTGAGCAGAGGCAACATCCCACTAAAAAAGCTGAAATTGACTTCCAGCCTCCCTTGCAGCTAGGAAGCAGGAACTAGAGCTCCAATCAGACACACCCTGTCAAGACGTTGACTTGGATGCTAGTGACTCAGAGAGGCAGGGGCTGCATGGAATCCACCCTGGCAAGAGGCAGTCCTGAGCTGAATCAGCCTTCTAGAGGCTCCTTCAGCCCCAGGGTCCGGGGTCTAGTCTTGACAGTATTGGTGGATCTGGTGGCAGAGTCCATGCCCAGTGGAGGGACAGCTGTATCTTCATGGGGACAGCTTCGATGGGTGATGGGAATTGTTCCTGCCTACACCGCCATCTCCAAGCCTGGATCTCTGGCCCCCAAAGGCCTTGGGAGCCACCCAGTAAATAACCTTTAAGAACCTCTTTCCTGCTTCAACTAGTCAGGTTTGATTTCCATCACTTATACCTGTGAATCCTGACTTAGGACGGAGAAAGCAGAGCTGGCCATGAGCAAAAGGATCAGAGAACTAAAGAGGTTTTCCAGAGCTTGCTTCACCAGCCTTTGCGTGCAGACCTGACCTGGAGAGACTGATTAAGAACTTGAGTTTCTTTGCACAAGTCTATGGAAGGGAAGCATGGAGCCAGGAGATACGGAACATTCTGCCAACCTTGGCAGCTCGGGGCTTCAGTTAGCACGTTACAAAGACCCGTGACCTCCTTTTCCATAAGACTGGGGAGAAGGTTATACCCGTTACACTCCAATATTTTAATAAATACATCTTCAGAGGTGAAATCCAGGTGCTTGTGAAAAGTGGAAGGATGTGAACATTTGGGACAATGGCACCTCCCCTGACACTAAGAAAATCATAAGCTGATCTCCCTGCATTGGGCCTGGGGCTAAGTGGTTATCTCAACCGGACACGGGCCCTTCAGGAACAGGAGAGCCATGCGATCCCGGGGTTCAAGGACCCCCCAGTGTCCCCGGGCGACAGCTCATTCTCTGCCAGCAGGGACCACAAAGCCAGATTTCCACAAGGCCTGGGGCTTTAAACACACAGGGGCAGATGAATTCCAGACATTCTGAGCAGCCACGTGGGCGAGCACGCCCAGTGTTACAGAGAGCAGAGCCCTCCGAAGGCTCTCCCGGAATTCTACTTATTCGCCCGTAGGTTGTTCTGAGATTTGCAGTGGAGAACTGGGATCTTAATTCAGAGAAACCAGAAACAGACGTTTAAAATGCCAATAAGCAAAAGCTCGAGAGGAAGGCAGCCACGCTGCTCGGAGATCCCCCAATTCCAGAGTCACCAACTGCTGCTGACTTCTGGACGCCAAGCCCTCCTCCAAAGCTGAGGCCTGGGGCCCTGGCTGGAAGCCTTGGGTGGTGTTTTTGTTTTGTCATTAAAATGTTCTAAACTGGATTGTGCAGATGGTGGCTCAACTCCATGAATAAAGTAACAGCCAGTGACTTGTACGCATTCAACGAGTGAGGTGTAGGGGATGTGAATTATTTCTCAACACAGCTATCACCATGCTACCTAAAGCAAGCGTGGAGTTCAGAGAGTAGGGCCTGGGTCCCAGCTCTGCCACACGCCCGCTGTGGGACTTGGAGCTGGTTCCTTAACCCAGCTAAGCCCTGGCTCCTCAAGTTATAAGACGATCAAATGTTGGGGAGTGGATGTAGCCCAGTGGTTGAGCACCTGCTCCCCCTGTATGAGGCCCTTGGGTTCAAGCATTGGTACCTCCTAAAAAAAAAAAGACATCAAATGTGATCAAATCCTATTTATGCCCTGGAATCAAGACATGAGACCCTATCCATGGCCTTGCCTGACCCCTGCCACACACTCAGCAAGCACGTGGGCCTTGCCATACCCACCATGTGCCAGTCATTGGGGACGATGCAGCGGTGACTCGGACTTGACTCCTGCCTTCAAGGCGGCAGCAGCGTAGGGGGGAGTCAGGCAGTGGCGTTATAGTGTCGTGGGTGCTGTGATGTAGGGAAGCAAAGGATGCGGCGGAACCATGGAAAAGAAAGAGAACAGCTGGCCCTGCCAGAATGTGGCCATGAGGAGGGGAGGAGGGCTGTGGGGGACAGATGTCCCTCTGAAGGATCACCCCCGACCGCCCATCACTGTCCACTCGTTCACCCTCCTTTGCCTCCTCTGTGGCACGCTGGCAGTCTCCGCACTTCTTAACTTGGGTGCTTCCCTAACAAATGTGTCCTTCCAGCCTAGACTGGAGGAGGGCCCTTGTCTTGCTTGCCCGCTGCTGGCCCCAGTGGCCAGAATGGGGTCCTGCAGGGAGGAGACACTCAATAGTCTTTGCTGAATGAAAGGAAGCATCCAGATGAGGCTTGGAGGACATGTAGGGGTTCGTCAAGGAAAGAAACCAGAAGGGACTTTCCAGGCTGAGAGAGCTCAGCCACCAAAGGGGCTTGGAGGTAGAAATGGCAGCTGGAGAGGGAGACACAGGTATGGGCAGCCCCAAGACGAGACCCAGCTCTCTGTCTAACCACGACAGAGTTCCGCTCCCTGTTGACTCCAGTCTATAAGCCGCCCCCCCACCTCCATTGCAGTGGGTGCCCTGAGTGCAGCCAGTATGTTTCTATAGTTTCTATAGTAACCATCACCATGGCACCAGAGGACTTGATCCAACTTCCTGCTCTACTGAGGCCCTAAGCTCACGGCCCCCTCCCCCAGCACCCGTTCCCCCACCGTCGAAAGGAGACTTCACTGGTCATTAGCACAAGGGGCCATGGAAAGCTGTAGTCAGGCTTTGGGCGCAGGTCACAGGATTAAAAATCAGATTTGTCACAACAGACGCACCTGCCAAATGTGGACAAAGACTGGGCAAGCAGGTGTCATCAGTGTTAAAGCGATCTCAGTTGCACAGCTTTGACCAGATAAGGGAGGGGCGGTTGGTTTGAATTTGCAGCAGGCACTGGAGCAGACAGGGCCTCCTGTGGAACTGAGAACACTTTGGTTGCAAGAGCCAGAACCCCAACTAGCTAGCTTAAGCTCAAGGGAGTAGGATTAGAGTTGTCAGCTTTAGCAAATAAACATACAGCGTGTCCAATTAAAATTTAACTTCAGATAGACAATTAAGAATTTTTTTTGTATAGGTATGTTCCACATACCACACAGGGCATGCTTACAATATAAAAAGCAGTCCCTGTTTCTCTGAAATTCAATTTTAGCTGAGCATCCTGGATTTTATCTGGCAGCTCTAGCAGGTGGGGTGGATACTTATGCACTCAGGATTCTACAAAGTTCAGGCAAGCTGGATCTGAAGCTTTAGCAACAGCACGAAGTCTCTCTCTCCCCCCTTCACTGTCATCTTTGGGTTTTGCTTTCTGCAGCATCAGGAAGGCTCACTGAAATGGGGGCTCCATCCACTCCCCAGCCCCCATGCTCCCCCAGATCGAATTTAGCTTGAGTTATAGGTTATATAATTGCAGAAGGCTCCTGAAACTGGCAGCCAGGGGGTCCCACAATACTTGGCATCCATTTCCATCTCTCTGGCTACTCTTATCTGGATCAATCCACCTGCATATCATCTGGCCAAGTTTAAGTGAGATTCAGAGTGAGCACTTATTGAGTGCCTACTGACTGCTCTGCACCAATTAGGCTCCAATGACTGGAATTTGGCGTGCACTGCTCTAGTAGAGCAGAAAAGGGTTACAGCCCCCCAGGTGTTATGAGATAGAGTGGCAAGAGGCATGACTTCCACCAGGGTGGATCAGGGAAACTTTGTGAAGGAGGTAGCCCTGGAGCTGGGGCCTGAAGCTGGGTCTGAGCCATGCAGGCCTGAGCCGGAAGTGGCATCCTCTGTGGCATAAACGCTGTGGGCCCAGAAATGGAGGCGGCGGCCAGTCCTGCCAGCTCTGTCTCCCTAACCCTTCCCATCTGTTCCCTTGTGCCCAGCGCTCTCCAAATTCCTGTCCAGTCATTTCACACAAACTCCTGGGGATTTTTGCCCCATCCATGTCCAAACTGCCCTCTTATTTATTTCACGTCTTGCCTGAAATCAATGCACCAATTTTTATTTCAAAAAAACTTATGTTAACGTGACTCTCTCACAACAATAATTGGACAATTCATTTTGCTTGCCAGAAAAGTAAGAGCAATAAAAGCAAAATAATGCTGCTGAAATCTAGCCAGGTCGCGTTGCCCGGGTTGATGCTGAGGCTGCACTGCAGCCTGCTCTCTTCGTGATTAATAAGGAAGCGTGGCTAGTGTGTAGAGATGTGTTCGGGATGCCCCACCACCAGCCTGAGACTGTCTCCTAGGTATGCTCAGAAACAAGAGAAACACTTTCTCTAATGCTTTACCTGGCTCCCCTCTAAGGAAACTGGGGATACTGGCGGCCCCCTCACTTTGGAAAACTCTGCCCCAGCCACCACCTAAGGCCCCAGTTGTGGGTATGCATCCACTGTTAGTTTGTCACTGCGCTTGTTGGAGACCTTCAGCTCCATGGCTGTAGCCAGGGGCCGCCACGCAGGAGAATGCGTCACAGAATTGTCACCACCGCCACCATAATAGCTGACACTTTTATAGCTCTTACTAATGCCAGACCTTGTTCCAAGCATTTACCTATAACGAATTATTCAGTCCTCACACAACATAGCTATGAGGATGACACCATTATCATCCCTATTTTATAGATGCAAAAACAAAAGCACAGAGAGGTTAAGTACTTGCCTGAGAGCAATTCTATCTTTTTATATATCTCATATGTTTATTCGTTCTTTCATCCAAACATCCAGTCCATAGATATTCATTGCGTATCTTCTGTGTTTCCTTTGATTTCTTTTGAAACATTACTCATGCCATTTTAGAATGAAATCCGGAAATGCCTCGCTATGCACAACCACAATCCCAGCTCCCTGCGTGCTTTCGCTTGCTCCTCTCCACTCCCTGCATCCTCAGATAACTTCCAGTTGCCGTCTGTGGTCCTTGCCACGATGTACCGCCCGCATCACCAGGTCGGGACCCAGCACTCATCCCTCCGGCTTCCTGGCACGCTGGCGGCTACTGGCTCTCGCTGTATCCTTCTCTGGGAACTGCATTCAGCTGATGACAACTGCCTCGTCCTAGGTTCTGGCCCCCTCCCCAGCAACTAGAGACTGATGGTTGTGCATTGTGGGAGAACAAAATTGAGATCCCTCGCCTCAATTCAAGACAGCGCTAGGGAGCCATCCCAGCTCCCCATGGGATGGGCGAGGCCCCTGTTGTGCCTGCGTCACAGCCCAACTTCTCCCTCTGCCCAGTCCCACGACCCTCACTTCCTGCTGGGAGTGGTTCTTAAGCCCACTCCACAATGAACCATCTGACTCTGGGTCTGTTTTCTGGGAAACAAAACCTAAGATACCTTTCAAATTCATTGCCACCATCCAGGGTACAACCCTCTCAGTCTCCCCAGCGGCCCCTTCCTAACTGAGACAAAGTATCTAGTGGACCTTCAAGATATGCCTGGTAGAACAAAAACCCAGGGCCACCTCAACCTCCACAAGCTCAGAAAGCTTTGAAGGTTGTTGAGTGTCTTTATTCCTATGTTTTACTACATCAGTTAATTATTTGGGGTTTTTTTCCCCAGGCCCCATTAGTGTTTCCGTGAGTGCACCATGGCTTTGGCTCTAATGACTGGCAGCCACTCAGCCCAGCAGGGGAGATGGAGTTCTCTTTAAGGGGACCAGACCCACCGGGATGGGTGGGGGAAGGAGAGACGAAGGAGAGGAGAGATTGGATTACGGGATGTCAGGGAAGGGTCACTGCTCCCCCCACCTCTTTCTGCCTTTGAGCTGGGAGAGTGAAATCAGCATTTCCTCTCCTTCTGGAGGCATCTTCCCCCAGCCAGGCAGCAGAAAGCCAGAGTGGTAAGTGAGCCACCTTTGCTCTATTCCTAAATGGCACATTTTAAAAAATAACCTTCGCCTGCCCCAGGTTTGACCTCTAACATGCCTTGAATTTAATTGCAGATTACTGTCTCTGCAATTCCCTCTGCTTTCCAATCTGGCCTCAACCCAGCGATAAAGGCAGAAGACAAATGGAAGAAGAACGTGCAGCCTGCGGAAGCAGTTGGGGATGTGGCAGGAAGGACTCCTGGAGCATGAACCAGGCTGCAGAACTCTGCTTCCAGGAAGTCCGAGGTCACCACACCAGCCCCCACTCACTGCCGCAGGAGAGGAGGATCAGACACCAGGCACTGGACTTCAGGGAATGGGGAAACAAGCAACATGGACATCGGGACCGGGCAGCCAAAGGCCCGGATGCTGCACCTATTTTTTGTGAGGACCCACCACAGACCAGGCCCTGAATTGGGCCAGCAGCTCTCAAACATTTTGGCCTCAGGACCTCCTACACTCTTAAAAATTATTGAGGACCCCAAAGAACTTTTGCATTTATGTACCATACTAAAATGGAAGAATTTAGACAAATATTTATTCATTCATTTTAAAATAGCAATACTGAGTCTGTTACATGTGAACACATAATAAATTTTTATGAAACAAACTATATTTTATACAATAAAGACATTTAATGAGAAAAGTGGCACTGTTTTACTTATTTGCAAATCTCTTTAATGTTGGACTTAAAGGAATCTAGCTGGATCCTCAGATCTGCATTCATTCTGTTGTAGTATCTTGTTTTGGTTAAAGCATATAAAGATTATCTGGCTTCACAGTGATATGTTGTTGGAAAAAGGAGAGGTTTTCAGAGAACTATGGAGATTCTTCTTTGATACTGCACCAAAACTTGACAAGAGGTTAAGGCCTGTCTCAGTGCAGGATCTGAAACCATCGTAATGAACTTTTTCTACTCTGTCACATTAAAATCCACCGGAGAGTCTTCCACCTTGAACAAATCTTTACCCAGGCATGATTTAATAGCACCATTCATTGTTCATTTGGAAACTATTGCTTTACTGACTCAAGAAGATCTTCCAAATATTGATACATTCCATTACGCAATATGAAAAAATCATATTCCTCACTATTGACGCTGATCTCATTAGAAAACTTTAAAGGCAAGACACCAAGCTCACGACTTTCACTTAGCTTGAATTTTATCATTGGCAACAAATACTCTAAGTTGTAAGTTGTTTTCTTTGAACTGAGAGCCTCACATTATTCATTCCTGAGAAAGAATCTGACAATATCCAAACCTGAATAAGCAAGTGTATTTGTTTTCTCCAGAGAAACAGAACTGACAGGCTGTAAATACCAAGAGATTTCATATAGGAATTGGTTCATACAACCATAGGAATTGGCAATTCCAAATTCTTTAGGGTATGCCACAAGGTGGAAACTTGATGAAGATGAATTTGAATTTCCCGGGAAAAAAACACAATTTAAAAACTCCAATGAGTGATGGTACGTTTTCCAGGAGGAGCTCCATTGAGCGTGATGTTGAATTCCACAGGAGGAAGTGGTGGGCTGAAGTAGAGAGAAATTCTGACTGCTGGAATCCTTAGTTATCACTCAAATGCCTCCAATTGATTGGATGAGATGTCTCTCATTGCTGAAGGCTTTCTCCTTTGTTGTAATCAGCCATAGGTTCCATCAACTGACTAATGATTTAAATCCATCTATGACGGGAAGCGGACTTGGCCCAGTGGTTAGGGCATCCATCTACCACATTGGAGGTCCACAGTTCAAACCCCGGGCCTCCTTGACCCGTGTGCAGCTGGCCCATGTGCAGTGCTCATGCATGCAAGGAGTGCCATGCAGGGGTGTCCCTGCATAGGGGAGCCCCACGCGCAAGGAGTGCGCCCCGTAAGGAGAGCCGCCCAGCGCGAAAGAAAGTGCAGCCTGCCCAGGAACGGAGCCGCACACATGGGGAGCTGATGCAACAAGATGATGCAACAAAAAGAAACACAGATTCCCATGCTGCTGACAACAACAGAAGTGGACAAAGAAGAACATGCATCAAATAGACACAGAGAACAGACAACTAGGGTGGGGAAGGGGGAAGATAAATAAAATTAAAAATAAATAAATCTTAAAAAATAAAATAAAATAAATCCATCTATGAAATATCCTCACAGCAACAGCCAGGCCAATGCTTGAGTTTCAGTTTCCTCAGGTGCTTAAAGCAAATACCATGAAATGATTTGGCATGAACAATGGGAATTTATTAGCTTACAGTTTTGAGGCCAAGAAAATGCCCAAATCAAGGCATCATCAAGGCAATGTTTTCTTCCTGAAGACTGGCTACTGGCAATCCTGGGCTCCTCTGCCACATGGCCAGGCACATGGCAGTGTCCGCTGGGGTCTACCTTCTCTTCTGGGTTTCTGCTTATTGTTTCCAGGGTGCTCTCTCTCTCTCTCTCGCGCTCTCTCTCTCTCTGTCTCTCTCTCTCTCTCTCTCTCTCTCTCTCTCTCTCTCTTATTTGATTTATAAAGGATTCCAGTAATAGGATTAAGTCCCATCCTGAATGAGGTGGGTCACACTTTAATGCAAGCAGCCTCATCAAAAGTATTTCCTACTAACAATGGGTTCACACTTACAGGAATGGAACAGATTTAAGAACATGTTTTTCTGGGGTACATAGAGTTTCAAACCACCAGAGCTTGTCTGACCAAAGAGCTGGACACCATAACCCAGCCGAGAGTTGACACATGAAATTAACCATCACACCATGGTTTGTCAGGGAAAATGGGTTTCCATGAAAAAAAGCAGCCAATTGGGCTGGCAACTCAAACAACCACGCACGGGCTTTTCCTTGATATTACCTTCCGTCATCATACTTCGGTATATGCAGGAGACGTGCTTTATCCTCACTTACCATCTCTTCACACGGATTATTAAAAGACATGTACTCAAGGGTCAACATTTAATGAAAATAATAATTTTTACTACTTCATCAAGAACATTCTTAAGCGAAATAGTCCTGTGTTATAACGCAAGTACACGGTGCTGACAAATGCAGGGACTTCTGTACCCTTCCATGCCGCTCCCTTGATTTGTACGAAGGTGCCAACGGTTTTACTCACCACCAACGCAACTGTTAACACAAAGAAAAAGGCAAATAACACCCTAGAGTTATTATGGAAGTATTTCGACCTGATGGACCCCGTTACGGATTGAACTGTGTCCCCCACAAAGAAATGTTCAAGTCCTAATCCCCAGTCCTGGGGATATGAACTCATTTGTAAACAGAGTCATCAAAGATCCTATTAGTTAAGCTGAGGCCAGGCTGAACCAGGGGGGCCTCAATCCAGTATGACTGGAGAACTTAGGAGCAGAGGCAATTTGGACAGGGGAGACGGACTGGGAGAGAGACAGCCATGAGACGGAGGCGGAGTTGGATGGCTGGCGAGCCACCACCAGAAGGCTACGGATTTCAGAGCAAGCACCATCCTGCCGGCGACGACTTGGTTTCGGCCTCCTCGCCTCCAAACCTGAGAGGCAATCAAGCTCTGTTGTTTGAGCCAGCCGGTCTGTGGTGCTTTGTTACAGCAGCGCTGGCAAACTAAGACAGACCCCTGGAAAGCATCTGCAGGACCGGAAGGTGTCTATAGACTGTTACCGATGGCTCTGGATTCCAGGCATTCAGGTTCTCGGCTTATGTCACATGAAAGAATTTAAGGACAGGCCATAGGGTAGGCAAGAGAGCAAAGAGTTCATTAAGAAACAAGAAAACTGAAAATGTGCACGGTCTGAGGACCTCCTGCAGGGTGAGTTGTGTGGGTGGGGCCCCAGGTCAGGGTTTTTCAAACTCTGTTGCTGTTCTGATTGGTTGTCCCACCTGTCATTTCTCAAGGGCCCAAGGGTGAGGCCTTTTGAGGATATCCGGGCTTTCCCTCTCATTCCAAATGAGATCCTCATGGCCGGGATCTCGCGGTGTCTTTCAGGCGGGCTTCTTCTCAAGAGGTTTCCAGGTGGAGTCTCACGGCCACGGGGGCTGTCGACCATGTTGTCTGTCAGCCATGTTGTCTGCTGGGCCAGCCGCCTTCCCCCCTTTCACTAGACTAACCTGCCTCGAGGCACACTTTGAAAACTGCCCAGCCAGGGGAGTATAGTAGTTTCTGTGCCTCCAGAAACTCTCAATCTGGCCAAGAAGATAGACTATAAACAGACACAATGACCATATGATGTGATGAGGGCCAGGAAGGAGGGAGGGCACAGAGTGATTCCCTTCTCACTAGGGAAATTGTCAAAGGTTTCAAAGTATAGGAAACTTTTGAAATGGGTTTTGAGGATTGAGTAGGGGTTCATCCAGAAGGAGAAGATGAATCTTCGTTTTCCCAGGTTCAGAAGGACAAGTCCTGAGAAGGAGGGGCTGTTAGAAACAGTTCATATTTTTAATAAATAATAATATTGGCCACTATCATCAAGCATCTACTGTGTGCCACACACTTTACACTCATTAGTCTATTTAATCCTCTCCCAAAACCTATGAAATGGGTGTAATTGTTCTCTTTGTTCAGAGAGGTCAGGTAACCTCCTCAAGGACACAGACCAAATACATAGAAAGTATCAAGATTTGAACTAGAACGACCTGTCTCCAAAGACCACTTCCGTTCTCTCTGTTGCCTTCCTGGAGCCAGGAGGAGAGCAGTGAGCTGGGTCACCCTGGCCGCCTTGCTCCAAACTTCTTGAGCCTACTGTTGACCAGAGTCCACCTGGCATTACGGCTTCCCAGCCCAACTCCGCCTTCCCTTGCCTGACTCCCCAGGCTAGCCACAGTAGAATCTTTCCTTGACTCCCGACTTGCGCCTGTGCCTTTGCTTGTGCAGCGACGCCACCTGGAGTCCCTGACCCCCCTCCGTCCATCCTGATCCCCGGGAATCCCACCAACCTTTGCAGGCTCAGGCACACCCTCCTTTACTGCTCTCCCACCATGACTTCTCTCTTCTCTGTGCCTCTTGATTGTGTTGCTCTCATGTGTCACCCCTGTCTTCTACTCTAGCTGGTGATAAACTCATCCACTCTCCAAACCCAATGACTTTTTCACTAGACCGTGGGCTCTTTGACAACTGGAAACACATTGATCTGCAACTATAACCTCTTGGTCCTTGCTCTCGGAGCCTCAGTTTTCCCCTCTGTCAAATGGGGATATACTAGCAATATCTACCTTACAAGGCAGTGGTAAGGATTAAATGCATTCGGGTGGGCCAAGTACTTAGAAAAGTGCTGGCACATAGTAAGTGCTCAGTCAGTGTGCGTGGCTTTTGCTGTTGTTGTTCTCATGACTATCATTATAGCCAGGAAATAAATATCATGGGGGGGATTTCTGGTGAGCATCTTCCTGCCCCATACAAATCTCACAGCCCCCTTTCTCATACCAAGGACGAGGTCTGTGATCACCATGCATTTTAAGGCTGGAAGCATAAAAATAGGTCCAGATACTGATTTCTCTGCTTTCCCTGCCCTCAGTTCTATTCCTGGGGGCTTATTCCAGTTGGGGTTCCCCTGCTCTGTTCCTCGTGCTGCCAAACTTCCAAGGACCTGAGAAATCTGAAAATTAACTCACCAGACCCTACAGCTGAGTCCCAGGGAAGGCTCAGGGGACTTGGAGCCCTGATTAAAAATGTAGTAGCGTCAGCATTGTATCAGCCCGGCCGCTTTCCTTGTTCAATTCTACACAACCACCCTCTGTGGACTGCTTGAATGAGAAGGCCCATTCAGCCCCACTGGGCACCTGAAAACAGAAAGATAATCCATGCATTAAACTTTTATCTCGGCTGCTGTCATGCTAATAAGCAGGCAAGGAGTGCTCTCCATTCCCTGGGCTCTGACCTGCCTGAAGCAGGCTGACCGGTTGTTGTCAATTTGTGGGGCTTGTTTTTAAGGTTAGTGAATAAAGTGCCCCCAGAATGCCAGCTGTCCTGGGTTCGGTTACTCCGGGTTTGATACATGAGGAGTTCTTGGCATCGTGTGAAATCTGGGGGGGACAGGATGCTGGTGTGAGCTCCTGAGGGCAACCCGGGAAAATCAGACGAGCCAGGACTCCCAGTCTGGCTTTCCAAACACCCTGCCAGCCTGCAGACACCTTTATTAGCCAGCCCTGTGTGAAGAACTTGACAGGGCTCGGTCATTTCCAACTTTTTTCATCCCCTCTCTAAGTTGGTACAAAACTTTTGCCTGATGTCACTGAGTGGCCCAACTTAAGGGCCCTTGGTCAGCCGTGGTCACGCGGGTGGCAATGCTAGATGGGGCGATGCTAGCACCTTCTCCATGAGCGGGGACTCTGAGTATAACCCCTCTGTTTTCTGGATGAGGAAACGGTAGCCCAGAGATGATAAATCACTCATCCAAAGCACCCTTCCCCTGGAACAAGGAGCCAAGTCCAGGGTGCTCAGATTCCATCGTGTGAATGATTTCCCTCTTCTGCCCCCTGCCCCCATCCCCACCCAGCCCGTTTTCTTTGCCATCGAGCTCAGCTGAAATGAACTGGGGAAAAGGTTGGAACTAATATTTCCTGGAGACCTCTGCTCTGTGCCAGACCTTCTCCCCGTGCATGATTTTAGTTCATCCTGAAGATGGCCCGTGAGGCAGGGGTTATCTGCTCCATCTTCTGGAGAGGATGTGGGGGCTCGGGTTGCTGATTGACTTGGCCCAATCCACGAAGGCTTAGGCGGAATTTACTGGGTGAGGAGTGGGAGCAAGGGGAGGGGAGGTGCAGAGGAGGGGGAGATGAGGAGGAGGAGGAGTGGGAGGCCAGAGAAGGGGTTGAGAAGTAGGGAAGAGGAGAAGGAGAAAGGAAGGAGATGGAGGCAGGGAGGATTTTGCTCTGGAACAGGCCAGAGCACTTAAGACTGAAATGGGTACAAAATGAGGCTGGTGATAGAAATAACACTCCTTCCTCAAGCACGAATTCTGTGTTCCCTACTCTAAAAGAGATTTTTTTCTGCCATGCAAATTGCCTTTTCTGTGACTGCTTTCCCAAGACGTAGATATAATTGACTTTGCCGAGTGTGAAAACCTAACATTCTAGCTGTAAAATTAACTACATTCAGAACTCTGTCAGGTTAATCTCGACAGCCATCTGGCTGCAAGGTCAAATCATGAACAAAACAAAATAGACAACCCAGGAGTTTGCAGCGCCGCTGGAAGGGAGCTCCCAGCGTGGGGGTGGGAAGGCTTGCCTTCCAGTTAACAGGTAACATCCAGGGCACTCATCTGGACCCCAGTGCACCCCAGGACCTTGACTCAGGAGATGTTTCACAAACCTGTCACCTGTTCAAATGTTTGTGTGACAAACACAGTCAGCAAATCGTTAAACCTCATTAATGATTAGCACCAGGATTCGCCAGCTCATCTCAATATAGCCAGATTTCAGACTTTCTATGCAACACGCTTTTCATATTTCTATATTTGGGCATGCATGACTAATAATGAAACTCGTATTCAACACAGACATTCTGGGTTTTTGTCAGTCTCCTTCAAGATGGTGTTTGGGGACGATGGCATTATCTGAGCCATTTAGACCTGTACTTTGAGGTCAGGATTGGCCAAAATGTGGAACTGTAACATATGCTGCCTATTTTGTTCCTAACTCTCTTCTCACGTATCCTGGCTCAGAATTATGCATTTGTGGGTCAATTTGTCTTGTGCCTGTTCACCTCTCTGGAAAATACTGCTGTCCCTGAGGACGAGAATCATGCCTGTTTTGTCCGTCATCTGTAGTATATAACCTGGCATTAAGAGAGTGCATGGCACGTGGTAGGTGTTCAATAGACATCTACTGAATGAATGAATAGGCTGGACTCAATGCCTCGTCACTCCAGAGCTCCAGGCACCCTGTTACAGAGGGCCCTTTGGCTGCCTGACCCCAAGTGGGCAGCGCTTTGCCAACTGGCTGCTCTTGGTGGCCCAGATGCTGCCCTTGGGGTGACCGCAGGGCCTCTGCTTGCCCAGCTCGGACCAGGGGAGGCTTGGCCGTGGTGGGTGAGCTCAGGCTGGGGCCCTGGTGGACGGGCCACCGTGCAACTCGCGGCCCATCAAAGACCAGCATGACAAGGGCTTCTCAGACTCCGCCGGGACCTGGGCAGCCGGCACCAGCCTGTGCCCCGCACACTGAGGCCAGTAGGAGAGGAGAGCCCGGTCCCCAGCAGGGAAGCACATTCCCCACGCAGGGATGAGCCCAGGTGCAGCGCAGGAAGGGACACACGCCCTTTGGAGAAGGCGGGGCATAGGAATAACGCTGATGCCCAGGGCCCTAAAGTTACAGCCCTCTCCTAAAGGCAAGTCTGAGCAGGTGCTGAGCACACGGTCTGCCCTCGAGATGCAGACCCCAATCCTCGGGGCCAAATTCCTGCCTTTCCCCCTCGCTACCCTGTGGAGTGACGTCTCTAGGGTGACATCTCCGCTGAGTCTCCAAAGCCCTTAGAATACAACCCAGACTCCCGAAAGGTCCTCGGGCCTCATCTCCGGCTCTTCTCCTGTCCCTTGCCCCTTTCTGGACACACTGGCCAGAACTCGTCTTCGGTTGGCCCAGGCTCGTTCCCAGCCCCAAAGCTTTGCACTGACAGGGTCTTCTCCTGGGACCCTCTCCCTGCAGATCTGAGCGTGCCCAGTTTCTTCTTGTTATGTAGACCTCAGCTCAAATGTCACCTCCTCTGAGAAGTCCTCCTTGACCACCTCCTCATCTGTACCCAAAATGATTTTGATCTTGGCATTGCCTGCTTGTTCTATTTTCTCATTTGCCTCTTTCCAGGATGTTGTAAGTTCCAGGAGCTGGGACTGTGCCACCTCTTACTCAAAGCCCTAGCACAGGGCCACACATAGAAGATGCTCAATAAATACTTGCATGATTGAATGACTGAATGAGTGAATGAATGAATGGGTGAATGAATGTATGCGCTCACCTGAACAGCAAGGGCCAACGCAGTGTCCCAGGACCCATTCAATACCAGACCACTGGGCAGAGAGGAGGTGGAATTCCAGGCCCTGGGGCTGGTGAGATTCAGCTGGTGAGAAGCATCTTCCTGCCGTGTCAGGATGGGTCCTGGCCCTGGGCAGTCTTGCTGAACCTCTGTTTTTATGGCACACTGACGATATGGCAGGTGCTTTACCTGCGATCCCCCAGCCACGTGCTGAGTGGTCCCATTCTACAGCTCGGGAAACCGACTCTGCCAGGGAAGTTGAGCAACTTGCTCCGGGTCTCCCTGCCAAGAAGTCATGGAGCTGGGACTCCAGCTGCCTCCTGCCCAGATGCCTTGCTCGCCTGCTCCCCCTGCAAATCGCGAGGAGGCGTGAAAGAATCTGGGGAGGGGGAAGGCTGGAAAAACAGCGCTCTGAATGCAGTTGTTGCTCTTTCGCCATCCAACAAGCAGGAACCTGCCCCTAGCCCTGTGTGGGTCCCCGGGCCTAGGATGCAGAGAGCCACGAGGCCTTGCCCCACCGCCCTGCAGCTCAGGGACACTGATGTCACATGTCATGGTGAGCCATGCCACGGTGGCCTTCCAGAAAATGTTTTCTTAATTAAGGGTAATTAAAATGCCTCGGTTTTTGAGCTGTTCTTAAAAACTCTTGGTGGTTGGGGGGATGTGGAATTACTATTAACATTGAATTCTGGGGAGATTCTTGAAGTGGAAAAGAGGGGCGGTTTGGCCAAATAGTCAGTTGGCAAGGTGAGCCGGCTTCCCAGGGCTTGCCCCAGTTTGGAGCTATTTCCTCCCCCAAATTCTGACTCTCCAGCCCTCCAGTATTCAGCTCTGGACCCAGGCCGAGGCTGGGAGGGCACGGGTGTGTTAAATGTGCCCCACTCAGCATTTTGGATTAGGTTTTGGAGGAAAAGCTTCCAGGCCTCTGGTGAGACACTGTCAGTGTTCGATTTGAAGCCCTACATCCCATTTCTTTTTCCTTTCGTCTTTTCTCTTTCTCCTTCATTCATTCGTTCCTGGTACATTGCATTTTGCTTCCTCTCCCCTCTGCAAATCCATTGTCATTCTGTGAGCATTTCAGCCCACTGCAGGCCTAGCAGAGGCTCCCTCTTCCAGATTTCTCTGTCGAATCGCTGGCAAGGACAAAGCCTCAGGAGCAAGATTCGGTAACTAGCTTTTTAATTCCATGGCCGGAGGTTGTCAGGGCAGTGCAGAGAAAATTGCCAACGATTCAGAGAGCAGCCCATGAATCTGGGGCAGAGCCGGCGAGAACAAGGGAGCGCTTTAGCTGGGGGTGGGGTGTTGGCAGCGGCTAGGATGAGAAAGTTCTCCTCTTCCCAGTTTCTTTGATTTGGATCCCATGTTAATTAAAAAAGATCGATTCAGCAATTTTTCACCGTTCCTCAATAAAGTGTTTTAGACAGCCGAGAAAGAAAGGCCAGAGGGTACCTCTGGGGATCCTTCTCTAGGGGGAATGAGGATCAGTGAGTTGGGCATGGATGGCTACGAAATGGGGGTCATTAATTTGAGGGAAGTCATACTATTTGCAAATCCTTTTTTTTTTTTAATTTTGCAAATTTGGACGATAGCCAACTCTACTTGCAGATTGAAGAAAATGATTAGGGTCCAAGATCTGCATTCCAGTCCCAAGCTTAGCCACTGACTTGCTGTGTGGCTAGGGATTATTGACTTTCCCTCTCTGAACTTACTCTCCCTTAGCAGATTGAGAGAGTTGAATAAATGATCCTTCATAGCCCCTCCTACCTCTGCTTCTCTGCTTTACCCAAACCCACTAAGAATTTCATTAGTTCAAGTCTGGGGTCTCCGGTCCCTTGAAGAGAATTTCCGATGCATCTCAATCAAGACGACTGATCTGTCACCTCCAAGGAAGTGAGTGGTCGAATTGGGATTAGGAGGGGTCTCCAGATGCTTGCCAGCTTCCCTTCCCCCCGTCACACCAACTGGATGCCTTCATTTACGTTTACACACTTCTCACGTCTACTAAAATGCAGTAAACAAGCACGGGGGTTTTGTTTCATGGTTCCTCCAACTCTCTAAAATACATTCTCTCATTTAGTCCTCAAAACCACCCTGTAATTGAGGACCTATCATTCGCCTCATTTTATATATGAAGGAAGTGAGCGTCACCTGCCCAAAGGTCGACCAGCTGGATTAGAACACATATTTTGTGGGCTAAGATACACAAGGGCTGTTCCTGGAGAAACGAGCTTGCGAAGGGGAAAGGAAGTCAAGCGGATCTTGCTAGTTCCCTGTCTCCCATTCCGGCCCCTGTTACATCCCCACTTTGCCCTCTGATTGGTTATATCTGCCCACGGCTCTTGGTCACAAGCAACACAAATGGCCTTGGGATTATTTAAGCTAAAAGGGAATTTATAGAAAGGGTAACTCCTGGAATAGACATGAAGCCTCAACCACCAGGCTTAGGAAATAGGTAGGGAAAAAGAGAGGTTGCGCAGCCAGAATCACAGACAAAAATCCTGTTACAGATTCAACCTGGCAAGGACCTTGATGCAGCTTCTACAAGCACAGAGCACCTGCTATCATCTCTGCTGGCCTTGATCATGTGCCTGCAGCTGGGGTGCCAGGAAGGCTGGGAAAGTGGGTATCTCTCAACGAGTCTCAGAGGACAAGGGTTGAGATGACAAGCAACCAGAACGATGGCAGATGTGCAAGCATCAGTCAAGTCAGGCAAGGTAAGGCTGCTATAACAAAAATTCCTAATTCTGAGTGGCTAAAAAACAGCACAGGTTTATTTCTTGTTCAGTCTACATGTCATCAAAGGCCACCTGGGGGATTTCCTCCAGGTCATCCTTATACCAGACCTCAGGCTGATGGAGCAGCCACCTGTTCAAATATTACCCATTATCACCATAGCAGAGGGAAAGAGAAATCCAGAGCAGCAAGTTCTCATTTCCAGTTGTACCTCATTGGCCAGAACCAGTCACATGACCCTGTCCTAAGGGCCAGCAAGTGCAGTTCTGCTTTAGGTCTAGGAGGCAGAAAGCTGGGAAGATCTACTGCTTAGCATTAATGATGATGGCAGTCCACTACGTGGGGCCCTTCCAACCAAAGCCCACCTAGGCAGGGAGGAGAAGGAAACAGCACTGAAATGAAGTCAGGAGACTTGAGTTTCAATCTCAGTTGAGTCACTGGGGTCTGTACATCCTCCCAGCAGCTCCCTGGGGTCTGGAGGAATCTCCCCTCTCTGGGGTGTGGTCACAGAAGCCGCTCCAACCAGACCGCATGGTCTCGGCCTCAAAGATGCAGACCTCAGCTGCCCAAGGAAGCACCGGAGAGGCTGGGAATAACCATGAGAGCAGGTGCTGAGCCCAGCTCCCGCAGCCAGGGCAGGTGTGGGCAGGCAGCCTCTTTCCTGCCCATAAGCTCTTTAGCCACTGACTGTGTCCCAGAGTGACATGCACTTCTCAGCAGAAGTGAGCCCTCTGCCTGCAACGGGCTGTTGGGCAGCAGGAGCCGGAATATCTAGCATGTCCCTGGGGCCTCTTGGGCAACACTCCACTTCACCTGCAGAGAGATGACAGGCCAGAGGGAACTCCAGGAAGACGGAGGGAAGCAAGGCCCTGGGAGGGAAGGACCTCAACCCGTGAGCCTGGCTGGCCCCACAAGCCTTCCTAAAAGTTTTAGCATTGACACTTCTGAAAGGAGAGAGTGCCGCTATTGGCACTGTCTTGACCGATGACCAACAGACGGCACGTCTGAGCCTCCACCGACACCTAGTTCAGGGAAGGAGGCAGGTGAGACGTCCAGGATCCGAGGGTTTCATCATTCCAGCAAAGGCCTCTTGTCTCCTCCTAGCTGCTATCTGTCGCTTCTTCCTTCATAACATTTAAGGGAAATTTGTTTTTATCGAGGTGAAATTCATAGAAGGTAAAATTAATCTAGCAAAATTCCAGGAGCTCTTTTGTTGCAGAAATGGAAAAACTGTTCCTCAAACTCATATGGAACTGCAAGGAATCCTGAAGAGCCGAAAGAATTTGAAAAAGAAGAAGCGAGTTGGAGGACTCACATTTCCTGATTTCAAAGTGTACTATAAAGCTACAGTAATAAGAATAGTGTGGTACCAGCATAAAGATAGGCAAGTAGACCAATGGAACAGAATCGAAAGTCCGGAAATAGACCCACACATCTATGGCCAATTTACTTTCAACAAAAGGAGCTAAGTACATGCAGTGGGGGAAACAATAGTCTTTTCAATAAATGGTGTTAGGAAAACTGGATAGCCACATGCAAAAAAAAAAAAAATCAAGTTAGACCCCTACCTCACACAATGTATAAAACTTAATTCAAAATGGATTTAGGACCTAAATATAAGAGCTAAACCATAAAATAATAAAATAAAATCTCTTAGAAAATAACATAGGGGCAAAACTTCATGACCTGGGATTCAGTAATGGATTCTTAGATACGGCACCAAAAGCACGAACAACAGAAGAAACAATAGATAAATTTGACTTCATCAAAATTAAAAGCATTTGTACTTTGGAGTACTTTATCAAAAAAGTGAAAAAACAACCAACAGGATGGGAGAAAATAGTTGCAAACCATATATATCAGATAAGGACTCAATATCCAGAATATATAAAGAGATTTTACAACACAACAACAAAAAGACAAACAACCCAATTTAAAATTGGGCAAAGGACTCAAACAGACATATGAAAAGAAGCTCAACATCATTAGCCATTAGGGGAACTCAAATCAAACCCACAATGAGATACTACTACAGACCCACAGGGAGGGCTATTATTTTAAAAATGGAAAATGACAAGGGCTGGAGAAGATGAGAAGGAATTTGGAACTTTAGTGCACTGTTGGTGGGAATGTAAAATGCTGTGGCCACTATGAAAAGCAATATAGTGGGTTCTCAATAAGTTGCCTATAGAATCACCATATGACCCAGAAATTCCACTGCTAGGTACACAGCCCAAATAAGTGAACACAGGATCTCAGACAGATACTTGCACACTAATATTTACAACAGCATTATTCACAGTTGTCAAAAAGTAGAAACAACCCAAGTATCTATTGACAGATGAAAGGGTAAACAAACTATGGTATATACACACAATGGAATGTTATTTGGCCATAAGAAAGAATGAAATTCTGAGATGTGCTGCAAACTGGAAGAACCTTGAAAACATGCTCGGTGCAATAACCAAGACACATAAGGATAAATATTGTATGATGGCACTTATGAAAGCTGTTTAAAATTAGTAAATCCTAAGAGACAGAAAGTAGATTAGAGGTTACCAGGGCACGGGATGGTGTAAGAAGGAGCATATATTTGATGGATACAGAGTATATGTAATAAAATTAATTTGTAAAAGTTAGCCATCTTAAAGTATACAATTCAGTGGCATTTAGTACACTCACAATGTTGTACAAACACCACCTATCTTTAGTTCCAAAAACATTTTATCCCATACCCATTAAGCAGTCATCCCCCAATCCAGCTTCCCCCAAGACTTCACCAATCAACAATTTGTGTTCTATCTCTATGGATTCACCTACTCTGAACATTTCACATGAATGCAAATGCTCAATCTGTGACCTTTTGTGCCTGGCTTCCGTCACTTAGCATGTTTTCTAGGTTCATCCAAAGTTTAGCATGTGTCAGTACTTCATTCCTTTCTATGGCTGAGTCATAGCCTATTGTATGGCTGTACCACAATTTGTTTATACATTTACAAGGTGGTGGACATTTGGGTTGTTTCAACCTTTTGACTATTGCAAATATTGCTACTGTGAACATTTATGTATATGCATTGATTTGAGTCCTGATTTCAGTTCTTCCAGGTATTTATCTAGGAGTGGAATTACTAGCTCATATGGTAAATCTGTGTTTAACTTTTTGAGGCATTGCCAAATTGTCTTCCACAGCAGCTGAGCCATTTTATATTCTTACCAACAATGTACGATGGTTCTTACTTCTCCACATCCTCACCAACACTTAGGATTATTTTTTCATTCTTATTATTATAGCCATCCTGGTGGGCGTGGGAGCTCACAGTGGTTTTGATCTGCATATCCCCAATGATTAATGATGTAGAGCACCTTTTCATTTTAAACCCACTTTTCACCGGATGCTCTACCAAAAAGCTCCAAGACTGTATTTCCCAGCCTGGCTTGCAGCCCCATGCAGCCAGGAGACTGAGTGGCAGATCAGGAGGCAGCACATTTAAGACCTCAGAAAGGCAGGAAAGAAGGAGCCAGGGACTCTGGAGGTCACCGAGCTGCCTCACCTACCAGGACTGCCTTCCTCCAGATGTTTTCATGAGAGAGACAAACTTGTGTCTTGTATAAGCCATTTTTTTATGTTGGGGTTTACAGTTCCTAGCAGCAGAATGCAACTGTTAGCCGTAATAGAGACAGAAAAATAATTGTTACCCACTACTGTCTTCCTAAGAGCATGAAACTGGTTAAAGGCATGGCCTTGAGTTTGGATGGCTTCTTTGATGGGCCTACAGATGCAAGAGTGGGCCTGGAGATGAATTAGGAAGAAGGAGCACGAGAGCGCTAACTTGCTATGCATCCTATAATGAGAACTTGTCGTTCCACAGCAAACCATGAGGGTGGGAGCTAAGAGGAGACCAAAAAGGGGGAATCGAGGACACGGTGAGTTGTATGAGGCTGGAGCACTCATGAGAAGGAGATCTGGAGTCGGCATTTAAATTTAAACATGGCACTTTGGCTCACAACTTATTTGTCCCAAGCAATCACAAGAGGTCCAGGAAGTACAGTTCTTCCATATGCCTGGAAGATGGAGAACCAAACACATCTGGCACGCAGCACTAATGGCTAACGGGAAGGAGTCAGGCTCCTCCTTCCTGTGGACTCCTTTTCCCTCTTGACACCGCATGGTTGCAAGATGGCTGCCACACCTCCATGCAGGAAGAAGGGAAGGGAGAGCCGCTGGAAGGGTGGCACTCCTTTCAGGGAGACAAAGCTTTCCCAGAAGTCCTCAGCTTATATCTCTGTGGTCAGAAACTGGGACCCATGGTCATGCCTGGCTGCAAGGGGAATCTGGGCAAGTATATACTCTAACAGGAAATACTACAGCCCTTTTCTTGATAAAGAAGAAAATGGCTATTGGATGGACAACTGGAAGAAACTGGGAGGATAGAGAATGTCTCTGAGCATGAGAGACAGGGTTGGAAAAGTGAACACAGAGGTAGGGGATGGGCCCAGACCCTAGTAGCAAAGGCATGTTGACTTGCACTTGACTTTACTGAGTCCCCCAATTTAGATATTAGCTGAGCAGTTTCCGATTTCATCGAAAGACTGAAATTCTCAAAATAATATATTTGCTAGCGTTAACTCTAGATACATGTTAGTTGAGATTTCTGCCCAATAACAGACCACAAGTGAGTATATTAGAATCTTGTGTCAAGGCCATATCATTAGCTATGAAGCTATTGAGGGCCTGCAATGAGCCAGATTCCACTTACATAGTATCTCTGGCCTTCATGAACAACAGTGAGGTAGGTACTATTATCCCCACTTCACAGATGAAAAACCCAAGGCTCAGACTGGCTAATGAATTGCCCCGGGTCACATAGCTTCAGCAGAGGTGCAGGATCCAAATCCAAATCAGTTCCAATGTTCTCATTGCATTCTTTTCCCTGTATTATACAAGATGGACTCTTTCTCTGGCCATCCTTTAGAAATAATAATTAAAATTACAATATGTGAAATATCCTGCAGCCTGACATGTTGGCACATATTCGGTGGACGAGGTTGTGATGGTATTGAGTGGTATTAGGACGCCTGCTCACGAAAGTCCTGTTTTCTTAGTGTATGCTGGGATCCATTGTCTCATTAGAGATGCTGGAAAATATCAGCGTGAACAAAAAAAAAAAAAAGAAGAAGAAGAAGAAAGAGAGGGGGAGAAAAGAAGGAAGGAAAGAGAGAAAAGCAGAGCTCCGATGGTACAGATGTAGCCAACAAGGTGCAGACGAATAATCAGTCTCAAAGCCTGGACACTGTTCTTTAAGAAATGAACAGCTATCCAGTCTAAGAATTGGCAAGTCTCCTCGGATGAATACACGGAGACAAGGAGGGGAAAGAAAGGGCCATGGCCATGCCCCAAGTGGGGACGGTGCCTAAATGCAGCCCCGAATTCAGCCTTAGGGCACCAGGATGCTGTAGGACCCCAGCTTGATTAGAAGGATGCAGTTACCAAGGTTGACTTTTGCCCTTTGGACTCACTCCCACCCCCGTTCCTGGTCCAGTTGAGTCATGCATTCTAGACGGTTCTATACCTAGAAGAGATAATTTCATTCATTTTTCTCATCCATTCATCAGACATTTACCAAGAGCCTGTATATGCCAGGCATTGTTCTAGGTCCTGGGGACGTGTGATGAATGCAGCAGACAATCCCTGCCTTCCATGAAATTAGAGGCTAGCAGGGCAAGACAGGTGAATCACATGATCTCCCAAACCAAGCGCAAATGTGGGGCTGTACGACGTTATTAAACACCGCTAAGGACCAGGAATTATGACACAGGGACTGCCAAGACTGCACTTCCTCCTCTCCACAGTTGTGAGGAAACTGAGGCTTGGAAAGGTGGCACCCACATTCTCAAGGTCATAGTCACACCACCTACAGAGTGAAGGAGCCGGGATTCCATTCCAGCACCATTTGAGGCACTTTGTTACTTTTTCATATCTCCCCTTGGAAACCTATGGATCTCATTTTTTTCCAGTTTCTTCCCTTTCTTCTTTGGTATCTGGATTTGGGCTTGTGGAGGTTCCACTTTCATGCAGGCTTTAATACAAAATATTCTAGTACCTAATATGTGCAGTTCATTGAGATCCAGAAACTCATTTCAGACAAGTTTTATAACACCAAGAATGATTTGTTATCTGAAGGATAACAGCAAACGAGATTACCACCTGATCCAAAATTTTAAAAAAATACTGTGCAGCGATTGCTAAATGTTTTGGATGATTACTACAGCAATGGCGTCTCCTGGTGACCACTATTGTGCATTACACTTTCCTTCACCTTAAGGAGGAGTGCATTTTGAATATAGTAGCAGCCTCCCACTGCAAGGTTTGGTTGAATAATAAGCCTCCGTTAGCCTTGACCTACTTTGCTCCTCCTCATCATTTCCCCTTCCTCCACCCCATTTATTATATCAATTCCAGAGGCAAGGTCATGCGGACAGAGGGCAGCAATTTTCCACATTTTAAAGTTCCAGCAGCCAGGATACAGGGTCCCCTTTGAACCATCTGCTGCCAATCTCCAGGATCACTTGAGATCACCTACACATTAGGTTATGACAGATTAATTCATCTTCTACTAGAACGCTTCTTTTTTTCCCTGAAGACTGTGGTTGCAAAGCACCCCACTCACACATCCTCTGACCCTATCTCATAGCTATAGGAAACAAGAGCATTCACTTAGTTATTCAGCCACTATTTCTTGAGCCCCTTCTCTGAGCTAGTCTTGCTAAAGTTTGAGGACCCTGGGGTGAAAATATACACTCTAGGCAGCCAATGAATCTAAAAATTATTCACTTTCAAATGCAATAAGTGCTGCAAGAATGAAATTCTGAGATTCTATGTGAGGGAGACAAGACCAGATTAGGTCTGAGGTCAGAAAAGTTTTCCCTGAGGAGAGATATTAAGGTGTTATGTGCCCCAAGAGGAGAAAAAGCAGGTCAAGGTGATCAGGGAGCATGGAACACAGCGAACCTAGGGCATGGGTGGCCCAAACCAGGCTTCTCCTGGGACAAAAGATGAGTGATAAGATTGTGGGTTCAATTAGTAGGAGTAGACCTCAGATAATTTCAAGGATGGTGAAGAGAGAATGCTTGTCATTAACTTAGTCATTGAGTAAGGTTGAGTGATGTTAAAAGATGAGTTGAAACTGATATCAGAATATTTATTTTAAGGATTCATTTAAACTCTCATGAATAGTAAATGTTGGAGTGGAGACTATCTTAGATCTCTGCCTATTCTGCATCTTCCCAGGAGCCAAGGATATTGCAGAATTTGTTATTTACATCCCCTCCATTGCTTATGTTTCATGAGGAAAACAAAATAGCAGATATAATTGCCAGGGATGTGGGCAGGTTGAGCTCATATTGGTCAAAAAGGGAAGGAAGACAGGATAGTGGTGGCAGTCATGGACTTCCCGTGGTGAACTGTGGCTATAAAAAATCAGGATACAAAGCCTCAGCTATTGTATTGATATCAGCTAGCTCTCAAGATGTAGTATACCTTAGGTTAAAAATGAAAGATATGGGTTAAGGAAACCTGGATTCAAATGCTATTCTTTTTGCCTGGCTGTATGATTAAGGTAACAAAGTTGCTTGTGCCTCCATTTCTTTATCTGTAAAACAGGCATAATAACAGAACCCAATTCTTAACAATTACTCAATATTGGTCTGTTATTATTATTAATATTGTTAATAATAGTATTATTAACCCACATGTAAGAGAAAGTGATTTAGGGGAATTTTTTTTGTCATACTTTTCTAAAGTGATCTCTAAAATGAGTATATATTGCTACCAAAATCAGAAAGGGTAAAATAATTTATTTAATAACAGAAACTTAACTAGTACACTGAGTCTCTGGATCACATTGTTCAAGGAGGGGGTGGGAGTGCATGCCAAAAACACAAATTCCTAGGCCCCGACCCAGAAATACTGAATCAGAATCTCGAAGGGATAATCCTGCTAATCTATACGTTCAGCAAGCTCCGCAGATGATTCCTATAATCAGGTAACAGCAGGAGACAGAGGATTAGTGGGGGAGCAGCAGTGATTTAGCAAAGAGGACCAACTCAGGTTGCAGCAATCACGAGGGCCTGAGCCTACAATTCCCAGATCGCCACGCAAACCCTCGACGGGCGCGCCCGAGCCTGCCGGGAGTTGTAGTTCCCGCAGGCCAGCGTCTGCCTATAAGGAAGCCTGAGATGGGCGCCGAAAACCTCCTGTCCCAGAATGCAAAGGTCAGCGGTGACGCAATTTGGGGCGCGCCAGGTAGCAGGCGGCGAGTTTCTACCTCCCGCACAGCTACCTGCGTTGTCTAGCGTCCCTCCTCCGCCGTTTCCTTTTCCTGGTTGGGGCCCGTTTCCTTCTCTGGCTCCCCCGCCACCGCCGCAGCCACCGCCGGCCGCCTCGGGCCCTTCGGCCCTGAGAAGCAGCAGCCTTATTCGGTATCCTTCGCGGGCCGGGGGCGCAGCCATGGCGGACGGCGGCGGCGGGGGAAGCGGAGCGGTGGGCGGCTGCGGAGCGGGCCAGGCCTCGGCGGGGACGGCGACTGGCGCTACTGGGAGCGGCGGGAGCGGCGGCCCCATCAACCCGGCCTCGCTGCCCCCCGGCGACCCGCAGCTCATCGCCCTCATCGTGGAGCAGCTTAAGAGCCGGGGCCTGTTTGACAGCTTTCGCCGGGACTGCCTGGCCGACGTGGATACCAAGGTAGCACCCGGGTCGAGGGAAGACCGGCCGGGCGTGAGGGCGCCCAGGTTGCCGCTTTGCTTTTTCAAGGCCGAGAAGAAGACAAAAGATACCTTTAAAGTCCCAGCAGTGAGGTATTAGGCCACTAGGGGCAGTACAGAGAGTTTTCCGAGTCGCACACACTTGGTCTCCCTGGCTTGTCGCTTACTAGCTGTGTGCTTTTAGCTCAGTCTCTTCTCTCATAGCTTTAGGGGAATTCAGTACTGATTTTAGAGCCCAGACTCTAAAATCAAGGTGGGATTTCTTTTAGGCCCTCAATAACAAACCTCAATCCGTTAAGAGTGGAGAAAGTCAGAATGCTTTAGAATGTCTACTCATTCTATATTCATGGTTTGAATGCATAGTCATCTGCATATTTTAACTGTCCATTTGTTACTTCCTTTTCTCTAGCTTAGTGACTTGCAAACGTTAGTGTAGGAACTACGTTGTAGAACCAGCGCCCTTAATGTGTACTCTATTATTGATTAAAGGTGATTTGGTACTTGTTGTAGAACTTAATATGCCGCAGGCCGAGCCCCAGTAAAATGCTATTTCACTTTATTTGCCAGGATTTGTTCGGATTCAGTGAAGTAAGATGTATTAAGTGCCAGACATAGTAGTTGCTGGGATGTTCGTTTTCTCCTTTCTCAGAAGCTTCTCTAGCAAGATGAAGGATTCTTAGGTTGTAGGCATAGGAGGCTCTGTTACTGGCTGGTCTCCTCTAGAGAAGTGATTTCTCCTCTCTGAGTCTTTTATGGAAATCTTGTCCACCTCTCAGCAAGATTTAACTGAGCATTTATTGGCCTATAACATGCCAGTCTACGTGGATACAGGAACAGTGAAATCACTGACCCCATCTCCAAAGCTCATATTCCACAATAGAAACCTGACATGTAAACCAGAGTTTATATATACTAAATGCTATATATTCCTTCAAAATTAAAAATCCAAGTTAGAAGTGCTACCCTGGAAACAAGGTTCTTAATTTTCTTTAAGATTACCGAATACTGTATTGACTGCCGGAGCTTTCTCCTTCCTCAGATGAGCTGTGGGTGTTTTCAGCTTCCCATCACAAGTCTTCCACTGGTAATCCTATGCTTCACTGCGTTCTGTGTGGCTTAATCGATGTAGTCCAGGCACATGATCCACGGAGTCATTGAGAAGCTGTTGGTGGGAAGGAGAGTGGTTAGAACACAACCACTTATACCTGCTTAGATGGTGCTTGTGTTAGTTACCAGGTGGTTTTAATTCTTGAAGAAAGTGTTTTCAGGCATATCTTACCTGAGACCTTTGTTGCTTTAACTCGGTGGTCCTCAAAGTATGGTCCCTGGATTATCAACATCACCTGGGAACTTGTTGGAAATGCACGTTTTCAAGCCCTGTCTGTGGCTCTTGAAGTATTTAGGGGAAAGTATATTGATGTCTTTAGTTTACTTTGCCATGCACCCCAAATACAAGTAAATAAGTTGAATAAACTGACGGGTGGATAAGGAAGGATTGGATGGATCAGTATACAATAAAACAGTTTTAGTAAAATGTTAAGTTGGCATGTAAGATCCTCTTCTTGCATTCACTAAAGAGTTTGTACTATATTGTCAGTATGTTAGGGTTTATTAGTGACATTTGCTCTTTGTCCTTTTTCAGTAATCAGTTTCTGTCATCTCAAACCGGATGACTTATTTTGAGTTATTAGAAAGTAAAGTGTCGGGATTCATGGTTGCAAGTGACAGAACTCTTAATTCTAACTCCTTTAAGCAAAAGAGGAATCTGAACTCAATGGAATTCAAGAAAGGATTGGGTGAATGAACTGCAGCAAAAGGTTAGGGATGCAGTTGAAATCAGGGAGTCTCCGCTGGGGCTCTTTCTCTTCTTTTTTCCTCTTGCTGCAGAGAAAATTCATTCATTTGGTTACTGATCTCTCTGGGTTATATCCTACAGCTTCTTTCTCTGGAAAGAGATTCTCCAGCTTCAGTTCTAAAGATCCTAGAAATGTTCGCACAGTCTCAGTGAGAGTTCACTGCCGTCCCAGTGGTCAGGAGATCAGGGACACAAGGAGCCACTACCCATACTGTCATGAAAAGGAGAAGACGTTCCTAGGAAAAAGAGTTGCTAGACAGATAGTACAGGCCTACCTTGGGAATATCTTGGGTTGGGTTCCAGACCATTGCAATAAAGCAAATATTGCAATAAAGTGAGTCACAAGAATTTCTTGGTTTCCTGGTGTATGTAAGAGTAATGTTTACACATAGTCTATTGAATGTGCAATAGCATTATGTCTGCAAAAAAGTACATACCTTAAAATGTGACACAGACACAAAGTGAGCACATGCTGTTGAGAAAATGGCACAGATAAACTGCTCGATGCAGGGCTGCCATAACCCTTCAATTTGGGGGAAAAAAGTATGTGCAAAGTGCAGTAAAAAGAACGTGGATATGTACATGAATTTTACTCACTGTACTCCCAGCCTCTCTTTCTAGTGGAGACTCTTTAAGATCATGAGTCAGCTCTTTTGGCCTTTTGGAAGGGTCCACTCATGGAATTGAGGCCCACTGATTGCTTTGATTTCATTTACCAGACTGTAAACAAACCTCTGCCAGGGTAATGCTGCATAACAGATCAGACCTCCTGGCTTAGAACAGTATGCATTTGTTCTCCTGCTGTAGGGCTGCGGGTCAACTAAAGTTTGGCTGATCTAGGCAGCTTTCAGCTGGTGGCTTGCTGCAGGCTGCCTGGACTTGGGGGGGCTTCAGGTCAGCTGCACATATGCATATTCTAGATCCCAGGCTGAAGGGGTGATGATTCCCAGGACATGGCCTTCATGGAGGATCGCCAGAGCCAAGCCAGACAGCACAACCACATTGAAGGCCTTTGTCACTAACATTCCATTGGCCAGAGGAGGTCCCATTGCTAGGCATATTATCCTGGAAGTTGGGGGCTCCCCTGCCCACGGTGGGAGGGAGAGAGGAGTAAAGCCTGAACAGCAGTCCACACCCTTACACCCTGCTTTGGAGAGGAGCTACCAGTGGCGCCAGAAGGTCTTGGAGCCCAGAACAGGCATTCCTGTGTTCACTGAGTTACTGTATAATTCTTTTCTTCTGCTACTAGTTGGGTCTACAACATGTGAGATGGATAAGAGAAGGCTCCTGGACTTCAGTGTTGCTTCCCCATAGCCTTCACAGTGCGCAGGCTGTGACTTGTCTTTTTTCCTGAGTCATGCTGAAATTTGGGTAGCCCTTCATTTTATGCAGAGGGCCTTCCTAAGATCTTCATTGCTCAGAACACCCCTGTCCTGTAGGTAGGGGAGATAATATTTTAGCTTTGCATTTGGAAATAACTGAGACTCGGAGATTAAGTGAAAAAATCAGACAGCTAATAAGTGATGGAATGAGGGCTAGAACCTAGTTGATTTAATCTGGAGAACAGCCTTGGTCTTACTTTCGCTTTGCCACATCTTAGCCATGTAGGCACATTATTTTCTCAAGCATAGGTTTTTAATTTCTAAAAGGGAGGGGCAGGGCAGAGAAGATAAGACCTCCCTCATAAAGGTGTTTGAAAAGCAAATGAGTAAAGCACTTGGCACTGTGTCTACCACAGAGCAGGCACTCGTGTTAGCTGGAAGCATTCTCACCCCGCGGTGCTGCACAGTCACTGGGAAGTACACATTTCTATAAAAAGCAGCAGCCTGCATGACTAATTTCTGACACTTCAGTACATTTCACTTCTGACTTTGCTCCTCCTTTTTATTATTTTAGCCAGCTTACCAAAACCTGAGGCAGAAGGTGGATAATTTTGTGTCAACACATCTGGACAAGCAGGAATGGAATCCTACGATGAACAAAAACCAGTTGCGAAATGGGCTGAGGCAGAGTGTGGTCCAGTAAGTAAGCAGAATTTGGAAAGGCAGTGGTCACACGTCTGATGCATAGGAAGGCCCAGCCGAGCCCCTGTATTGTGAGGGTCATTGAGGGTCATTTGTGTCAAAGATCACATAGGAGTTGCAGAACCCTGTTCCTTTGTTAGAACTAAGAGTAAAGGTAGCCAAGCAGTCAAATGAAATTCTTGTTTATCCAGCCTACCTAGGCTCTACCGGTGCATCTAAAGATAGTCCAAATTGCACCACAGGTTCCCTGCCCTTTGAAGTTTTCAATCTAGTCAGAACGTACATATGTGTGTTACACTGACATTTCAGTATTTGGATCTTGGGCAAGAGAAGCCCTATCTCCTCACAAGTGAATGAGAGGCACATAAACTCTTGGCGTCTACCATGGCGGCCTCTAAAGTGAAATGGCAGTTTTCAGGAAAGCATAGGGTCTTATTCCATTATCCTCCTACGCAATGATGAACTGAACCTAGTTTGTCATTGTGATGAATGCATGGATTTTTTCCCTGCCAAATGGATCCCTGGGCATGAGAGTGGATAGGGGTCATAGGATCTTGTGATCCCCTAACTTTGCTGGAACATGAAAAAGCTTTTGAAGCCTGTCTCTTTAAAAATAGAAAAGTCGGAAATTATCATGCTAAGTGACAAAAAGCCAATATCAAAAGTATACATGGTACACGATTCCATTTATCTGACATTCATGAGAAAACCGTTTTGGAGGTGGATTGCAGAGTAGTGGTTACTAGTGGTTAGGGATGGGGAGAAGTCGGCATGACTAAAGGGGTGGCACAGTTCAGTATCTTGGAGTGGAGGTTACTTCACTTGATAAAATTGCGTAGCACCGTCCACGCACACACGGAGTGTTTTGTATACGCCTGTGCATTGTACCAGTATTATTTTTCCTGGTTTTGATATTATGCTGTCTGGGTGAAGGGTGCATGGACCTCCCTGTCCATTTGTTTGGAACTTCTGTGGCTCTCTAATTTCAAAATAAAAAGTTTTGTTTTTTTTTTTAAAAAAAGGACATTTGCTAAGTAGTTAGCAAGTTTATTGTGGCTTACAGCTGCTGACATGAATCCTTTTAAACAACGCTAAAATTTGCAAGATGTCTCTGAGCATTAAGAAAGAAACTTGATATCAAAAGATACCAGGTGCCTTGTCATTTTGGAGGCAGGACCTGCGCCTTCCTGTTCCCCTGGGGAGCAGATCAGTGCTGTTGGGATCTTTCCGAAAGAAAGGGACAGCGGCTGCCACTTAGGGAGCAACTCTTTACATGCCCAGCACTGGTCCTTTACATGGGTTATTGCCAGTCCTCATGCCAAACCTGTTTCACAACTGAGGTCACAGTTAAACATGGGTTGAACTGCCTTCTCAAGGGCTGGCCAGCACATCAGGAGGGTAAATCAAAGCACTGAGTATTTGGAAATATTTGGAAAGGTGCTATCAGTGCTGATTCCTGTCAGCATTGCAGTTAACTTCCTTGAGCATTGTTGGCCTCAGTTCTGGGGGTATGGGCATGGTGCTGCTTTTTACATATCTTTAGTACGAAATGTAACATTCAGAAGAGTTCACAAAACTGAAGTACAGAGTAACATATGATTCGGGAACAGTCCCTGTAATCACCACCCAGGTCGAGAAATAGAACATTACCTGCCCGCCTACTTTCCACAAAGACCTTCCCCCTCTCAGAGGTGTGACTTACCCCCGGACTCGGATGGACTCACTTTCTTGCCTTTCTTCATAGTTTTACTCTCCATGTAAATTATTTTTCCTGCTTTTTTATTTGATCTGGAATGCATTTTATAACCCAAGAGCATGAGTTTGGATTTAATATTAGGATATTTCTCTCTGATTCTTGTTACTATTCTGAGTTTGAGGAAAGGAACGTTTGCTACTGCTCCCCAAAGTGCTCCCACCACGAGACGCTGCGGGCGTCCAGAGCTGTGGCTCGCAGCCCCGGCCATTCCGGCCCAGCTGCTGTAGTCCAGTTCCACAGTGTGCAGGGCCTAACTTCAGCTGCACTCTTACGCAGGATTACGACGAAGTCTTTCCACTACATGCTATTTGTTTATTTCACATCGAGGTTTAGGCTCCTGACAAGATTCCATGTTTCCCCCAAACACTTTTAAGGTCTCTAAGAAAGTACACTACATTCTTACCGGGCTTTTAACCCTGATAGAGACCCTGTGAGTCTGATGCAGGATGTGGTGCAGTATCATGGGCTTCCCAACTGACCCAAGGCCCAGCGCTGGCCTCGTGCTGCTTCCCGTTTGTAACGCAGGCAGGCCCTGGCCTGCCCACTACGCCAATTGTAACGCAGGCGGTCAAGCCCCACCAACTGATTGGATATTCCAGAGAAACCACACGGGAGCCCAGCATCGGTCATGCCTGTATTACTTAATCACACACACAACCCAGCGGCGGCAGGCCCGGGATGGGGTGGGGGGTGCCCCACACTGACTGACAGTGGGACACAAGGGTTGCTAGTTAGCAATTCCCAGACCCCCTAATTATTATCCCAGTTGTTCCTTTGATGCTTACATCCAAACCCCCTGATTATGAGGGTCAGGTGGCTGGCCAGGCCTACCCAGCCTTATTCAAGGGCCTCGGATTCATGGAAAGGGCATTCCGTCTTCATTTACCCTACGCTGTTCCTCCTCCCATTCTGTGGACCACGTCTACTGCATGCCCTACCTGAAGCTGGACCCCCTAAATGTTCTCGTGGCTTGTGTGCTTACATTTCAGCTTCCTGTCGATAGGCTGTTAGTCACCATGGAATCCAGCAGGCACCCTCCCAGTTCAGGGCCTCTTGCTCATCTTGTCACTTGTTACCTGTTAACTGCTGGACCTGTTTTCACCCAAGCAACAGCTTAGATGGCCTGAGAACCCTCAAGTCTAAAGGAAGACAAGTAAAAAACCTATCCATATGCTAGTGGTGATATTTAAATATTTAAGTTCTTTGAGAAGAATGCTTCTGAGAGCAGTTTGAGCTTACATAGGTCATTTTCCAAATTCTTCATAAGGGATTTGTTTCCTGTCACCACAGTCGTCTTCACTACCCTGCCCCAAGGGTTTGCATACGGAACATGGATAAATTGTGACTAATTTTTGCTGTATTCCTAAAAGCGTGGGGAAGTAGAAGAGCTTGCTTTCGTTCCTTTAAGACAGGGGTTCTTAGCTTTTTAGTTCCACAGACCCCTTTGCCAATCAGGTGAAAACCACAGACCCCTTACTAATGCCACACTACACTGTGTATTATTTAATAAATATATCACGCTCATACGTCCCCACAAGAATTTTTCTTTTAATTTCAGCTCATGCTCATTGACCCCTTGTTAAGAACCCCTGCTTTAGAAACTTAGCACCAGTTTGTTCCTTGTCTGTGCTTCCAAGCGGGCTGTAGTGTGTTACAGGCTGCCCCGCACAGCTGCGGGCACGTTGACTCGCTGGTGATCTTAAACACTCCCCCTGCGACTGGTTTGCGTCATAGCAGGTTTGAGTTTAGTAGCCAGGTTGCTGCTGGAGGCTGCTGCTCCTGCTGTAGCTAGTCAGAGAATAAATATTGACGGAAATGGAGTTGCATTTCAGGCTCTCTGGCTTTAATGGTATAGTTAAGATTTTCATCTCTACATGTGTCACCAGTTTCTTTCCTGCCACGTTGTCACTTGTTCTTTGTCTGGGGCAAGCCACTTAGTTTTGTTTTGTTTTTTCGTACAAAGTTGAGATGGCAGTGGACCAGATTGTGAATTAGGAAATAGGTTGTGAATTGCCCCTGGAAAGTAAAAATAAAATGCCTTGAACTGTGTGTGGTAAGTCAGTTGTGCTTTGGAAGAACTCTTCAGGAAGGCTGTAGTTTTGACCAAGTGAACATTTATTAGGCTTTGATATGATATGGTTGGGACTAAAAATGCATTTCAAAGGAACAAAGTAATTGAATGATCTGTTTGTCTCTGCAAGGTCAGGGATGTTGGAAGCTGGAGTAGACAGAATTATTTCTCAGGTGGTGGATCCAAAACTAAACCACATCTTCAGACCACAGATAGAACGAGCGATTCATGAGTTCCTGGCTGCCCAGAAGAAAGAAGCTGCGCCAGCACCCCCGCCAGAGCCTGCAAGCCAGGACCCCCCTGCTCCTTCCCAGGATGCAGCCTAAGGTTCAGTATCTCGTCTTTTATCCAGGGGCACTCGTCTCTGGCTTTTGGGGATAACACATGGATAGAAAAGGGATAAGCCATTATTAGGGTCCATAATTCTTACCTGTTCAAGAAAGCATTTACTGCAGATGGCCTTCTCCACTATTGTAAGAATCTCTTTTGCTGAGAACTAATTAGTAGCACTTTCCCATGTCAGTGAGTGTGTGATTTTCTGTGCCTCCAGAGCTAAACATTTAAGCTATGAATAGATGCTTCATTAGAAACCAGCTGGGAGGACTGGTGTGCTCAAGGGAAATTCACATTTACTGAAATTGCCTGAGTGAGTCTCTCCCCTGGACATGAGCTAAGTTGGGTTTGCAATTTTAATATAAAAGCAGGCAGTGCATTCTAAAGGGGCATCTTGCTGGGATTCCAGATCTGCTTTAGGCCATGCTGGATCTCCTTGTATTTATTAATACATTATTATTAATAGTAGGAGTCAATTAGCATTGGATAATTATCATGTCAGTTATAGCATCCTTCTGTTATGAGCATTCCCTTTTTTTTATTACACTTAGAATTAAGTTTAATTTTAAAAATAAGCTGTATGTGCCCAAAAAGAGGCTTTTTGCAGGGTCTGTGAGATATTAGTAAATACGAGCGATAGCAGCAAGTAAGCAGTTGACTCTTGCTTGGCCATCCCTGGAAAACTTTGGAGTGTGTCTTGTCCCTTCATTTCTGCCATCGGTGTTCTCTTTTTAAGATTCTTTAAGATGAGTGTTAATCTAGCGTATAAATGAAGTGAGTTGCCTAGGGCCATTTCGAGCATCGGCAGGTAAACAGGGCTCTCAAGTCTGAGAGGCAGTGCCTTTGTGTGCCTGTGCTAGAAGACCTGAGTCCATCGCGGAGTGTAAACCATTCATTTCAGATATAAGACTAAGTGAGTATGGACTCTTACTCCCAAAAAAAGGCACTTAGATATGATTATCTTTTCTTTTTAGAATCTGCTTGACGGCTGTTGAAAACTCCATTTAATTAATGGTGAACAATGGATTCAGTTTACATACGAGTGCAACTGCAAATGAAGGTAGCCAAAGTCTGCACTGATTTCAAGATTTCAGCCTTGACTGCGGGACGGTGTCCACATTGACCAGGGAACAAGCGTGGCAGTGGGAGAGTTGACTGTGCCCCCTGCATTGTGCTGCCATCTGGCCCGCCTGTCACAGGAGGTGACACCCAGCAGACACTACAGAGACATTACAAAAAAACACTGCGGCAGTTTGAGGTTTACCTGAAACAAGCCTTGATACTTGAACTTGGAGACTGCATATTGAATTTAGGATCTGTTGTTCAGGGATAAACAAAAGCTTTGTCAAGAAACATAAGCAGCTTGGACTCAGACGCCATTTCAAAGAATGACTGTAAAAGTTAGCTGGGAGTGTGTATTTGGCAGAGCTTATTTTCTGCTGTCTCTCAAAGTTGCAAGCTAGAATGTACAAACCATTGGCCTTGAGTAGCTGTAAAACCTTTGGGACCTTGAACATGAATCTTTTTGCCAGTTTCCTTTCCCCTGTAAGAGAAAGAAAACCAGGGACCCTAGAATGAGTGAGGAAACTCAGGCAAAGTATAGGAAAAACATTGCAGGCTCTCTATCCAGGGCTTTTTTCCTGCAAGGGCTAGTGAGGGTTGGGTGTTTATTTTATTCTTGTTTCTGTGGGGTTTTTTAGAAAAGTTATCATTAAATGACTTAATTTTTAAAAAATAAAACCATTTGATACTCTTACTCTGCAGCTTTAACTGAATCTTAGGCCCCAGGGCTGTGAACCTTTTTCAGCTCTGCCCCCATGCAAGTTTAGCTAGAAGTGGGTCGGATGTTCTCCTCCCCTACACTACAGTTGGACCCGTTTGAGGCTCAGTGTCTCTCAGACTTCAGTGTATACAAGCTTCAACCTAGGGAGCATGGACAAATGCAGATTCTGTTCAGAAGTCTGGGAGCCTCAGATTCTGTGTTGCTCACAAGTTCCCAGGGCATGCTGAGGCTGCCAGTCTTGGGAACACAATGTGTGTAGCGAGCCTTGGATAATATCATAGAGTACTTCGGACTCCAAGCTTTTAGTTCTTAGTTGGGTATACTCTGGACATAGCTAATCTTATAAATTTTAAATTGGCTTCCTGTTAAAATACATGGTCTACTCCCACTTTATTACATTAATTGCCGCATTCAGTGAGGTATTTTGGTAGCATGTGCCCTCATTTTAACACAGGTTGGCCACATGTTTAAGTTGACTGTATCTGCTCTACCTCCTGAATGGCGACATTCCCTTTCCAGGTAAAACAGGTTGCTGTACTTTTCAGTGACAAGGGACTCGACAACCAAGTTCTCAGTGCCCAGAGAAGGGGATTCTATCCTGTCCCCTCTGCAGATATGTAAACATGGAGCCACAGTCTTCCCGGTCCTACTCTTTGCAACGTAGTTTCTCAGACTGGCTGTAACCTCCTCTCTTTAAGAACAGTCTGCTAGATGAGCCTTCAGTGGAGAACTCCTTCCCTAGGAGGCATCTCCTCCCGGGGAGAGAGCCATTTTCAGGTGATTCTCCCAACATCCTATCCATCCAAGACTGACCTCAACTCAGTGACAGGTGGGGAAAAAATAGAGCAGCACAAAGAAAGCCGTATCTTTTCTACCTGGGTACCAAATGTTCAGTTGACCACATTTTGCATATTTTTGGTAGGCAGATTTTGGACAATTTCAGTTCTCTGCCTTTTCTGTTCTCAGAGGAAAGGCATACCAGTGGATGAGAAATACCCTCATTTCCACAAGAAGGCGAATATGCCAAAATAACCAAGTATTTGTTTTTAATCATTTTATACCTAGCAGTCAGCTAGACTAGAGAAGACTTTATCTGGAGAACATTATCAGATTACAGAAGTAACTGTAGGTCCCTCACCACTGTTGTGACACAGGACTGCCGTCCTGAGCCATTTTGAAAGGGAAAAAGGGCTGCATTCTCTTGGGTACACAAATGTGTTCAGTTGGCAGGCCCAGGAAGGGCAGTCGACGGCACAGGCAGCAGGCCAGGGAAGACGAACGCCAGCCTCTCTGCTCCCTCCTTAGGAACCTGTCACCAGCTAAACCTATCAGCATCCCCAACAGAGTCCTGATGTTACAGATATTAGGTTTCTTGTGCAGAGCCTAAAAGTCACGTGTGTTCTGATAAAAAGTAGGAAAATGCCTCCTGAGGGAGGGCTAAGCCACCAGAAATCCTACACCCTCTCTTAACTCCCCTGCCCTCTTCATTCCTGAACGAAAACTGAGTAGTCACCACCCTCGAACAGGTCAGTTGTCTCTACCTATAGCTGGAAAATCCGCTGCTGTTTGCCGGAGCCCCATGAGGCAGAGAACTCACCTCTTTGGAAAACAATTAAATACTAGTAACATTTAAAATCTTCTCAAAGCCTTGGCATTATAGTCACAGAAGATCTTGCTTTAAGAATTCCAGCATTAAAGATGTAGTGGGCTGGGGAGGGGAAGATGATACCTGCCTTAGAAGCCGAGTTCTTACGCCCTGGGCTGGCAGTCGCTACCTGGGCCCACCACGAACCAGCCATGGGTCCAGTGTGGTCTTGTCCCACCTGCCAGGCATGGCAGTTTCAGCTTCAGGGAAGTTTGTAGCTTCTGTATCAGATTTTCAGCGGTGGTTCTATTCTGTTTTTGTCATTGGCCTTCACCTCTATCAGGGTAGGGGGTGGAGGATGGGGAGGGGCAGAACGCAGTTTTCTCATGCATTCTTTGTTACCAACTAGCAGAATAAATACAGACCCATTGGTTCTCAGAGTAGAATCTGATCAGCAGCATCCGGATATTTTGAGCTCTACCCCCAGACCTGCCTAATCAACAACTTGGGGTGGGGGCCCAGCAAACCCTCCAAGTGATGCCAAAGCACACTAAACCTTTTTCACTCTAGAAACCTCTTTTGAAAGTTGGTCATGGGTATAGTAATGATGGCTTAATTAGAGTTAGTGGATACATCTGTGTCTTAACTCCTACGGGGCAAGTTCATGTCATTTTGCTTTCCCCCGTAGTCCCTTGCAAGGACTGCACTTAGACGCTTTGACTTAGATATGTCTGTGTGGAATTTACACGTAAGCTTTAAAGCCGCATGCCATCTTCAGAAGGCAGGCTTGCTAAAGCCGTTCAGAATATCACCCGGAGCTCAGCAGAAGGCTTTCCTTGGCTGGTAAAGATAGCGGAGAGATGCCTGTGGGAACCCAGCAGAGATCAGGACTTGGAATGTGCCTGAGGCTGGCACTGAGGTTTGGTTTTGGAAATTGTGTCTGGAGCAGCGCAGCAGGAGGGCCTGGCCTTGCCTCCCTTGGCTGCCCAAAAGGTGCCGAGGCCAGGAGTGGGAGGCAGACAGGAAAGCTGGCACAGCCAAGCTTTTGTTGGCAGTGCACGCTGCCCCTGCCCATCCCATTAGCCGTGGAGGAGCCAGGAGGTCAGTTTGTATGCTCTTGTCACTGAGGATGGGCTTGGCCCCACGGCCTCACAGTAATAATCCCCTGTCCTATTAAACCAGTCCCACGGCCTCAGACCTCGCCAGCCTGACTCCAGTCTTAGCAAACTGCCATTTGGTTGTCCCTTCTGAGGCCTTGCTTTCATCAAGTATCTTCCTCAGGGAAGAGCCTTTTAAAGGACTAAGTAAATGAACTGGGAGCCTACTAGTGGCAGACAGTTTCTTCTGCATAAGTTCATTTAATTCTCATGATGCTGTTAAGTAGGATTTACTCTCCCATTCTTTGTCTGAGGAAGCCATGGCTCAGAGAGTTAAAGCCTCGTTACTCATTAGACAACTTTTAAGTAGGGGATCAAGGATTTGAACTCAAGCCTCCCTGAATTCAAAGCCCGTGATTTTTAACCCCCTTTGCTACTCTGCCTCCCCAATACCTAACAAAATATGCTCAAACTTGTTAGTGGGCCGCACATCATTCCAAATCTAGACCTAAATCAAGTCCTCCTGACCTACTATATCTTAGCACACACCTTTTACTTCTAGCTGGCCTTCATTCCCTTCACTCAAATGACTGTCGGAGAACAGGGTTTGCACACTGGATAGGCTTGCCTGCTCTGCCCTGTAGCCATGTTCATTTGACCAAGCATGGAGGTGTCACAGTTATTGTCTGTTGTTTTGTTTTAAATTAATTACCTGTATTTAGAAATGGGGCTATTTCCTTCAGATCTGTAGTTGCAGCTCCTAAAGGAACATGCACCACGGTCTGGCAATACTTGCCTTGTATTCCCACTTGGTAACAGGTAGAGCTGAGTAGCAGTTCACCATCTTAGACAATATGTGAGATGTGCAAATGCCTTGGCCCTGTGGACATTTGAAATGGACTTACTTGCTCTAGAGTGTCATTGCCCCATGGTTACTTAGGATGATTCAAAAGCACCTCTTTATCTAGAAGGCCAGAGCTTCTAGACTTTGATTTCCACAGTCAGAGACGAGGCTTTCAGCTACATGAGTTGTATTTCTAGAATCTTCAAGATTGGACTAGATCCAGAAGTTCCCTCTGTAACATCCCCTTCTGCGTGTCCACATGAACCAACCCCAATGAGTGAAGTGGCAGGACACAGATGACACATAGAGGTGGATACAGCTAGGATGCAAACTGATAAAAACAACACATGCTATACTCAGAAGCCTCTCAACTCAGCCCGAGTGGCAGAATATCTCCCAGGGCCAAAGCCAGAAGAGAGCGTGTCTGTGTAGCCTAATCAGTATATGTGGCTTAAAATTGTTTAAACAATAGCAACAGATTGGGAGTGGAGGAAGGAAAACAAGGGTCAGAGAGGCTGAATGTCACAAAGGATCCAGCACACTTGGGGGACCATGTTCAGGTCACTAGGGGTGATTACAAAGAGGGGCATGAGCATTCTGTCAGACTCAACATAGCCTGGGTGATCTTTACAAAGCCCTACAGGTTCAGATAGCATGCTGGTTAAAGGCTCAGGACTGGAATCCTGTGCCATTGTATTATGGGGCTGCGTTAGTAAGGATAGGTTAAGATTTTGCTGCAGTAATAAGCACCAAAATCTCAGCAACCTAACACAACAAACGTTTCTCACACAGAATGGCCATGATCCAGGCAACTTGCCTGGGCAACTGTTGGTCATGCAGCAATTTAGCTTCCTGGCTGCTTCAGGCTCTGAGCCACATCATCTTAACCCAAGACCTCTTCCACAAGAACCACAGCAGGGGGAGAGAACCTCACAAGGTCTCCCATGGCCTGCAAGCAGTACATGGCACTTTTCACTCACTGCACATTGGCCTGACCTAGGAACATGACTTCACCTGATGCAAGGGCACAGGGAGGTGTAATTGCTCATGTGCCCAGAAGAAGAAGAGAATCAGATGAGCGTGAGTGCTGCTAGTCTACCTCAGTGTGCCCTTCTGACCACCAAATATAAGGTCGTTCCTTCCCACAAAGACACTAATCCTGCTTCATGGAAGAGGACCCGAAAGTACTGTAAAGATGCTACATCCCAAGTTCAGGAGGTCTCTACAGTGGGGGTTGGCAGCTCCTCTGTTAGACTTAAGAACTACAAAGACAAGTTGCATAATATCCCACCTAATATACAACAGAGGACTAATTTGAGGGGCAGAATGGAAAACACATTGTAGCCCTCGGCCCACAGCAATTCTAAAATCCTGCTGGGCAACTGTTGAAGGCCCCGTAACCTAGGCCTGGCAGAAGGTCCTCGTTTAGGCTGGGATTTCCGTTCTTCGTTCAGGAGGAGTCCTCTTTTCCATTGTTCCTGTGGCCTCTGGCTTCATTCTGAGAGACTCTTCCATTTCCATTATCTTACTTTTCCATCTTTCAAAAGCTGCACCCCCTGGCCACACCGGAAGGAGACAGGAGACTACTCCAGGGGCTGCCCAGCTTTCTCAGTCTACCTCCTGCCTTAGGAGACTAGAGACCCAGGGGTCTTTTATGTTTTGAACAGAGAGATTTGGAGTCTAGACTTATTGGTTTTCGTTGTTTTTATTTTGTTTTTTGTGTTTTTTAAGGTGGTACCAGGGATTGAACCCAGGATCTCATATGTGGAAGCAGGCACTCAAACCACTGAGCTACACCTGTTCCTCATTTTTGTTTTTGCTTTTGCTTTTTGTCAGAATGACAGTGTCAGGAATGTAGTAGGAGTTTTACCAAATTGATTCCAATCAGCAACATGGGCCAGAAACCACACTTGAGTTTTTGAGGCTTATTTCTCAAATCCACTTTATTTCTTCATTTTCTTGCTGTCATGCCTCTCTCAATTTAAACCTTGAGTCTCTGGAGCTTACAAAAGGTAAGCCTTGCACTCAGATCTCCCTGAACCATTTTATCCAACTGAAAAGTTTTTCTGAGCACCAGTCCTTAAACTGACCTTTGCCTCAAGGCCTTTGTCACATAAGCGTTCTCGACATTTTATGTCTTACTGTTTAGAGTCCAAGGTCAATTTGCTTTTCTTACATTACAAGTCCTCAAATATCTTCCCTTTAATTTCTGTTTGTAAACCAGAACACTTTTTTTCTGAGTTCTTCTTTTCTTATAAGATCTTGCCAAATAGTCAATAGTAACTGCAGCATACCATGAATATTCTGTTTTCCAAACTTCCTTCATAGCCACAAGCCCATTAGGGACCTAACCTGCTGGCCAAAACATCTCCCTTTTAATTATGCTAGTTAATCTTTGTGGCTTACAATGAAAAATGCCCTAGCCTTCTGTGGACATCTGACCCATTTGTCCATGAATGATCTTCCAATCAGGAGATTTTTCTTCGACTGGCAGATCAGGTTTTTACTTACTGCTTTATTTAAATTAAACTTCTTATTTTGGAATAATTGTAGATTCAAATACAGTTATAAGAAATAGTGCAGAAATATCTCATAGACCCCTTACCTGGTTTCCTCCAATGGTAGCATTTTGCAAAACTATTTGTACAACATCACAACCAGAACTGTTGGCCTCTGCCTTTATTTCTAGCTATTTGCACATCAAAATGTGGTCTGCACATTTGTCAGTGTCATTGTACTTGAGCTTACTATTGTTTTTCAGGCTGATCATGAGGTTTTATTTTGATTTCATTCATTTAATGGTTTGTGAAAAGAAAAAAAAGTTTCCTGAGCACTTACCAGTTTGTCAGGCAGCATGCTTTTCCTTAGGGCTCCAGCAGTGATGGGGGCAGACATGGCCCTTGTCCTAATCGTGGCTACATTTCACTGGTTTCCCAGAGGCAGAGGGAAGCAGCGTTTCAAATGTCAGATGCCACAGAGTGGACAGGGAGATAAGAACAGAGAGATTATGCTGAATTTATCAACCAGGGTGGGAACAGTTTGGATGGAAAGCTGGAGGCAAATGCAAGAGAGCTGAAGAATGAGCTAGAGAGGGGGAAATGGAGGGCCCCTCTTGGGTAATTTGAACTGTTTACTTACTTATTTAACTAGATAATGCTTGTGTGGGGGAGAGAAATTCCAAGGGTGCAAATGGGTTTAACAGAATTTTCCCACCAGCATCCCTCCAGTTCCCCCAGACACCCTCCCCAGAAGCAACCACTGCGCATGGGAAAGCATGGATGCTTTTCTCTCTGCCTTTAACTGGGGCTCCACATCCCCAGTGGAGGAGAAAACAAATAAAAGGAAGTTCCTAGGTAGGAGCTGAGGGGCTTTGAGTGGGTAGCAGCCTTAGGAGTGGGAGGGGGCGGGCGATGGGGACGCGGGTAGTGCGGTGAAGCGAGTGGTGCGCGCCTGGTTTAGACATGTTCTTAATCTGTGTCCCTGTGGGAACAAACACGTTATAAACAGGACCTCTTGAAGATATGGTTTTAGTTAAAGCGTGGCCCATCTGAGTGAGAGTGGGTCTTCAGCGGGATTACTATAGGTTTTTTGTATTTTTTTTGAGGTGCCGGGGATTGGACCCAGGACCTTGTACTTGGGAAACTGGCGCCCAACCACTGAGCCACATCGGCTCCCCTGAGTTGGCTCTTTTCATTTGCTTGCTTGGTGTCCGCTTTCTTGTTTCTGGGAGGCACTGGGGACTGAACCCGGGACCTCCCGTGTGGGAAGCAGGTGCTCAAACGCTTGAGCCACATCTGTTCCCCACTATAGGCCCTTTAAAAAGAACCGGAAAGTCACAGAAGTAGGAAAGCAGAGGACATCTCCCTGTGATAGGAGGCAAAGATAAAAGCCAAGGGGACACCCCTGTCTCCCCCAGATGTTCGCCGGCAGCTGGCACGAAAGCGCTACCTGCCCTGGGAGAGAACACCTTGACTTGGACCTCTGGCCTCGGGAACCGTGAGCCAATGAATGTCTGTTGTCTAAGCCAACCCTCCTATGGTGTTTGTGACCGCAGCGCCAGCAAACTAAGACAGGTGGCAGGCTTACGGAGTTACCTGTGCCGACAGTTCTGAATGGTAAGAATAAAAAGAGTAAACCCATTGTGAGTGTTTGCCGTGGCTGTCCCCTGTAGTCACTGCTCTGCAGGACCTGCCCTGTGGGATCTCTAGCTCTGCCCTGCAGTGTCCTCACTGACAAAGAAACAAGCACTCACCTGAAATCACTCAGCAACAAATGGCAGGCCTTTATTATTTTGAGAATTCCAGGTCTGTTCAGCTCCAAAGCCTAGCCTTTATTTATTTTTAAACAAATCAATTTTTGGGTACATATTTACAAAGCGTACAGTTCATCCAAAGTGTACAATCACTGGTGCTTGGTATAATCACATAGTTGTGCATTCATCACAAAGCCTAGCTTTTAATCACAACTGAAATAAGGGGCTCAACTCTTAATAGATGTTTAGTGACTTTTTTTTTTTTACTTTTTCCTTTTCCTCTGGAAATAATTTCAAGCTTACAGAAAAGTTGCAAGCACAGTAAAGTGACTCTCTTTTCCTGAACCATTTGAGAGCAGTTGCTGACCCGCTACCCTCTTACCCCCTATTTTATTGTGTAATTCCTTCAAATAAGTACAGTCTCCTGCATGGCCACAATGAAAGCGTCAAGAAATTAACACCAAGACACTGCCACCCTCTAACCCTCACACTTAGGTTTCTTCTGTTGACCTGATTATATCCTTGATAGCAAAAAGTTCCAGTTCACAATCACATTGCATTTAGTCATTGCATTTCTCTTGTCTCCTAAATTCTGGAACAGTTTGTGGGGGATTTCTGAAGACTACAGGCTAGATTTTCTATTGAATATCCCTCAAATTGGGATTATCCAGTGATTCCGTATGAGTGGATTTGGATTCTGCAAACTATCAGGCAGTTCATGATTTAGATTTGTTTGTCCACTAGTGATATCGACTTTGGTCCCTTGATTAAAGTGGTGTCTGCCGGATTACTCTTTTGTCCCTTTATAATTAATTAGTATTTTGTGGGGAGGTACTTCAAGACTTTGTAAATATCCTGTTTATCATCAAACGAACGGTTCACCTACTAACTTTAGCACTCATTGATATTTCTTTGTTGCATTAAGTATCCCAAGACAGTGACCAGAAGGTAATTTTCTTATTCCAATATTCCTTCTGCATTTTTCAGTTGGCATCCTACTATAAGAAAAAGCTTTCTCTTGGCCCCACTTATGATTTCTATCAGTTTGGACTCATGGTTTCCTGTATTATTCAATGGTTTCTATAACCTGGTAGTATTACTATTTCCTTCGATGTTCAGACTGCCCCCATCTGGCCAGTGGAAGGCCCTTCAGGCTGACTCTGGTGTCTTTTTTTTTTACATTTCTCCGTCTTCTTTGAGCACTTCCTTGCTTCCTGGCACAAGGTGTTCCAGGCTCATCTAGTACTTTCCCTGCCCCGGCCCTGCAGTTAGCCATTTCTTCAAAGAGCCTTGGTTCCTTTGACTCCTATTTAACCATCAAACATGGACCCTAGATGTGTCGCCGCACCAGGCCCTGTTGGGGCTCATTCTCGTTTTCCTCCTTCCCTTGATCACCCCTGTCTTTCTAACCCGTCCATCATCCTCAAGGCCTTTTCTTTGGATCGATCACCCCTATGTGGAACCAATCTCCCGTCACCGCTGCCATCACCCCAACCTCCCACAGATCCCTCCCTCACCCCGTTCTGGCTCCAAGGTGCCATGCTGACCCACCCCCCTCCCCACAGACACCCCGTGTAGCACCGACCTCGGAGCTCAGCCCACCTAAGGGCTCAGGGACCATCTGTAAGCCTTTGAGTGGATCCCTGCTTTAAGGTCATTCCTGAGAAGGTCCTGGCGGGGGGTGGGGGCGACATGGAGACGCAGCGCAGACTGACGCATGCCCCCGCAGCGAGCCACCACCGTGGGGCAGCCGCCTGCAGGGGGAGCAGGTGGCCCCGCTGCCTCAGGACTTGGCTGCAGGAGGAAACAGAAGGTTCATCTCCTAGATGGCGTAGCAGGAAGAGCCCGGCCTTTGGAGCCAGCCTAGTTTTTTTTTTTTCCCCTCTGTTCATAAGACCTCATTGTCTCCCTCCCACCATCTGCTTTTCGCATCTTCTGCTGTTCCTCAATGTCAACCACTCAGGTCGATGCCCTGCCCAGGATGAGTTCCACGTACACTTAAGTTAGACCATCCCAAACATACCCTCCAAATTTGGTGGAAGTCATGCAGCAGTTTTCACGAGCTGTGGAAACTGACAAAAACATATTTCTAGCCCATACTTATGAATAAGCTGGGATTTTACTAGTTTCCATCCTGAGCACAGATCTCTCCATACACGCCCGGATGAGGATGGGTGAACGTTATTAGCTGAAAGCTCCATAAAAGGAGTAACACACCACGCCCACTCTTCCTCGTTAACTCTGTGCTGGGAACACCTTGTGGTTTAGAGCTGTACAACGGGGCCCATCTGACCTGTACGACCAGGGCCACCTGTGCCCTGCCCCGGCCCAGCCTCCCACCTCCCCGCAAGGTCACCGAGGAGGATGTGTGCACAGCGGTCGCAGGTCATGTGGCCCTTTATTATCAGCTGGGCTTTGGCCCCAAATCCTAACACACAACTCCAGGGAGATACGCTGGACCGGGCCAGGGCCGTGCCCAAGCTCGCGGACGACATGGCCTTGAACCAGAGCCAGTTTAAGAAGGTCCGCGCTGCCCGTTTGCCCTGTGCCTAAAGCCACGTTTTGGAACTTACTGCTCCAGTGAAAGGCAAAACCTCTCCCATCCGAGGCAAAAGTTGGAAAGAGGGACAGCAAGAGAGCCACCCGCCCCTCCAGAGAGGAGCAGATCTGAGCCCCGGAACATGCCAGGCCAAAGAGAGAGCCACGCTGGGGAGCCGAGAGGGAGCAGGGGACAAAACGAGAAGTGGAGAGCGCTTTCCCAGCCAACAGATGGAGACTTTGTTCCCTTCACTTGCTTCCTAAGTGGACAAGAAAGAGAAGACGCCAGGGCCTGCCCCGAGGGAGCAGAGCCAGCTCTCGTGCACCCCCTAACCTTCTGAGATGGGCAGGGGACGGGGGTGACCCGGGGCACCGGGCCTGAGGAGGGAGGCCGCGGGCCCCCCGCAGCGCTGCAGTCCAGTGGGGTCCTGGAGTTCGCCCGGTTCCAGGAGGGCTCGTCTGCCCAGGGAGTGGGAGGCCCCCGGGATGGGATTCGCCCCCGGGAGGCATGAAGGGGAGGTGGAGGGGACGGGGCCAGGCAGGGCCGGGCAGCCCCCGAGCCCGGCGCGGGCTGGGGGGAGGAGCGGGCAGCGGCAGCTGGGCCCGCAGCGCTTGCCGTGGGAGCGGGTTTAGGGGCCCTCTTGTGGGGACTGACCACATCCCTGCGGCCCCTGCACCTGCGGGAACCCCCAGCTTACGCCCGTGGCCCAGGCCGCCGCCCCCAGCCTCCGCCGCCTCTGTCCTTCCTGCAGCGGCTCACGTGGGGCCTGCGGCGGGCCGCTCCTCCCGTGGCCCGACTCCTGGGCTTTTTTGTTTTTTAAGTTTTTAAAATTTATTTTTTTGTTTGTTTATTTTCCCCCTTTCCTTCCTCTCACCCAGCTTTTTTTGCTGTCTGCGTTCTCATTTTCTCTCCTCTAGGATTCACCAGGATTCAACCCTGGAGACCTCTGATATGGAAAGAGGTTTCCTGTTCCTTGCGACAGCTAGTTCTGGTCTCTGCTGCGCTTCACCTTGACTCTCCCCTTGTCTCTCTTTAGACGTGTCATCATCATCTTGCTGCGTGACGCATTTGCGCGGGCACTGGCTCGCCACTCGGGCGCTCGGCTCACCACACGGGCACTTGCGCTCACCACGTGGGCACTGGCTCGCCACACGGGCACTGGCTTGCTGTGCGGGCACGCTTTCTCTTCTTTTTCACCAGGAGGCCCCGGGAACTGAACCCGGGTCCTCCCATGTGGTAGGCGGAGGCCCCATCACTTGAGCCACATCCGCTTCCCTCCACGGGCTTTTACCTCCTCGGCCCTGGTGTGGGCCCCAGAGGACCAGGCTGCAGATGACAGGACCCTCAGAAACAGCGGCCTGACCTCGCTTACTTCTGTCCACCTTCTGTCACATGAGGCCGTGCCTCGGGCTACCTGCCTGCCCAGGGCACAAAGTGCCCCTTAAGTATTCTGACTACTCCAAGTAGCAGCAGGAGTGGTAGGAAATGTTGTTGACTCATTTGACCTTCATAATACCCCAGAACGCAGAGCCGCCGTCATCACCCCAGTTTACAGATGGAGATACTGACGCTCAGAGCCAGCGCTGCCCAGCCAGCCCAGCGCTGCCCAGCCAGCCCGAGGGGAGCTAGGACCGTCCCTCGTTGCCTGCTCTGGCTCCACTGTCCTGCAGGAGGTCCCAGAACCAGCCCAGGACGTGGACTTTATCTTCTAAGCAAACTAGGGCAGAATCCAAAAGATGTGGGCAAAGGGAAAAAGAGAGCTGGAAATTGCAGAGCATGGATGTGCCAGGGGCATGGGAGAGGGACAGAAGGGATGAGGGAATATGAGGCCAAAGGGCAGGATTTTGTGTCGGGAAGAGTATCACCTGGGCTTAGAACACGGGGAAAGGGCCCTCAGCAGTTCGGATGGAAGGCGGGCAGCAGCGGCTACAGGTGTGAGCTCTAGGGTGAAATCCTGGGTCCCTAGCCCAGATGGACCCCTTGGTGGCCAAGGGACCTTGAGCAAGTCTTTGTAACCCTCTGAGCCTCTGCTCCTCATCTGTCCAACGTTGGGCATGGTGGCACCCGGTCCCGGGGCTGCTGTGGGAATTCAGGGCATCGTGACCAGTGCCTGGACCGTCCTCATCTGGTGGGGACCACTGAGCCACAGAGAGTCAGCCGAGCCCAGGGCAGGGGCGCTTGGACCGTCTTCCCCTCTCCTGGACTGCGTCTTCCACCTGACCGAGGCCTGACCCCGCCCTCCTCACACTCCCTTCCCCTAACACCCTGGAAGCATGCTGAGTGCAGCCCACCCCGGGCACGGCTTGTTTTGAGAAAAGGGCACATACTGCAGTTTTTCCCAATCCCTGAACACAAGTCCCCGAAGCTTAGCCGCCTTCATGCCCCTCCACCGTGTATAATCTGTAGAGCGGTTGCCACAGGCATGGACGTCTTCGCGTGAACGTCTGGCTGGCTGGCTGCCCATGGCGAGGTAGTTATGGCTCTCTGTATGTAAGTTCCCCTAATAAATGCTTTTGGGTTGCTCACCATGGCGTTCAGTGTTTCTCTTTCCTTCAGAATCTCAACTGGCCCCATTGTGGGGTGGTTTGGAGCAGTCCTGGCTGAGTTTTCCCCTATTTTTCTTCTTTCAGGGCAAGGCCACGGCTGGTTCAGCAGGACACAATAGTGACTGTGAACAAACTACTGGTCCCCTCTGAACCTCAGTCTCTTCTTCTACAAAATGGGTTGCCTTGAGAATTATAGATACTGTTCAGACAGAAACAATTGGTATTACTTCTACCTGGGGAGGCAAAATGCCAAAGTGGAGATAGCATAGATATTGACACCAGAGAAATCAGGGCTCGAGTACCAGCTCCCAAGAATAGTAGCTGAGTAGCCCTGGGCACGTTTCTCAGCCTCTCTTTATGTCCTCATCCACGCAGAGTAAATAACTGGGGTGATGCATGTGTAACCCTTAGTACAGTCTGGAACACAGCGAGGACCGAAAAATGGGAGCGGTTATTACTGCCCGTCTGTTTCCCTCTCAGCCCGAGCCAGCCCCTGGCCCGACCCCACTTTCTATCTCACCACACCGTGTCCCCAGCTTTTCCAGCGGCGTGTGGCCTGAAAGCTGTCTTTGTGGGGCAGCCACCCAGGCTCGACCACAGCGTTGGTGTCCTCAGGGCCACTGCTGTAAACAGGACCGAGACGTGTAAGTAAACACCCTCCCTGGTGGCCCAGGGGGCGCCGCCCTCCCAGAAGCCCGGCTGGAGGGTGGCAGCCCGGTTTGATGGAAATAACAGCAGAGCCCAGGGAGCGGGCAGGCCGGGGACCCTTGGCCAGGCAGAGCAGCCGGGGAAGCTGGAGGGCCAAGGCAGCCGCCCGGCCAGCCTGCCTTCTGTCCGCCCCCCGGCCCCTGCTGCGCCCCGACATCCCCTTCTCTGACTGGCCACGGTCCCCCCATCGGGCCTCGCCCCCATCGTGGTCCCAACGGTGCTGGCATCGCAGGCCCCACGCCCTCGCCTCCTGCACCCCTGCGTTTACCACTCCCCGCCGTGATGGGGCGCCGTGTCTCCCCTAGGAAAGGCCAGCAGCCCCGCGACACAGGGTGGTGCGAGCCAGGGCCCTAGGGCCGGGACGCCCAGGTCGGCTGCCAGCCCCGGCCGCCCCCTGCACTCCAGCCTGGGGGGCCGCCGCCTCCGGCCTCTGCCGCCCTCGTGGCTTCGCAGGACCCGCCTCCCCCGTCCTTTGCTGCTGCCAACCCCCGCCCCCGTGGCCAGGCGCTGCCTTTGCAAACGCCTCCAACCGGATGACTTAAAACGAGGGCAATTTCTTGGCCGGCGGTCCTAGGGCCCGGGAGCCTGAAAGCAAGGTGCGGGCAGGGCCCCGCGCCCCTCGAAGGCCCCGGGAAGGAGGTGCTCGGCTGGCTTTGGGCTCCTGCCGCCCTGGGCCTGCCTCCCCTGGCGGCAGGGCAGCGCCCTCTCCGCCCGCACCCTGAGGCCGGCATCTGCATCGCCTGCGGCCAGGTGGCCAGACAAGGACACCAATCAGGTGGGATGAGGGCCCGCCCCCTCCCAGCTTGGCCTCCTCTCAGCTCATCCCATCCTCCAAGGCCCTATTTCCTGATGGGATCACAGTCATAAAAGACAGCCATAACCTACCTTTTGGGGGGGGCATATCTTTTTTGGGAGGGCCGCGGTATAATCCACAGAATGCTCCAAATGACCTAGAGGCGAGTTGTGAAGGACTCCACCAAGAATTAGAGGGGAACACTTCTCTCTAAAGAGAGAAGGGGGGGGGTGTCGAGCCTCCGCTAAGTACCAGCACTCTGCACCCCACTTTGCCAGGACTGACTTACTGCCCTCGGAAGCCCCCCATTAGGCCCGCCTTCCGATTCCCATTTCACAGGTGGAGAAACAGCCGGAGAAGCGACATCACGTGCCCAAGCGCCACACAGCTCCTGGGAGCAGGCGGACGTGAGGCCCCGGGGGCTGATCAGCCCCTCTGCCGAGGCGGGGACCACAGACCCGGGCTGCCCTCCCCTGCGGCGGCACCCGCGGAGACCCCGCCGGCGTCAGCAGGTGCCGTGAAGTCGTCAATGAACGACACACGGACACACGCCTGGATTTCCTCTGGGGCTCCGGGACCTCCTAGCAGCGTCACGTGGGGTGAGAAGCTGGACCCCGGGGCCAGACCGCCGAGGTTCAGAGCCCTGGCGGCCAAGAGCAGCGAGCGCGCCGAGGGAGGGCTTCATCGTTTGTCCCTCGGTTTTCTCACCTATAAAGTGGGGATCTAATAGCGCCCACCTCACAGGGATGCTACCAGGATCGTAAGAGTATTTTTAATACTCGGAATACTTCCTGGCACAAGGTAAGTGCCAAATAGGTTTTTGTTAAATTGAAATATATACATGAATTTATCACTCTAAGCTGCCTCAATTTTGTTTCTGGAACAGGTCATAGGACTTTTAACATTCTGCATTTATCTAATTTAGTATCTGACCCAACTGATATAAAAGTCACCTCTTGGGAAGCAGATTTGGCTCAACGGATAGAGTGTCTGCCTACCACATGGGAGGTCCGCGGTTCAAACCCCGGGCCTCCTGACCCGTGTGGAGCTGGCCATGCGCAGTGCTGATGGATGCAAGGAGTGCCCTGCCAAGCAGGGGTGTCCCCGCCTAGGGGAGCCCCGTGCGCAAGGAGTGCGCCCCGTAAGGAGAACTGACCTGCACGAAAAATGTGTAGCCTGCCCAGGAGTTGTGCCACACACACGGAGGGCTGACACAACAAGATGACATAACAAAAAGAAACACAGATTCCCGGTGCCGTTGACAAGAATACAAGCAACACTGAAGAACACAGCAAATGGACACAGAGAGCAGACAACTGCCGGGGGGTGGGGTGCGGGGTGGAGGCAGGGAAGGGGAGAGAAATAAATAATAAATCTTAAAAAAAAAATTTGTCACCTCTTGGTTGCTCCTGGACTTGCCAATAGTTGCACAAACTCCGAGTTTGTATTTTGTTTTCCATGCAAGACTGACATCAGGGCTCCATCCCTGAACATTTCAGAGAGGGTCTCTGGATTGGTCTTAGCACTTGCGTTGCTTTGCTTTCTTTATGTTTAAGAAGAAACAGCATGAAGAGGCTAATTTTAAATGCCAACGCTCTGATTGTTTTGTGTTGCCAGGGAAAAGCAAAGGGGAGTTTTTCGGAAGCTCTGAAAATAACTAAATGGAAGTAACTCGTGGGTGCTAGAAAAGTACAGTCGCAGGGAGGGGCTCCGAGCATGGTCAGGTGTGGAGGGGCCCAGAGAGCTGTCCCGGCTGAGAGCGATGGAAAGACCCACAGGCCTTGCCAGGGATGTGGCAGAGACCGGAGGCAGCGTCCTCTCATTCGTTCCATGCCCACGTCATTCGTGCTTCTGGGAGACGGGCGTCCTGATAAGGGTCCCTCCCCCTGTCTTTAGTCACGCCTGCACTCTCTGCAACTGTGAGAGCTAGATCCAGAGATGAAATATTGTAGCAAAGCCTCACAAGCACACTGTGGCGCCGCTTGGAGTTCTACACATAAAAGGATGGAGAAAATGTTCTCAACCAGGATCCTCTGAGGGAGAACATTTTATTTCTGTGAGTTATTTTGATAAGGTGATTAGGATGGAGGGAGAGGCCACAAGTATGTGTGAAAATAACAGAGGGAAGTGACTAACTGGTAGGGAGACAAGGAGACAAGAAAAGGAATGTGTCTTGCGCAAGGAGAAGGAGAGGAAAGAGAGGGTATGAGATGGGAGCCAGGGAAATATGGAAATGCTAGGGGTCAGAGAGACAGCCTCGTAGCGGGGTGGCCAAAGAAAATCTGGAGGCACAGGAATGCCTGCAAGGACACCTCCAGTTGGTTTGGGGGGTACCACAGTGGGGTTCTAGGAATAAAGTCTTGAGTAAAGTTTACATTGCTCCCGACGCCTGCTTCTGGATGTGTAGGCTATTTTGAGGGCACTCAAAGAGGGGGTGAGTTTTATTTAAAAAAAGAAAGCTGCCGTGTGCCTGGCATTATTATATGCGCGTTACATGAATGGACTCGTTTGATCCTCACGATAATCCCATAAGGCAAGTCCTATCTTTACCCTCATTTTCCAGGTGAAGAAAGTGAGGCACAAAGAATTAATCAACCTGCCCAAATTAGTGGGTGGCTGAGCCATGATTTGAGCTGGGAAGCCTGGCTTTAGACCTGGACATATGTGGCCCCCACCCCAGGCAACACAGAGCAGAGGTTCCTGCTCTGACCCGCCTCCGGTCATACCCCCTCCCCCCATGGCGAGGGTCAAGGGATTGGCCCACCAAACCCTAGGAACCTGGGACCACAGAATCCCCGACCCAAATGGCTCAGTGTGGTAGGACAAGGGTGCTCTCGATCAAAGCATGTTGGAAGGAACGGATGCTGAAGTTCCCAAAGAGGAACCCACCGAGAAAGGGGGGATGGGGTGGGGCTCTAGTCTAGATGGTAAATGATTCAGGCTCAACTCAAGCTCCTAAGAGGTAGTGGAGGCTGCAGCTCGGTACCATCATAACTGGGGCTGAAAGCTAATCTGGTTTGAGAGAATAATGTCTGAACATGAACCAAGGGAGCCAACTTTGGAGCCCAAGTGTGGGAAACCGCTAGAGAGACAGCAGAGGTGTATAAGAGCAAGGAGCTCTATACAAGAGCAGTCCCTTGGGCTGCGCCAGACCCGTGTTTAACAGCGACATCTGGTGGTGCAGAGAAGCAAGCGCCACAGAGAGCTGCTCTGATGCTCAAGTTTTCTTTGCATCTGGCATTTCAGAAGCAGAATTAAAGAAAGACCCCGCGATTTTTGGACAATTCAAAAGGAAGAAGATATTAAACTTTATACAAATAGAGTTTGAGAGGAAGGGAGGATTCAGTGATTAATTAGAAAAGAAAGTGATGTGACCAGATTCCTACCCTAAGCTATCGGTATAGGTCATGATCTGTTCCACTGGAAAGGAATGTATCTGCATTGCTGTTGGGCTCCTTGATGATAAGGGTTTTTCAGCTCTTCAGATCAATATATTCCCAGATATGGTAAGAGGAGAGGCACGCCCATAAAACATGGGCCAAGACATTAGTGGTTCCTCACAAAACAAAAATAAAATGCTTTGGATACTTTTTTTAGAAAGAAGTTACCAAGGATTGAACCCCGGACTTCATAGATGCAGAGCAAGCACTCAACCACAGAGCTGTACCCACTCTGCTTCAGATACTTTTGAGAAAGTAAAACTCTAAAGGAGAACCACTGTTTAAGTCCTGAATTACCATGTTTGGATTTGTGGAGGAATCGGGATCTTTTGAAAACCATATTGAAAACCTGTTGGAATGTATGCTTTTAAAAAAACTGTGGAAACATGGAACAGCTTCCTCTTTTTAAGAAGCAAGAACTGCAGCCCAGGTTTGGAAGAGAAAACATATTTGTATTAGTCAGGCAAAGGAGTGCTGATGTAAAATACCAGAAATCTGTTGGTTTTTATAAAAGGTATTTGGGGTCAAAGCTTACAGTTACCAGGCCATAAAGCATAAGTTGCTTCCCTCACCAAAGTCTGTTGTCACGTGTTGGAGCAAGATGGCTGCTCACATCTGCCAAGGCTTCAGGCTTCCTAGGTTCCTCTCTTCCAGGGGCTTGTTTTCTCTCTGGGCTTGGTTGCCCTGCTCTCTCCACAAGGCCAGCTGTGGACTATCAGGTGGCCAGCTCTGTCTCTTTCCCTGGGGCTTGATTCTCTCCAGGCTCAGCTTTTCTGCTCCTCTGTGTGCTTAATTCCCAGGCTCCAGCTCAAAACTCCAACCTCCCTTCTTTGCCGTGTGGTTTCTCTGTGAGTCCCTACCCACCAGGGGGACATGGCCCAATCAAAGTCTTAATCATTATTTAATCAAGTGAAAGTGAAATCTCTGAATCCATTATAATCTAATATGCCTGGAGGAACAGATTAGATTACAAACATAATCCAATAAATATCTTTCTTTTTTCTTCTTTTTTTTTTGAAAATTAAACTTTTTATTGTCTTTTTTTTAAAGATATATGGATCACACAAAATGTTACATTAAAAAATACAAGAGTTTCCCCTATACCCCACTCCCCACCTCCCCACTCCTCCCACATCAACAACCTATTTAATGAATGTGGCACATTCATTGCATTTGATGAACACATTTTGGGGCACTGCTATACAGCATGGATTATAGTTTACATTGTAGTTTACACTCTCCCCCAGTCCTTTCAGTGGGTCATGGTAGGATATATAATGTCCTGCATCTGTCCCTGCAATGTCACTCAGGACAACTCCAAGTGCCAAAAATGCCCCCATATCATACTTCTTCCCTCTCCCTGCCCTCAGCAACTCCCATGGTTACTGTCTTCACATCAATAATACAATTTCTTCCATTGCCAGAGTCACAATAGTTCTATAGCAGAATACCTGTAAGTCCACTCTAATCCATATTTTATTCCTCCATCCTGCAGACCCTCAGATGGCTATGTCCACTCTACCTCTAGATTGAGAGGGGCTTAGATCCCATATGGCTGATGAATGCGATTCTCCTGCTTGCAGTGGTAGACTCTCTCAGTTCCCTGGTGTGGTGGTTGATCATCCTCACCTCCCTGTTATCTGACCTGGGTAAGTCCAATGAACCGGAGAGTAGGTGTTGCAACTCTGCTGAGGCTCAGGGCCCAGCTGGCACATTGGCACATGGACAGTCCAGAGATTCAAGTCTCCTGAGCATACACCAACCCCAGCGCCAACCACAGGTTCAGTAAAAGTAACAGAAGAGGCATGTATAGAGAGGTCGGCCACAGTTTAGTCCAACTCTATCACACTCAGGAGCACAAAGTCCAAAGTAGGACTGACTGCAAGGCACTGAACTCCAGAGCTATCTGCCATGACCGTAGGACCTCGGTGTCTCCATAGTCCTCAGGAGCACCACTACCAGGAGTTGTATCTACTTTGGCTGTCTCTGAGATCCTGCTGAGATGTGTATAAGCACGACCCCTCTGATGACCTCTCAACTCATTTTGAAGTCTCTTAGCCATGTAAACTCATTTGTCGTTACCATTTTCCCCTTTTATTCAAGGTCTTTTTCAAGTTGCATCACCAACCAGGGATTGGTAGTAATCCATTGGTGCCAGGGAGGCTCATCCCCAAGAGTCATGTCCCATGCTGGGGGTAAGGTCATGCATTTACACGCTGGGTTTGGCTTGGAGAGTGGCCACATTAGAGCAACATGGAGGCTCTCAGGAGGTAACTCTTAGGCACCCTGCAGCTCTAGGCCTAGTTGAAATTTCAAGCACCCAGGCTCATAAGCATAGTCATCAGAATCAAGGGCCCATCCTTCTTCACTTGTCTTTGCCCTTGCACTTGGGGGATTGTTGCTGTTCCATTGGGGAATGCAACAGAGCTCCTCCAGCTGGGAACTCAGCACTTCCTCAGTTGTCTTGTGTAACCTACCTAATATGACAATACCCAGTGAATACCCTATATGCATGCCCTGGAGAATTCCCTCCCACCTATGCATCCTTCATCAATGATACCCCATAGCAGTGCTCTTCCCCTGCCATGCTGATCCCCTCTGTATACCAAAACTTCTTCAAAAATGAAGCTTAATATATTGCCAAATTCAATTAGTAGAAAAATGAAATAGTAATGATAGGTTTAAAGATTAGAAATAGAATGCATAATAATTTAGAAAAAATAAAATAAAAAATAAATTGGGGTATTGAAAATGAAAAATATCATAAAACTTTGTTTTTGACGTTTTGACTTTCATTACGTAATAGGTGTTGCCCTGTATGTACAGTGGCAAGGCAATCTCTTCCATTCCTTTCTCCATGTTTACATCCTTTTCTTTAAAAAAAATTTTTTTTATTATAAAAGTTTTAGATCACAGTAAAGCCACATATACAATATAGGGGACTCCCATATACCCAACATCAAACCCTTTTCCCCCTTCTCCTCTCTAGCAATGATCTTTTTACATGTGGATGCTATATTTGCTACAACTGATGTACAGATATTGAAACATAGCTACTAACCATGGTTCTATTATGGTTTATATTTTAGACTGTATACATTTATAAATTTTAGGTTACATTATGGTTTACATTTTAGACTATACACTTTTTAAGATTTTTGGTGAAATTTAACATGCCCTATATCCATCATTGCACCATCTTGTGGAACGCTTCCATTGCTCCCCAGTTATCTCCTCTTCCATCTATTCTATTCTTCTCTCCCCCTCCCCTTGGGACCCACAGTGACAACTAGGCTTTACTGCGTAAAGGACAAGATTCACAGATTCTTGCAACCATGCTGAGGGCTTGACACACTAGTCTGTCCTCCCCCACTGGAGGCACCCGTGCTCTCAAGAGACACCCTCCCCTCCATTTGAGAACATCAGGCCTCCCCAGGATGGGGGAAAAACACCTTCCCGCCCATGGTGTGCGTCTCCACCACTGATATAACATAATATGACAAAATGAGCACTCACACACTCCCTAGAAGTCTACCCCAGGTGAACCCTGTGCCAAATGCCCCCTGTCAAAAACCTTAAAACAGTAATCCTTCCTTATTATATTTTCTAAAGAGTTTTCTCAGCAATATAACTTTCAACCATGTACCTGACAATCTCCCGTGTTCACCTGCTCCCTCCAAACCCTCCCCCCAATTCCATGGACCATCTGACCCATCCTTCCAACCCTAGCCTCCTAAATCCTGCAAAGCCCCACCCAGTAGTATCACTATGCCCCCGTCTTATCCCTTAGCTGCACAACTACTTACTTCCATTTCATAGATTTCGCCCATGTGGGCGTCAGCTCACAACCTTCTTCTCCCTCCCTATTTCCTGTTATTCACAAAGAATATCAAACTGCCACAGTACTCCTCACAATTCTGTCTTTATCTTTTGCCATCGGCTCTTTTTGCGTACATCAGTTCATGTCATCCCTGTCTGCTAAAAATTAGAGAAACTAAGGGTCAGATGCAGTAGAGTGAATTGTCCAAGGTCAAATAGCAAATAAGTGGTCGAGCTAGGATTCCGACCCAGGTTGGTCTGACTCCAAAGCCCGCAGTTGCCTTAGCATCATTGCCTTTCTCTCTGGAAAACAGCAGGAAGCCTGCAGCAAGCTTGGGGAGTTGCCCTCGGAAAGCTATTTTCAACTACCCGATAGAGAGGGCAATGGCTTTCAAGTCTACTTATTTAGAGATACCTCTTCTCAAGTCAGGATTCAGGAACACAGCGATCTCAGCCCTAAGCCTGCCCACTGACAGCCATCGGAGTGCATTTTGTGTCCAGCTGAAATGAATTTGTGCACAGAGCACAGGACCTCAGGGAGAAACCTCTCAGGGATCCAGGTCTCCAGACAGCTCAGGGGCAGAATAACCCTAAATGGAAAAAAATTTTTTTAAATATAGTCTGCATGCTTGAGTGTGGGCATAATCTCAGCACCAAGGAGGGATGGAGATGTGACTCTTAACAAACGGAAACCTCAGCCTCTCCTTCTGGAGACAAACCTTGGCCCTTAGGCGACACCAGATGCCACTGGCAGGGACTGCGTGACCTTGGCAATGGCTCACTGGACTCCTTGAAACATTAACAACAAGTTATCTCCATAATCAAAAGGACAGACACTTAAGTGCCCATAAAGTTTCCTGGGGGCCGGACAAGCTTTGGCAATCGCAGCGTTTTATTAGATGGCTGGCCCACGGCAGTAAAAAATAACCTTGGTGTTTCGTAGCCAGACTTTGTGTTTTTCCACATGGCTTTTGCCTGCCATTAAATGGTCAGACCCAGAATAGTCTTTTCCTTCCATCACGAGGTGGAAAAATTCTTGGTGGCATAACCCAAGAGCTGGGACCTGTTCACGAGTCCCCGGGGCCCTCTTTCTCTGGACCGGGGGATTCCCGGCTGTTCGTGGAGGACATGTTCTTGGGACCTTCAGTTCAGGAGGTCCAGGGATACAGCTCTGCCCTGTGCTCCTCCCAGAGGGGAAGAAGAAGAGACACTCTTGGGACAAGGTTCTTTTGCTGTGGTTTTGTGGTGGTTCAACTTTATTTTTAATGCTCAGAGCAAAAGCATTAAAACTTTTCCACTACAGTTTGGGAAACTCACGAGTCCGTTATTTCAAGCTTCTGGGGCATGTTGGTCGGGAGACATGATGCAGCCAGGGGTGCTGGAGTCAGTGGGTGCTGCCCACGTCTCACAGCGTGAGGACAGGGAAGGAAGCCACCGCAGAGCCCGGGGGCAGTGTTGGCATGTCTGCGCTCTCTTTCTGCTTTCCTTTCTTCTTGATTAGTACTGATGCCACCTTTCCTCCCCCAAGGGTTGACAGAGCAAATTCCAGATCTGGCGATATTTCTTACCTCTTCCGTGGATTAATTTAAAATGAATGGTTGAGTCCATGTGACAGCCAGACCCTGAGCCTCAGCAGACTTGCAACTCCTACCCTCTGGTTTATTGGACTTACCCTGGCCAGCTAACAGGGAGGTGAAGAAGATCAACCACCACACCAGGGAGCCAAGAGTGCCCACAACTGCAAACAGAATTGCATCCATTGTCTGAGTGGAATCAAAGCATCCATTGATGTAGAGGGGCACTGGACATCACCATCCCAGGGTCCACAGGCTGGAGGAATAGAGTATGGATTAGAGTGGACTTACTGGTGTTCTGCTGGGGAACTATTGTGATTAGTAATGGAAGAAATTGTAGCATTGATATGGAGGTAGTGGCCACGGTAGCTGCTGATGGTCAGGAGAAGGAAGAAGAGATACAATGTGGGGGCATTTTCAGGATTTGGAGTTGTCCTGGGTGGAGCTGCAGGGACAGATGCTGGACATTGTGTGTCCTGCCATAGCCCACTGGGTGGACTGGGGGAGCGTGTAGACTACAATGTGGACCACTGTCCATGTGGTGCAGCGGTGCTCCAGAATGTATTCACCAGGTGCAGTGGGTGTGCCATGATGATGGAAGAGGTTGTTGACGTGGGAGGAGTGGGGTGAGGGGGGTGGGGTTATATGGGGACCTCATATTTTTTTTAATGTAACATTTAAAAGAAAATGAAGAAGAAAAAATAAAATGAATGGTTGAAATCTCTCATGCAGAAGAAATCAAATAATTGACGTAGATACTAAACTCTCAAGGAGGAGGAACATAACTCCCCATTCCTTTAAACGTGAGCTGCGCGGTGACCTCTTTCCAAAGACGGGAGTGTGGAGAGGGAGAAGAAGGTACCCTTACAGTGGAGAAGGCTGAGAAACCCTCCCGAGGCAGGCTGTCGAGGCTGGCATCCACAGAGAGAAGCCCTGTGGATGGCAGTGTCCTTGGCGTGACGGCAGGCGAAAGGCACCTTGCCTCTGTGCTCGTCGTCCATAAAACCCACAGCCGCCGTCTAACCATGAGGGGAAAATCAGAAAAATCCCAACAGAGGACATTCTACAAAATACCTGACCAGCGCTCCTCAAAACCGTCAAGGTCATCAGAAACAAGGGAAGTCGGAGCCACTGCCAAGAGGAACCTAAGGAGACAGACAGGGCAGCTAAATGTGATGTAGGCTAGGGAAAGGGACATGAAGAGCAAACTATTAATAGTTAGTAATAGGAAGCGGACTTAGCTCAATGGATAGAGCGTCTGCCTGCCACATGGGAGGTTCAGGGTTCAAACCCCAGGCCTCCCGTGTGCAGTGCTGATGCGCACAAGGAGTGCCCTGCCACGCAGGGGTGTCCCCCGCATAGGGGAGCCCCACACTCCAGGAGTGTGCCCCAGAAGAAGAGCCACCCAACCCGAAAAAAAATATGCAGCCTGCCCAGGAATGGTGCTGGGCACACAGGGAGCTGACGCAGCAAGATGACACAACAAAAAGAGACACAGATTCCCGGTGCCACTGACAAGAATAGAAGCAGACACAGAAGATCACACAGCGAGTGGACACAGAGAACAGACAACTGAAGAGGGCGGGGTGGGGGAAGGGGAGAGAAATAAATAAAAATAAATCTTAAAAAAAAAAAGTTAATAATGTGACCAACTTTGTTGTATCATACGTAAGATGTTAACAATAGGGAACACTGGGTATGGGGTATAAGGGAACTCTCTGTGCTATCTTCATAATGTTTCAATAAACCCAAACATGTTCTAAAGTAAAGTTTATTTTAAAAATTAATGATTCCAAACCTATAACTTTTCCAGTAAAGGGAAAAAAATGTAATGGTCTGTCTCATCTTTTGCCTTGCTTGCATCTGCTTCTTACCAGCCTTTGGCATCTTAGCTGGTCTTAACATCATTCATTCATGTATATATTTGTTTACTTATTGCTTCCTGTTTGGGGATATTTATAGAAGTCTATTCTGTCAAGCCTGTAATTGATCTAAAGATGAATATACCAGTATCCTTCAACCCTCCCCAGACATTTTTGAGGGAGCACCCACGGGTTTGGAACCAACATCCTCTTGAATGTTTATTGCCTTGCTAGACTTGGGTATAACAGACATTTCACAGGCAGTTGAGATTTTCCATTGATTCTTATTGGAAGCTATGATGTGGCATTTAAATAATGAATAAGAGAATGTTTATGACTTGCATACTGCTAATATCCTGTGAACTCTTGATTTGCAAAGATTTTCTTCTATGCTGTGAGCTGTATTTTCACTTTGTTGGTGTTCTTTGAAGCACAAAACTTTAAAATTTTGATGATACTCAGTTTATTTTTTCTTTTGTTGCTTGTGTCTAGGAAACTGTTGACTAATTCAAGGTCACAAAATTTAGTCCTATATTTTCTTCTAAAGGTTCTACGCTTTGGCTCTCACGTTTAGGTATTTGATACATTCTGTGTTAATATTTTATATGGTGTAAAAGGGATCCAAATTAATGCTTTTGCATGTGGATATCCAGTTGTTCCAGCATCATTTGTCGAAAAGACTATTCTTTTCTCCCATTTAATTGTCTTGGCACCCTTGTCAAAATCAACTGACCATAAATGTGGGAGTTTATTTCTGGACCCTAAATTCTAACCCATCCTTCTATTGGTCTAGCCATCTACCACCACAGATTTGATTACTGTAGCTTTGTAGTAAGTTTTGCAATGGTAAAGTATGAGTCCTCCCATTTTGTTCTTCTTTTTCAAGATTGCTTTAACTATTCTGTGTCCCTTGATTTTCCACATGAATTTTTTTTTAAAGATTTATTTATTTATTTCTCTCCCCTCCCCCCACTGCCCACCCCCCACCCCAGTTGTCTGCTCTCTGTATCCATTTGCTGCATGTTCTTTTTTTGTCCGCTTCTGTTTTTTGTCCTCTTCTGTTGTTGTTAGCGGCTCGGGAATCTGTTTCTTTTTGTTGCGTCATCTTGCTGTGTCAGCTCTCTGTGTGTGCGGCACCATTCCTGGGCAGGCTGCACTTTCTTTTGTGCTGGGCGGCTCTCCTTACGGGTCGCACTCCTTGCGCGTGGGGCTCCCCTACGCAGGGACACCTCTGCGTGGCAGGGCGCTCTTTGCATGCATCAGCACTGCACATGGGCCAGCTCCACACGGGTCAAGGAGGCCTGGGGTCTGAACTGCGGACCTCCCATGTGGTAGGCGGACACCCTAACCACTGGGCCAAGTCCACTTCCCGTTTCCACATGAATTTTAGGATCAGTCTGTTCATTTCTGCAAAGAAGTCTGTGGGAATTTCGACAGAGATTGCACTGAATCTGTAGATAAATTTGGGGACTATTGCCATCTTAATAAGATTAGGTCTTCTGATTGGATTCTTTCCATTAATTTAAGTCTTCTTTAATGTATTTCAACAATGTTTTGTAGCTTTCAGACTACACATTTTTCACATCTTTTGTTAAACATATTCCTAAGTGTTTTATTCTTCTTTATGCTATGGCAGATGAATTTTTTTTATTTCATTTTTGGTTTGCTCATTGCTAGCAATATAAATACAATCAATTTTTGTATATATTAATCTTGCTTCTTACAATATTGCTGTTTATTTGTTTATTAGTTCTAATAGCTTGTAGTAGATTCCTTAGGTTTTTCTATATGCAAGGTCATGTAATCTGCAAGTAGAAAAGTTTACTTCTTCTATTCCAGTATGGATGCTTTTATTTCATTTCTTGCCTATCAGTTTTTCTTGGACTGATTTTCATATCAATTTTTCTTTTCTCCAATGGTATATATATATATATATACATGTAAATCATCCCAAATAATTTTTCCAACAAGGTGGAATCTGAATTAATACATTTAAAAATAAAGGGAAGCAGATGTGGCTCAAGCAGTTAGGCTCCCATCTGCCATATAGGAGGTCCAGGGTCCAATGCCCAGAGCCTCCTGGTGAGAGCAAGCTGGCGCATGTGGTGAGCTGGCCCATATGGAGTGCTGGCCTGTGCAGAGTGCTGGTGTGCGTGGAGTAGACGCAGGAGTGCTGCCCTACGCAGGGGTGCTGGCCCACATGGAGAGCTGGAGCAGCACGATGATGGGGAAAAAAAAAAAAAGACGCAGAAGAGAAATAATGGGCGATAGCAGACCAGGGTGCAAGAGAGTAATCACCTCTGTCCCACTCTGGAAGGTCCCAGGATCGGTTCCCGGAACCGCCTAATGAGAATACAAGCAGACACAGAAGAACACACAGTGAATGGACACAGAGCAGACAACAGGGGGAAGGGGGTGGAAGGAGAAATAAATAAATAAATTAATTAATTAATTAATCTTAAAAAAATAAAGGCCACACTCTATTCATTCAGTCTTGTTTCTTCTAATAAGGTCAGAAGTCCTGAATTCTACACAATGAATTCTCCTTGTGTGGAAATTTTAGGGGGAAAAATTCCTGATGATCAAGTAATTTAGTTATCTACTAAAATATTGATAGCAATCATTTTCCTTCAACATGCTATTTTAGAAGAAGGGTAATATATAAACAGATTCCATCCTGGAAAACCCCATTAATTTTTTGTTAAAAGATTGTAGTTCTATGAATTACTGAGCTGTCATGAACAATGCTATAGGAGGCCCAGGTTCATGAAGTACTCCTTCAGACACCGTGAGCGGGAATTTATTGTTTGGCTTTGGTATCTGACTTTCCCCTGGGGCAGGGCTGTGTCCTCTTCATTCCTACTCCTGGTGCCTTTTAATGGGTATTCAATGAATGTCGGTCGATTTTAATCCAATCGATCTGTTTTTGCTATCTCCTGACTAAAGAGTTGTATTTTAATGTATTTCCAATTTACAGTGATTTTAACCCTAAGATATTAATATCTTTACTTAATTTTAATGGTAGCTTAGTTGACCATATCACAAGGTAAGGGGAACTTCTAGGCTTGTGGAACTAGTAAATAGGAGAATCAATTCCTGTTGCTTGTCCCCTCCACAGGATCTGCTCTGATATTCTCAAGGGACAGACTGGCCTCTCCCCCAGGGGACTGGCACTGTATGGTAGATCCAGAGCTATCTTTCTTGCCCAAAAAAGTGGCAGGAGGACTCCGTTTGTAGGAGCCCTGTCATTTCCATGCTGTTCAAGCCCCATCGCTGCTTAGCCTGAGGCCTCATGTTGTTCAGTGCCTTTTATTCCTGCCCAAGTTATCGATTGCTAGACAACAAAGTACTTAGTGACTTAAAACAACAGCCGCTCGATCACACCACGACTTTGTGGATCAGGAATTCAGAGAGACACCAGCTGGCTGGGTCTTCTGCTCGATGTGGCATCCACTGAGGTCACTCCGTGGCAATGAGGTTGCCGTGGGCTGGGCTGGTCCAGAGCCTCCAAGGCGGTGGCCTTGGACATTGGGCAGTGGTTGGAAGTTTGGGCTCAGTGGGGCTACAGACCAGAGTGTCTCTCCAGTGCAGTGACATCAGGGAGGTTGGATGTATTACATGGTCATCCCAGCGCTTCCAGAGAGACTGCTCCAGAAGAGAGAATGTGGAAGATGCCAGCCCTGTAAAGCCCATGCCTAGAAACGGACACCGCGTCACTCCTGCCATGTTCTGTTGGTCAAAGCAGCCAAGGCCCCCCCAGGGGCAGAGGCCTGGGTTTATAGGAAGAGTGTCAAAGAACTGGAGGGCCCCTTCACTCCACCACAGTCCCCTTTACCCACGACCCCATGACCCCTTCCCCTACGGGCAGCCTTTCTCTGTGTCCGATGTGCTTCCTTGAATTTGAACGTAATCTGTTAAATATTAGAGGACGCTTGTATTTTTAATTTTCATCAATGGTGTGCTATAGTCCCCTATGTAGTAAAGAATTTGTTCTTGCCCAAAGAGAAGGGCTGGCCTTTGCCGTCAGCTCCTGGGAGGTTGGTTCTGCGCTCTCGGAAGGCTGTGACTGATTGGAGCGTCTTTGTTTGCCTGGGAGCCTTGGGGCACACTGGACAGTCAAGGTGGTTTAGGGTGGGGGCTGGACACCCCAGAAGGACCAGGGAGGTGACTCAGGTGGGATTTGGGTCACACATTGTCAGTCAACCCGGAGACCGGATCAGCCACACGGGCAATCCACGGAACATGCCTACACGCGGAGCCCCAGTAAGGACGCTGAACGCCCCCAGTGGATGAGCCTCCCTCGCTGACAGCACTCTGCACGTGTTGCCACACAGGGGAACTCAGAGGTGACACGCCCTGACTCCAGGGGGAGGACGACAGAAGCTCCACGTCGGGAGCTGCCTCACTCTGCCCTATGCACATCTTCTCTTGGCTGATTTAAATACACATCTGTTCCCGTAATGAGCAATGATCATGAATATAACGGCTTTCAGTGAGTCCTTCTAGTGAGCTATCAAACCCGCGGATGGCTTTGGGAACCCCCCAGACTTACATGGGGTGTCAGAAATGAGGGCAGTCTTGGGACTATGCCCTGTAATTTTGTAGTTGACTAACCTCTCACAGTTGGACCTAAACCTCCATGTGACCTCAGCCTGTGGCTGTACTTTTTCCGTGGCATCATGGGTACGCCAGTCGTGAGCACGCCCCTTGCTCTTGACTGAGGCTGCTGTGCGTTGTGCACCCTCCCCTTCAACTCACACGTTCCCCGGAGATGGACGCCTGGGTGACCTCCAACTCCCTCTCCATCAACAATGTGGCGCGAACATCTTTTCTCAGGTTCCTTTTTGAGCTTTGAACCCACGAGAGAATATCTCTCGCCTGTATTCCAGGAAGTTGCATTGCTGGATCTTTAGCAGGTTATATGCACAGTGAGCCTAGGCTGATGCTGTCAGACTCCTCTCCAGAGTGGGCACCTTCCCACATCCCTTGGCAAAGAAGAAGGACTGCCTTTTTCCCTCTACATTGTGGCCAACAGTTGGCATTATCCTACTGTAGAGTTTTCATGAATCTGATGGGTATAAAGGAAATGTTCATGTTGAATATTTTAAAATAAAGTCTGTTATCTTTTTGGGAAACACAGGGGAGGGAGGTTGCGAGGGGACAGTTGTTTGGGTGGGAAGAATCAGGAAGGAAGTTTTGTAAACTGTGAAATCCTAGAGGTAGACAAAGAAGTCACAGGTCATCTTGTGGACAGTTAGACATTTGACTCCCAAGGCAGCTTGGCTGGAAAACATCTACTCCATATGGCCAAAGCTGGCCGCATCTGCCTGCCCTCGGAGGATCCTGGGAGCTGAGAGAAGGTGGACCGCTCAGCTCGACCCGGCCTCCTCTGCCCCAGGCCCCCAGCTCTACCTCCCCAAGGCGATGCTTCCTCCTCCTCTTGGCCTCTCAGTTCTTTTGCAAGGACCAGAGATGTCTTCTTTAGAGGAACTTGCTTTAACTTGTTTTAATGTCCAGCCTCCTTTGCTCCCTCTTCTCTTCCTTTCCTCCCCACTTCCCTCTTCCTCTGCCCCGCACCCCTTCCCCTTGGAGCAGATGTGGACAAAGCTCAGGGCTTTAGAACATCTGCTGAGACACCAGCTGCCACCCTCTGGGAACCCCTCACCCAACCGACTACTGGGTTTCATCCCAGGACCGGGCTTCTCCGGCCAGAATATTTGCACCAGCATCAGCAGTGTCCTCTATTTTTTTTTTTTCTTTTTTTAAATATATTTTTTATTTATTTTTATAAGATACATAGCTCACACAAAATGTTCCATTAAAAGTATATATAGGAGATTTCCGTATGCCCCACTCCCCATACCCCCCACTCCTCCCACATCAACAACCTCTTTCATCAGTGTTTCACAATCATTGCATTTGGCGAATACATTTTAGAGCACTGCTACACAGCAAGGGTTGTAGTTTACATTGTCGTTTACACTCTCCCCCAGTCTATTCAGTGGGTTATGGCAGTCCTTCATCTAACTCTGCAGTATCATTCAAAACAATTCCAAGTCCCAAAAATGCCCCCATATCACACCTCTTTCCCCCTCCCTGCCTTCAGCCACGCCAGTGGCCACTGTCTCCACATCAGTGATACAGTTTCTTCCATCGCTAGAATCACAGTAAGTCTATAGTAGAATACCAGTAAGTCCACTTTAGTCCATATTTTATTGCCCAATCCTGAGGACTCTGGGACAGTGATGCCCACTCCACCTCTAATTAGAGGGGGCGTCAGTCCTCTGATGGATGGGACTCTTGTGCTTGTGGTTGTCGACTCTCTCGGCTCCCTGGTGTGGTGGTTGACCATCCTCACCTCCCTGCCAGCTGACCTGGTAAGTCCAAGGAACCGGAGAGTAGGTGTTGCAAATCCACTGAGGCTCAGGGCCCAGCTGGCACACGGACAGCCCAGAGATTCAAGTCTCCTGAGCACACGCCAACCCCAGCACCAACCACAGGTTCAAAACTATTAAGGTAACTTACTGAAGCCCCTGAAACATTCACTCACGTGGAAGGAAGGGAGAAATGCCATGTAAAAAAAATATATTGGCTAACATTGGAGCTGCTTCCCTAGGAATGAGTGCAGAATCCCTCTAGTCCTCTCAAGGAGACTGTCCCTTCTGGAATTAACTGGACACACAGGAGACATACAGACCGAAAGACCCGATTGTATGCAGGGCAGGGGTAGCTCAGTGGTTGAAGGTAAGCTTTGCATGTATGAGGTCTACCTCATAAAAAGCAAAGGACTCAGTTCTTCCAATTAAGAAAGAACAGAGATATGGAACTTGGCCAGCAGCTGCATGCTGACTGCCCCAGGAGGAAGGCTTTGTTCTTGTTTATTAGATCGTTTTTTCTCTGTGTGTGTGTTTTGGAGGGGTGGGATGGTTCCTGAGAGGAAGCGAGAGGGCCTAGAAATAAAAAGGAAGCAGAGAGAGAGAGTCTGAAGAGGAAATGGGCAGTGAGGGGTAGCCAGGGGAAGCTAAGATGCAGATGGATCTTCCCTGCTACATCATTTAGGACAACTCCAAGTCCAGAAAATGCCCCCACATCACACCTCTTCTTCCCTCTCCCTGCCCTCAGTAACTACTGTGGCCACAGTTCCCACATCAATGATACAATTTCTTCCATTGCTAGAGTCACAATAGTTCTATAGTAGAATACCAGTAAGTCCACTCTAATCCATATTTTATTCCTCCATCCTGTGGACCCTGGGAGGGCGACGTCCACTCCACCTCTAAATTGAGAGGGGGGTTCCTGCTTGCAGTTGTAGATTCTCTCACATCTCACATGTAGTTCCCTGGTGTGGTGGTTGACCATCTTCTTCCTGTTACCTGATCTGGATAAATCCAATGAACCGAAGAGTAGGATTTGCAACTCTGCTGAGGCTCATATCCTGCCATAACCCACTGAATGGACTGGGGGAGATTGTAAACTACGATGTAAACTATAATCCATGCGGTGTGGGGTATATGGGAACCTCTTATATTTTTCGATGTAACATTTTTTGCGACCTATGTAGCTTTTAAAAAAAAAGACAATTAAAAAATAAATAAATAGAAAAGATGCAGATGGAGAAGCTCTAGTTTAAAAGACACCCCTCGGTAACTCTAGACCTTCAGGAAACATCTGCTGAACTTGACAGCTGCGCATTGGTGATCACTGGAAAACCGGTATCTGGTTGACACGGCATTGAAAGAAAAGGACAGTCTCGGGGGTAAGACAGGAACGTGACTGAGTGCTCAGTGTGAAAAGGAAATCAGAGCCAGCATGACTGGTAAAGCATAAGCTCCTGGGAATCTGGAAACATCTGGCAAAAGCCTCGGGCTTTCCCGTAATACCCGGGCTGCAGGCCCTCGGGGAGGGGGACTGGAAGACTGGGGAGCTCGGGGACCTGCAAGCTGAAGGCAAGCGGGGCGCACACGCACACTGCACACACCGCACACACTCGCACACTCGTACACAAGCACGCGCACACACGCTCCCACACATGCCCGCCCCAGAACCTGGGCTCCTAGCAGAGCGGCTCTCTCTTGGCTGCACATTCGAATTGCCTGGGAGCCTTTTAAAAATGTCAAAGCCAAAAAAAGAAATGTCAAAGTCTACCCCTCCACCAAACCAATTACATCAGAATCTGGGCCGGGCATGAGTTTTCCAAAGCCCGAGATGATTTCCGTGAGCAGATGGCGCTGGCGACCTCTGCATGCAGCAAGGAAGCCTGACGACTTTCAGCTGCACGTAAAACAGAGGCCATCGGCCATCTCCTGCAGCAGGGCTCACCACAGCCCCCGCCCTGCCGCCAAACCCTCTTCCCAGACTTTCTTTCCCCCTCCTTTCTCACTACCTCCCTCCCCCCACCCTCACGCCAACAGGCACAAGAGGCTAATTGGATTTCCAATAAACGACAAATAATTTTTAGTACAACTATGTGCCATGCAAAACGGACAGGATTCATGCAACACCCCAAAAATTATTTGTTGTTTATCTAAAATTCCAATTCGGCTGGGCATCCTGTGGTTTTGGATTGCTAAATCTGGCAAGCCGAGACAGGGACAACTCAGAAACTAGAAAAGGAAAGCTTTCTTTCCCCGCATGGAGCAGAGCTCGGGGGTGACCACCAGCCTCAGAGGCAGTCACACTCCAGGGCTCCAGGGCTGAGCCCCCCGGGGAAGCGCCGGGTTTTCTGCTCGGCCCGCCACGTGCCAAGGCGCGGAGCACCAGAAGATGCTACCACCAGAGGGCGCACTGTGAGCGGGCGGGAGAAACCAGCTTGGGAGAACCAACTACCTGGACAAGACCCCCGAACGTGGATGCTTTGCAACGAAGTAAAGGAGCAATCCCTTGATGAGTGTGAATGCTCAAGCAGCGGAATAGAGGTCTATCAAGCTTAGGTAAGAGAGCAGGGTGATCTCAGGGTAGATGTAAGAACTCACCGACAGGCAGATGCTACTTTGATAGTGGTTTGTGGTTTAAAAAAAAATTTTTAATGACACATATAATGTATCAGTGAATTTTACATGAAATAGTCAAACCATTCAGAATTAAATGTGAAAGTCCCCCTTTAGTTTGCCCACGTCTCATGCCTTTTTTCCCCTCTTCCTCCTTACTGATTTCTTTTGCACTAGGTATTCTCTAATGTAGCATTAATATCTTTAATGATTGTTGCACTATATTTTTTTAGTTCTTTCCTTAATGGTTGCTCTAAGCATCTTATCAGAACCAGCTTCTAATTTATACTAACTTGGATATAGAAATAAGATATAGAAATATTTCTTCTATACAGTTCTATTTCTTTCCCCCCTTTTGTGGTATTATGTACATAATACATCTATAAGTGATACAAACTAGACAATAAATTGTTATAATATTGCTTTATATAATTTAATGCCTTTTGAAGAAGCCGAACTAAGAAAGGAACACAAGTATATATTTATGGGTTTTAAAAAAAATATTAGACTTATTTATTATTTCTGATGATCTTCAGTTGTTCTTGTGGATTTGAGTTACCATAGGATAATTTTCTGAACCCAATACATATTTCCTCCCCCCATATTTTTTGTACTTTTATTGGCAAGGAAATTATGTTTCTATGTGTTGCAGGCCCAACAACGCATTATATACATATTAGTTTATACAATTGGTTTTTTTTTTAAGATTTAAAAAAAAATTTCTCTCCCCTTCCCTCCGCCCCTCCCCCCCGCCCCCCCTGGTCCCCCGCCCCAGTTGTCTGTTCTCTGTGTCCATTTGCTGCGTATTGTTCTTTTGTCTGCTTCTGTTGTTGTCAGTGGCATGGGAATCTTGCGTCTCTTTTTTGTTGTTGCGTCATCTTGCTGCATCAGCTCTCCGTGTGTGCGGCACCATTCCTGGGCAGGCTGAACTTTTTTTCACACTGGGCAGCTCTCCTTACAGGGCACACTCCTTGCGCATGGGGCTCCCCTACACAGGGGCACCCCTGCGTGGCAGGGCACTCCTGTGCGCATCAGCACTGTGCATGGGCCAGCTCCACACGGGTCAAGGAGGCCTGGGGTTTGAACAGCAGACCTCCCATGTGGTAGACAGATGCCCTATCCACTGGGCCAAGTCCGCTTCCCTATACAATTGCTTTTTAAATAAATTAAGAAAAGAAGGGAAAAGAAATATGCATTTATGCTCTTTTTTATAGTTAATTAATGACCTTTATCAGTGCTCTTTGTTTTTTCATGTAGATTCCAGGTTATTTGCTTTCAGCATGAAGAATTTCCTTTAGTAGTTCTTGTAAGATGAGTATGCTAGCAACAAATTCTCTCAGGTTTTGTTTGTCTGGGAATGTCTTTATTTTGCCTTCAATTTTGAAAGATAACATTGCTGGGTATAGCATTATTTGTTGAGAGTTTTTCTTTGAACACTTAGAACATGTTATCCCACTGCTTTCCATCTCCATTGTTTGTGATGAAAAAGCCAGCTATTAATCTTATTGTGGTTCCCTTGTGGCAAACCATTTCTCTCTTGCTGCTTTCAAGATTTTTTCCTTGTCTTTGACCTTCAGGAATTTTACTATGATATGTCCATTTGCTAATCTCTTTGCATTTATCTTAAATGAAGTTCATTGAACTTTCTGAATGTGTAGATTAAACTTTTTCAGTAAATTTGGGAAGTTTTCATCCACTATTTCTTCAAATATTTTTTCTGCTCCTTTCTCTCTGGGCTCGCCTTCTGATGCTCCCTTATGCATACGTTCCACATTTATCTCAGACTCTGTTAGCTTTTCTTCATTCTTTTTTCTCTCTGTTCTTCGGATTGCATAATCTGTTTTATCTTCAAGTTTGCTCATTCTTTCTTCCACCAGTTCAAATGTACTACAGTGAAAATTTCATTTCAGTTATTGTACTTCTCAACTTCAGACTTTCCTCTTTTTTTTTTATAATTTCTATCTCTTTATTGACATTTTTCATTTAATGCAACATTGTTATCATACTTCTTTCATGGACAAGAAAGTCTTGATGCCTGCCTGCAGCAGGCTGAATCAAGACCCTCAAAGATATAGACAGATTCTAATCCCTAGAACCTGTGAATGTTTTCTTACGTGGAAAAAGGGATTTTGTGAGTGTGATTAAGTTAAGGACCGGAGATGGAGAGATTTTTCTGGATTTTCCAGGTGGGTCAATGTAATCACAAATGACCTTTATAAGAGAGAGGGAGAAGAGGAGAGGGCAGTTGATAATGGAAGTGATGCACTTTGAAGACGGAGGAAGGGGCTGCCAGCCAAGCAGTGCAGATGGCCTCTAGAAGCTGGAAAAGGCAAGGCAATGGGTTCTTCCCTGATACCTCCAGAGGGGAGCAGCCCTGCCAACACCTTGACTTCAGCCCAGTGAAATTGGTTTCAGGTTTCTGGCCTCCAGAACTGTAAGAGAATAAATGTCCATTGTTTTAAGCCAACATTTGTGGATATTTGTTACAGCAGTCACAGGAAGCTAATACAGGAGCCTTTGCTGGCTACAGGTTGGGTAGATGGCACCCTCATCTAAGCCCTCTCTTCCTTCTGCCCCCTGTCCTGACTCTAACTTGATGCTTTTCCCCTGTATTTTATTGTTTCCACAGGCCTGTTTACCTGTTGGTCTTCTCCACTAGACCCTGAGGTAGATCTTTTCGTTTCCATATCCCTAGCACCTGCAGAGGGTCCAGCACATGGTCCAACGTGAATGAAACGTTGAGGACCAGCATCATGCTAAAATGCAACAAAGCAGGGACCACTCACTTAAGGTCTTTAGGAGTCTAATAAACTCCTCGCTAGGGACCTGCTGGCCATCAGAGCTGGCTCTGAGGCCACCAGTTGTCAGTTCTCTATAACAGCTCTGCTGGGATGAAATCAGGATGAGCTCCGTGCCAAGCAACTCAAACTCCTTGGGGAGCAGAGTTCTACAGCCCACATTCTTGGGACCCCAGGAGCATGAAATCTTGGAGTACTGTCCCACACAGCACAGAAAATGGGACAAAAGAACTGGAAGGTTTGTACTCCGCTCCTTTCTTTCCGGTGTCCTCCCTTTTCTCTCTTCTGTCTTCCACATCCCTCTGAGCCTCAGGATGGAAGCGGGGGCTGTATCAGGCAGGGCTCTCTAGGGAAACAGAACCGACAGGAGGGATCTGCAAATAGGTTGAGATTTTATAAAATCATCTCACATGACCAGGGGGATTCAGGAGTCCAAATTCCGTAGTGCAGGCTGCAAGCCAGGGGCTCTGATGCAGGTCCTTGAGGAGTTCCCCGGAGACCCTGGGTGTCTGAAGTAGAGATGGGAGTTCTCTCTCTGAATGCTGAAATCACTTCCCCTTGTAAGGCCTTCAGCTATTGGTGAGACGTCACTCATCGCCGACTGCAGTCTCCTTGGTTGATTGTAGATATAATCAGCCATCTATGTAATCAACTCACTGATGATTAACGTCCATGAAATGCCCTTGTGTTATAATTAGCCTGGTGCTTGCTTGACCAGACAACTGGGCACCATTCCCTGGCCGAGCGGACACAGTAGCCTGAGCAGGGGTCTGCAGCCTCATCCAAGCACTTTTACCTAAATCCCAGCACTGGGCACCTAGGCCAGGAGCCCACGGATGCTGCAGGAGTGTGAGTTGAAACCATGTGGTTTCTCTGTGGTCCTCTCCCACCCCCTTTTCTCAACACCTCCCCTGACCATGCCCCCTTCCTGCCATCCCACCCAACCCCCATGGCCTGGTCAGCACGCCCTGCCTGGAGTGGGGTTGGGGTCTTCTTAGCTGCCTGGCGAATCCCTCTGGTTCAGCCACCACAGCCACAAGGGGACTTGGGGACTTGGGCCTCAGCACATCCACACTGCTGCACAGAGGTCCCACCCCTCTCCTGCCTCTTACAGGGGAGCCTTTAGGCTCTTTGTATCCCTGGGGATACAAATGAATGAGAGAGAGAGGCTGGCAGAGAGAGGAGTCTAAAGGACATGGTCACAGCACTGTCACCTTACTTGCAGTTTGGGCTTCGGTCTCCTCAGATGAAAATAGGGTGTTCATTTTTCCCCTATATTTATTGAACATCTACTATGTGCCAGGCCCTCTTCTGTGTGCTGGAGATGCAGCAGTAAATAGAGTGCCCGCCTTCACGAGACTCACGTTCTAGCGGGTAAAGGCACACAGTCAGCAAAGAGGTTTGCCAGGGAGCAGGGAGGAGAGCAGGGAGCAGAGCAGGGGGGACGGTCCAGGGAAGAGGGAGGACATCTGCTCTGCAGTCCCTCCGGGGTCCCCACTATTCTCAGAATAAAACCCAGCACCCCCAAGGCCGCGTGTGCTCTGTCTCCTTCCCCCAAACCTCGTGCGCCTTCCTGCCTGCCCCCACCTCCCACCACTTCCCGCTCACCCCTCTCGAGCCACACCAGCCTCCCAGCTGCTCGTTGATCCTGCCGAGATCCCGCCTTCCTTCAGGACCTTGCACTTCTGTTCCCTCTGCCTACCCCGTTCCTCCACCCCACAACTTAAGCCCCGGGCTCTTGGATTCGCCTTCAAACGGCAGTTCTGAAAAGCCCACTCCCGAGGGCCCATTTTAAGGTGTGAGCCCCTTGCCTGCTCAGTTGTTTCCTTTTTCTCCCATAGCAGCCAGTCATCATCTTCTAGCACCGACTTATTATTCTTAGCGTTTCTAGTCTTTCTCCACCAGGGCAGGAGCCGTGGCCGGTAGTCCCCGTCCCTAGACCAGAGCTTGTCACATGCGGGGCCCTCGACGAATGTTTGCTGAAGAAAGGCATGAGGGACTTGAAGGAATGAACAAATGAATGATAACATTCCAGGCAAAGGGAATCGCCGGTGCAAAGGTCCTGAGGTAGACGTGTGCTGGTGTGTTGAAGCCACAGCAACGAGCGGGCATGGCTGGGAAAAGCCAGGGCAAGAGGGGTGGGAAAGAGACCAGAGAGGTGGGTGGGGGGTGGGGAGGACAGACAATGTATGGAGAGCAGGGGGCTGAGGTCAGGATGCTGGCATTTACTGAGTGAGATGGTAAACCACGGGCAGGTTTTGGGCAGGAAAGAGGCATGATCTAATTTCTGCTTGAAAAACATCATTCTGGCTGCTGTGTACAAAATAGACTCTCAGGGAGGGAGAAAGGGTGCAGAGAGTCGAGTTAGGAAATTCCTGCCCTCATCCAGGTGGTAAAGGGTGGCGGTGACTGACCGTGCCGTGGAGGTGGTGAGAAGGAGCTGGGTTTGGAATATAGTTGGAAAGCGGGAAAGTGGAGCCAAGAGGGTCTCTGGGTTTAGTTGTGGAGTGTGAGAAAGAAGAGCTGGGTTTTAACCTAAAGTTCTAGAAGGATAGGGCTGCCACCTACCGAGATGGAAAGAGAGGGGCAGGATTCGGTGGGGGATTGGGGGTTAAGATTGCCATTTGCGCTTGCTGAGCGCGAGCTGCAGCCAAGGCAAGAGTCAAATAGTGCTTAGATAGAGGAGTCCAGAATTCCCAGGGGCAGTCAGGCTGGTGATCCAAATTCGGGAGTTACCAGCCTGCGGTTGCTATTTAACGTTGGGAGCCTGTGAGCTCACCTGTGCAGGTGAAGAGGAGACGAGGGACAGGCCTGAGACTTGGGTTTCTGGTGCTCGGAGGTGGAGGAGATGAGGAGGAACCAGCAGGCTGAGAAGCCAAGTGGAAGGAGCAGAGGAGGCGGGGGCCGGGAGGGCAGGGTCTCCCTCGGCGCGGGAGGGGAGCCACGGAATGTTTCAGGTGCTGCTGCTGAGCCCAGGGGCGGAGAACTGAGAGCAGTGCCGTCGGGGAGGAGGGCCGTGCACACAGGGCTCTTGCTCTGGAGCCTGGCGCAGAGAACGCGCTGGGAGATCCAGGCATGCCCCACCCCACCCCGTCTCCCGCTCAGGGCACCTGGGGCCACAGACAGGCAGGAGTCGCAGCTTGTCACCAGAGGCTCGCCTCATCCTCAATTTGAAACTCTGTTTCCTTCTGTTGTACAGGAGAGCTAGAGCTTCCTATCTCATATCCTTGATGAAGGAATCGAGCAAGAGCTCTCACGGCATAGGGCTAAGTGGGAAACGCCTACAACTGTTATTTAGGAAAATGAATGAAAGCAGGCCTCCCTCAGGGGCGTCCATGGGGCAGCGTATCTACGGGGGAGGGAGAGGGGGAATGGGGCAGGAAGACAGCTGTGCTTTCGTACTTTGCAGTAGGGGCCAACAAAAAAATGCTATAAAGAGCATTATTGGAACAGTTGGTGAAATTTGAATAAGGTCTATAGATTAGATAACAGTATTACACCCAAGTTAATTTTCTGCTTCTGATAACTGTACTGAACTGTGTGAGAGAACAACCCTGTTCTTAGGAAACATCCACTGAAGTATTTATGGGCATCAAGGCTGCAACTTACTCTCAAATGATTTGATTAATATAATAATAATAATATGTACTTATACAGAGAATGATAAAGTGAATGTGACAAAATATTAAAATTGATGACTCTGGGTAAAAGAATACGGAAGTTCTTTGCGCTATTCTTGTAACTTTTCAGTGAGTTTGAAATTATTTCAAAATCGAAAGTTTTTTTTTAAAGCTCTTAAAAAATGTTTGTAGTATGTTCTTCTGTGCTGTTTGATTCGTGTACCGTTGAGAAGGCATGCAGGTGTTGCCAGGGTGTTCAGTTTTCAAAGATTCAATAGACATGGTATGTGAGACGTCTCATGAGCTGTAACAATCATTCAGCTGCTCAATATGTAGGATATTTGTCACTGTTTATTATTCCTCTGATTGTCATACTAATTGATATCGTTCCTGTGTCGAGTAGTGTCGCGCTGCAGGGGGCCGGCTGCCTTCTTGGGCTCCCTGCTGTCTCCTCCGTTCATTTTCCCGGCCTGGGCGTCCTGGACCCCACCGAGAGCCGTCCCTGGGAGGAGCGACCCTCGTGGCTCCAGGGACCCCCAGCCGGCAGACTTTCGGCAGTGCCCCTCTCTTTCCACTGGAGGGCGCTCGTGACTCCTCCAGGCGGTCCCTGCGGCTCCGCAGAGCCTCAGATGCCGCCTCGGAAAAGACTCCAACGAGGCCTTCTGCGGGTTGACAGAACGTGCTGGACTCCAGGCAAGAGGGCCTGCCTGGGGGCTGGGGAACCCACCTCAATTCCCTGCTCCCTTCTAGCTTGCAAAGTAGCTTTTCCTGCACAGTTGCCTGTTAGCTCAAGAGTAACACTGAAAATGCATAAAATTCAATAATTTTATAGACTATACTGGGAGTGGGGATAGATACAGCTAAACCAACCAACACAGACAACTTACTCCATGTCATGGAGTAAGGCCTGCACCGAGGTGGCAAGGGGCGAGCCAAATGCCCTCTGATTTGGCCCCCAGACACCCTCTGTCCAGCCTGCATGGTTTCTGAAAACTGAATTGGGGGTCAATACTTCTAAATTAGGAGATTTCACACAAAATCCATATTTCTGAATTTCATCCACTTTCCTGTAGCTGTGGAGATGCTGTCGGCCTTTGGACTGGGCATACACTCTCCAGCTTACCGCAGTCCCCATCCAGCCCTATTGCCTCACCCTGAGGCCCCCTCACTGAAATTCATTGCCTGCTTGGCCTTGTAGGTTTCTGGCTTTGCCACCCAGACCTACAGGAAAGTCTGAATTAGCCAAGTGCCCTAAGAATAAGCCAGTTCTTGTTTGTGCATTATCTGGTCAATTGACATTTAATAAAATCCCTTGAGGTCCCAAGGTTTGCTGGGAATAGATATTTTTAAATTATGTCATACGTTGTTATGTCTCTGAATTATCATTACAACCATTACAGAAACAGAGTATCTGTAAAACCAGGATAGTGACAGCCTCATAGAATTGCTTTGAGGACAAGGGAGATAATTCACATCAAAGCACTGAGCAGAGGGCCAGGCACACGGCAAGAGCCAAACAAGTGTGTATTCCTGGGAAGAAGGAGGCCAGAGGTTCTCAGGCTTGAACCACCTGCTGAAGGTCATGCGGACACCCGGACTGCTTGACCTTTCCCTCTGTGGGGCTGGGCTGGGGCCTGAGACGTGCATTTCTGCCCCCTACCCAGGGGCTGGTGATCAGCTTTGAGAATGGCTGCTCTGCCTTGAAAGGCAAACTTGGCCAGTTTAGAAAGTGCGCCTACACATTTGTGTCCTTCCCTTTGAGGGAGTCACGAGAAGTGGCGCAAGAGTCACTGCGTTCAGAGCGCTTCAAACAGCGCCTGGCGGATAACGCCCCATAGGTGTTACAATTATTCCTAACCAAAAGGAGACTAATCAGGAGAGTCTGGTTCACGAGAGAGAAAGACCCAGGGAGAAGGGAACTTCGGGGGCTTTGTGCCTGGAGTGCCACAGAGTCACTCCAATCTGATCCTCTCACTGATCCTCTGAGGAAGGAGCATGCCGGGAAACCAGTTTTCAGAAATGAAGGTCCCTGCGCCAGGCTGCCTGGTGGGCACGGGGGGCAGCTGGGCCCCCAGCCCCAGCCTGCCGGCCCCCATCGCCCACACGCCCTGAGCTCTAGCAAGTCCAGGTTTCCCTGCATCCTCTACAAGTGGCCCTGTCCTGAGGACCCTGTGAAAGGCTTGCACCCCTGTGTCCAAGATCAGAATGCACCCCACAATCCGGGTGAGGTCCAGGCCTGGGGGCCCCGTGAAGGACAGGAGCGAGGAGCACCAGCTCCGCAGGGCACACGGCCAGAAGGCACGGCCCTGCGAGCGAAGGAGGAGAGTCGTGCAACTGCAGCTGAGGTGGCTGGGGCAGGTCCCGGCAGTGCACCTGCCAATGACCTTCTGGCCTAACAGCCCTCCTTTCCCCACGTCTGTGGAGGGCAGAGGCTGAAGGCGTAAAAAGCCACCACAATCCCCAAATCTAAATGCACCCAGAGTTTTTGGAGGGGGCTGACCCTTGGCCCCGGACTTCCCTGCCCCAAAGGCCCATTTCCGGAGACTGCCTGGTGGGGGGGACAGGCCCTCGAGGCCAAGGTGTGCCAAGGCGGCTGCCTGCGGGAGGTGAGGGCAGAGGGCGGTGGGTGTTGGGGATTCTGCGTGGTGCCCCTGGCAGTGGGAGAGGGAGTTGGGACGGTGGGGGGGGGCTCGGGTGGCTGGAAGCTGACTTCTTCCACTGGGGCCACATCCCAGCGAGAGCTTCGAGAGGTTGGACGACTCTGAATTTGATCCCGGCTTTCTGAGCAGTTACGAAGTTGTCTTTGTCGAGGTAAGACATTAGAACATAATTTACTTGATTTGTAACTCAGCTGCTGAGCTACGTGCTCTGCGGCCTCCCCTCTGCGTCCTGCCTGGCCCCGGCGTTTGCAGGGGTGGGCTTTGCCACAAGCACCTAGAAGAGTGTGGGCAGGTGCAGTAGGTGCTTGTGGTGGCCTGGATGTGTGGACCCCGGAAGAGCACGTGCTCACACTCAGGCCAGTCCTGTGCGTGCGAATCCACCGCAAGAAGGACCTTTTGACGAGGTGGCTTCAGTTGAGGCGTGGCCCTCCTCAATCAGGGTGGCTCTTGATCCTATTACTGGAGCCCTTTGTAAGGGAATGAAATTCAGACAGAGAGAGAAAAAAGCCACAGGAGGGGAAGCGACTGTGGCTCAAGTGATAAGGCCTCCACCTACCACGTGGGAGGACGTGGGTTCGATCCCTGGGGCTTCCTGGTGAAAAAGAAGAGAGAGCATGCCTGTGCGGCAAGCCAGTGCCCGTGTGAGTGCCTGCGCGATGAGCCAGTGCCCGCGCAAGTGAGTCACGCTGCAAGACGATGACGTAACAAAAGAGACACAAAGGGGAGAGTCGAGGCGAAGAGCAGCAGAGACCAGGAACTGAGGTAGCGCAAGCGACAGGGAACCTCAGAGGTCCCCAGGATCAAATCCCGGTGAATCCTAGAGGAGAAATATGAGACGAGAAGACAAACAGAGAAATAGATGCAAAAGATCTCACAGTCAGTGGACACAGACAGCAATAAAAAAAAACAAAAAACAGCAGGAGAGGGCTGGGGGAGGGAGAAGGGGAGGGAAAGGGGGGAATAAAAGCATGGAGAAACTTAAAAAAAATAAAACAGCCACAGAAGGTGCAGCCAGACACGGCAGGCCAACGGAATCCAGAAGAGAAGGGGGTGGCCGGGAGAGGCTGCCATGGGCACTGCCAAGTGACGAGCCCAGGACCAAGGGTGGCCGGCAGCCAGCCCAGAGCGCCGCAGCCTTGGGGAGAAAGCATCGCCTTGATGATGCCTCGATCTGGACGTGCTGTTAGCCTCAAAACTGGACGCTAATAAATGCCCCTGGTTTAAGCCGAGCCACTGCATGGTCTGTGCTTGGGAAGCCCAGGAAAGCAACAACAGTGCTCCAAAGATATTAGCTGAAATAATGACCCCGTGGGGCTGGTGCGGTGGGGTCGAGGGAAGTGGGGGTGGCTAAGGGGTGCAGGCTGTCGCGGTGGGCTGAGGCTAATGTTCTGACGTCGATTGCGGTGATGGATGCACCTTTCTGAGAATACTTCAAATGGGTGGACTGTACGGTATGTGAATCATATCTCCGAAAGCTGGTGACGATGCTGATGAACCCGGGGACAGCAGCGGCAGGCTCGCTCATGGCCGAGAGCACCGTGCCATGCGCCAAGGGCTGCGCATGCGTCCTGACGTTGCCATGACCGCAGTTTCTCACCATAGCGCTGCGGCGCGGGTATCGCCAGCCTCCTCTTTTAAAGAGGGAGCAGAGTAATGAAACGGTTCTAAAATTTTTGGTGGTGATGAATACTCAGCATTGGTCATACTAAAAGTCGCTGATGATACACTTTGGATAGATCGTATGGTATGGAACTATATCTCAATAAAACTGCTTTAAAATGAATTGGTCCATCAGTAGATAGATAAATAAGGAAGAACAGCCAGAACAGCCGCTATGCATAGCAGGGGGAGCACAGAGAGATGGAGAAGTGAGGAATTTTTTGCTTGTTTATCTGGTGTTTGTTTTATTATTATTATTATCGCAATAGTGAAGATGCTCTAACAATGATTGACGTGATGAAGGCACAACTACGTGACAATGCCAACTCCCCTTGATTGTACACTTTGTCTGCTTTATTAAGATGTACCAACCAAATCGATTTGTTTGAAAAAACAAAAAAAGGGAGGCGAGGCTCACAGCGTGGGCTGACCGGCGCAGTCCCTCGGTGGTGGGGACGCATGTCAAGGCAAGCGTCTGGGGCATGGTGCCACCTCGGGGGGACATCTGAAGGTGGGGTGTCCCCGTGTCCAGCATCAGAGCTTCCCGTGAGAACTTCCTGGGAGGAGGGTGGGCGTCTTCGCGTCCCCCCCGAATGGAGGCGGTTTGGCGTTGGTTAAACCCAGCGCCGTGACCCTGCGAGGGCCGAGCTGCCCCGAGCCCCAGGGTTCCAGGCCCCCTGGGAAAGGGACGGTGTCCCGACCGGCTGCCCGTGCTCCAGGACACTGGTCACCTGGGGCGCCTGCGTGGGCCGGCCTGGGCGCAGGTGCGTGTTGGCGGGGAACTGACGTTCTCACCCGACCCTCCCGGCCCAAGCCCAGGGAGGCTCCTGGGCAGGAGCATCTGAGGACACTGTTCTCACTTGCCCAGATCCTCTTTCTCTTTCAACATCCAACACTCAGCTGAGCCTAACCTTCTGCCCTCTGTCCCCGCCTCAGGTTGCTTTCTGGCCCCTGAGCTCTTATTACTCACTGCAGAGGATGCCGGGTATCTACAGTTTCTCATAGCAGAGTACTCAACTATTGATTTCTGAAAATGCTCCATTTTTGCAAAATGCCACCCAAGAGCCGATTGCCCTGGCAGGCTCCTTTTCTGTAGTTGCAAGGCCTTGTTCTCTCCTGGAAATTACTCCCTGTGCTCTCCTGGATATTACTCCAGGTCCTCATTAGGCAAGGCCAAGGATGATTCTTATATGAGGAACAGATAAATGGGGTACCCCTTGGCCCTCCCCTACTTCCACCTTCCTACATCCAGGAATGCACAAGAGATGGCTGGAGCTCCAACAACCTTCTTGGGCCATGAGGCAAACACAAGGATGAAAGCAAAGGCTACAGATGGTGAAGAAGAAATAGTAAGGAACCTCACACCCCACGCTCGCAGAGCCGCCCCACCAGGCCTGAAGCAGCTACCCGTGGAACTGTTTTCAATGCAAGAAAAAGACCACCGCTCCTTTGAGCACTGTGCTTTGAGAGCCGCTGAACTTAATCTTAACTGAGAGACCTCCCCTCCCTGGACTGGCCTCTGGCTGAAATGCCTCTTGCTTTCTCTTTCTCTCTCTCTCTCAGGATGTAGGATGGAGAGCAGTGAATGACCTCACCCCCCTCTGTGGGCCAGAATGTTCTGGGTCTTGCGTTCTCATTCACCTTCACGTGGTGTGTACAATTGTTTATGAGAGAGCGGCACTGCTGCCTCGGGGTCTCTTAGATGAGAATGTCTGTCGATGGCCTCCTGCTGCTTCTCTTCCGGCTGGGCAGGCCTTCAGCGGTTTATAAAGGGACAATTGTCCCCGCTGATACATTTTGAACACTTATCATGCAAATAGTAAAACAGCTGCTGCTTCAAGTGCCGCCCCCCCAAAGGGCCTCCTCCCTCTGCCCCAGGCCCTCCCTGTGATTCCCAGGCTCCCGATCGAGCGCCCACTTCCAGCCGTGCTGCCCACGCAGGATAACCACCGCCCCGACTTCCAACGCCAGGAAGCAGCTGCGCCCCTTTTCCAGCCTCGCATACGTGGAACTCATCCCGTGGGTGCTCCGTTGTGTGGGATTCTTTCCCTTCCTGGGGTGTACGTAAAATTCCTCCTTGTTGCTGCTTCGTTCTTGGTGGACACGGGGGTGGTATCTAGTCTGGAACTCTGACGCCCTGCATTACACCCTCGTGCCTGTTTGTCAGTTCAGAGACACACACATTTCTGCCTGGTGTTTGCCTAGGAATGAGTCGCTGGAGCAGGGGGACAGTCTTAGTAGCCACGGACAGTTTTCCAAAGTAATTCCATCGATTTACATTCCCATCTATACAATGTGAGAGCTCCTGTTGCTCCACTTCCTTGTCAGCCCTTGGTATTTTCTCTTTTTCATTTTCGCCAGGCCAGAATGTGTGCTGTGGTATCACGTTATGACCACTGGCCATTTGGATCCCCTCTTTTGTGAATGCTTGTACACTTTTTATCCAGTTTTCAATTGCATTGCCTGCCATTTTTCTTACTACTCTGTAGTTTACGTATGTGGGATGTGACTTCTTTGATGAACAAATGCATTGCAAATATCTCCTTCCTTTCTATGACTTGTCTTTCCACGTTCATAAAGGTGTCGTTTGATGAAACAGAACGTTAAGGTAGTAAAATCCATCAATTTTTTTCCTTTAAAGTTAATAATTTTTGGACCTTTTTAGTAATATTTGCCTACACTTTGTTTCTTTCTAGAAGCTTCATAGTTTTATTTTTCTTATTTTGCTTTACAATCCATCTCCCACGCCTTTTCTGAATGATCCATCAGATACTCCAGTAGGTGAAAAATCTTTTGAAAATTATCTGACCTAGAGCCTAACTCAGCTTTACGTATATAAACATAACATAGATTTTGCACAATTTAATAGACACTGAGTTTCCCAGACTGTAACTCCTGTGTAAATTTAGAGAAGATTGTATTTTGTTTTATTTGGAAATTTACCAAGACTTGAATAACCATTTCAGAAAATGACATCACTGCAAGCAAAGCTGACTGAGGTATGTGAGCAACCCATAGAACAAGTCTGCGTCGGTCTGTGTTTCTAGTGGATTCCATGTTTTATATAGACAAACATGCTTCCTTGGCCCATTTCAAACTAGTCACTCGAAAGGAAAAGTCTCAACAATTTTCACTTGATTATCGTCTTACTCTTCTTAAATCCAGACTCATTCATTATACTTTGGTGCACAGATCTGACCATTCGAACACGACCTCAAGTGTCTAGGTATTAGCCAACCTGTCATTTTGTCATCAGTTAATTTCTTTTTCTTTCTCTTTTCCATTGCGATTAGGACATTATATTAACTTGGCGGGGTGTAGATGCGTCCCACATCAGGAAGGTAAAGGGGATCTTGTGAACTAGTAAAAGCAGGATCCACTGGATCCGATAGGGTATGCTGGACTTTGCCGGGGGCGCCTTGGATTTCAAGTCAAGTGGGCACACAGCAGCACTTCCTAACCTAAAATGGGATTCCTCTTAGGTCGACCAGTTTTGCGGTAACAATGGTGTTTTTCTTTTCACTGCAATCCTGAAATAGAAGGTCCCACAGTACCTCTAGGACAAGTCAGATGTGAGTGGACCTTCTGCTCAAAGCCAGGTGCCTCACCTCCTCCCCCTGCCTAGCCCTGTGCTGGCTCCTCATTGGGTTTAGTTTGACAGAAAGGTCTGAGTTCAAGCCCCAGCTCTGCCCTAGATTTGCTGTGTGACTTTGGGCAGTGGGTCAACCCTCTCTGAGCCTAGAGCATACCTCTATAAAACGAATGAAATAAAACTTACTTTGCAGATTTGCGAATCTTCAAAGGTAATCATAACCTAGTGTTAACGGAGTACTTACTCCGACCATTGTCCTAAATCTCCTTTCACACTCACAACCTTGCCAATGAAGAATGGGGACCACTATCACACCCGTTCTACAGAGGAGGAAAGCAGAGGCACAGAGAGGCCCAGCAAATTGTCCTAGGTCACACAGCTGGTCAATGACGAAGCTGAGAGCCAAACTCAGGCTGTCTGATCATCTCCCATCAAATGATAGTCTGGCATATGGAAGTCATCCCAGAAATGGCAGCTGCCTGCTATTATTATGCACCCATTGTTTGTGTAGTTCTGAATGCCACACTGGTTGTCTTTTTGCTCTTATTTTCCCCTCAAGCACTGGTCACAAGCTGTTGGTTCGATTTCATTTAATATATGCCACAGTGGCTTTTGACTAAGCTGATTTCTAATATCCCAACTGCCTAAATTTGTCAGAGTTTGTTAACAGAACACTTGTAAAAGGGATGTTAATTTTAGTTTACCCACATACGATATAAGGAAGCCTGTGTTTGCAATGGAATTCATGCTGATATTTACCTAAAAAAAAAAAATCCAAACCCATAAGCAACAAATAACACACTATGTCAAAAATATTTCTGAGCCCCAGGCCACTTAGGCCTGGAACTACTTGACACGCGGCAGCACAACTGCTCCTGGAGGCCCGGCTGCGGCAGGCTTTGGCCCCGCCTCCGCTAGCTTAAGGATGTGCTCCGAGGGAGGCCCGGGCCAGGCACGGCAGAGAGCGGCTTCCAGCACCGAGCAGACCCCACTTCCCAACAGGTGTGGCTGCTGAAATTTTCCATTTTTGAAACCGGTTGCGGGCTTGGAGAAGTGGAGGGAGCTCTGTGCAAGGTCAAGCCCTGCGGCATCCGGCCGCCTCTAGTCGTCAGGTCGTCCAGCACACGGCACGACCCTGCGAGATGGAGCCGGTGTTCAGGGTGGGCCCCTGCTCTCACCCACGGGGCAAGCTGCCCCGGGCTCCTGGGCTCTGCTTCCTCACCTTGCAAGGCGGAGGCGGAGCTAAGAGAACCCCCGAAGCCTCCCGGTCCAGCCTGCCAGCCCTCCAGGGGCTGACGAGCCCCCCACTTCCCGCGACTGGGCTCCAGTGGTGCTGGATCGCCTGGAGAGCAAGCCAGGTCTGGGGTCCTTTCCGAGTGGCAGGACTTGGGTGTTTCCCGGCACCTCTCGGAGCGTCGGTTTCCTCCTTAATAAAATTAGGAACAAAAATACCACGTTCATAGAGTCGCTGTAGAGATTGCATTAAAAAGACCTGAGCATAAAATAGGCACTCAACAAACACCAGGATCACACTACCGGGCACTTTCCCACCCTCTCCTTTTGCCACATTCCCTCCTCTTGGCCCCTGAGCCCCCTGCTATAGACAGCCCCCCACAACCCTTGCCTGACTTCCCCTGGCTGCACCAGGAGTCTAGACACTCGACTCTTCTGCCCACATCCAGGCCACCTGTCACACCTGGACCACCTGGTAAATTGATATATGTTCACCTGTCAGGAATATTTGCCCTTTTTTTAAAAAAAAATTATTTTTTTTCACTTTTTTATTATCTTTTTTTTAAAAGATACATAAATCATCCAAAATGTTACATTAAAAAATATAAGAGGTTCCCATACACCCCATTCCCCACAACCCCCACTCCTCCCACATCAACAACCTCTTTCATCAGTGTGGCACATTCATTGCATTTGGTGAGTACATCTTGGAGCACTGCTGCACTGCATGGATAATAATTTACATTGTAGTTTACACTCTCTCCCAGTCCATTCAGTGGGTTATGGCAGCTTATATAATGTCCAGCATATCATTTAGGACAACTCCAAGTCCTGAAAATGCCCCCACATCACACCTCTTCTTCCCTCTCCCTGCCCTCAGCAACTCCCGTAGCAACCGTCTCCACATCAATGATACAATTTCTTCCATTGCTAGAGTCACAATAGTTCTATAGTAGAATATCAGTAAGTCCACTCTAGTCCCTATTTTATTCAGGAATATTTGCCCTTGAGTCAGTACTCAAATAATAAGAGTGAATTCTAATAATAAAATTTCAGTAATTTTTTGTGACCAAAAAATTCCATTCCTTGACGACACTAGAAAAAAAAGCATGTGCGGTGGTTTTACTTTTCAATGTACATGGTGCATCTAAGTAGCAGGTCCCTCCCCAGCGCTTTATTTGCTTTAATGATCTGTCTCTTTATCCTATTGGCAAAATAACCCACTTTAATTGATCCGTCGCAAGCGTCAGTGGGTAAAGTCTTCGAGCTGGCATTCTGGTTTGCATTCTCAAGTCAGCCATCCCAAATTCTTTTTGGAGGTAGGTGGAGCATAAATGAGAAACTGGTAAACAAAATTCTTGCTTTGGTCTTGCATGGACAGGCTTTGGTCTCTTTGGGCGATTTCAGAGCTCTCAAACTGTAATTACCGGTTGCTTTTTTCAGTGTTCCTCTGTACTGAGAGTCTTTGGTTGTTCCAGATTCATATGGCATTCTCCTGGACCCAGAAATTAAAGGTGACTCTTCATGCCTGTACGTCAGAGACCAGCTTGTCTATGGAAGCAGCCCAGGGTGTGCAGTGAGGTGGGCCAATTACAGCCACTGCCCCAGCGCCCCCCGGGTGGGAGTGCAAGATGGCCCTGGGTGTGAGTTTACTGCAGCTGCTGTAACAAATTATCACCAACTGAGCAGGCTTAGAACAAGAGAAATGTATTCTCTCATAATTCTGGAAGCCAGAAATCTGATATCAAGAGGCAGCAGGGGGAGCGGATGTAGCTCAGTGGTTGAGCACCTGCTTCTCACATATGAGGTCCCAGGTTGGATCCCAAGTACCTCCTTAAAACAAAAACAAATGAAAAAACCAACTCTCACTGGGGAGTGGATGTAGCTCAGTGGTTGAGCACCTGCTTCCCATGTATGAGATCCTGGGTTCAATTCGCAGGACTCCCCCCCCAAAAAAAAAAAAAACACAAAAAAAAAACAAAAAAGAGGCCATAGGGCCACACTCTCTCTGAAGGCTCCGGGGAGAATCCTTCCTGGCCTCCTCCAGCTCCTGGCAGCTCCTGGCTGCATTGAGCCAACCTCTGCCTCCTTCCATGGCCCTCTCCTCTGTGTCCTTGTCTGGCTTTTATCAGGACCTCTCATCTCCATTCTTATCTTGATTACATGTGCAAAGACCTTATTTCCAAGGAAGGTCCCATTCTGAGGTTCTGGGTAGACATGAAGTTTTGGGGGACACTATTCCACGCAGGATACCCCAGGAAGCAGGATCCTTCCTCAGGAGCCAGCCTCCCAGCTGCAGGAATCTGCTCTCCTGTAGCCCTGACCCCTGAGGTACTGGAGTGATGGAAGTGAAGACAGAGACCACTGGGCTGGAAGAGCCATTGGAGGGTGTTCAATTTTTTTTCCCTTTTCCTTTTTTTCTTTTTTCTTTTGGTGTTTTTAACTTTTTATTGCAGTAACATACATGCAACTTAAAAATTTCCCATTCGAACCACTTTCAAATGTACAATTCTGTGGTATCGATTGCATTCACAGTGTGGTGCGACCATCACTGACATCCATACCTCAGCTTTTTTTAATCACCTTAAACAGAAACTCTGAGCCCATTAAGCAATAATGCCGCTACTCCTCCCCCACTCTCCAGCCCCCGCAGCCTGTAGAGACTGTCTCTAGGAAATTTGTTTATTCTAGATCAACAATATTTGTTTTTGTACGTGTCTGACTTATTTCACTCAACGTGATGTCTGCAAGGTTCGTCCATGGTGTAGGGAGTATCAGAGCTTCATTCCTTTCTATGGCTGAGAGTTATTCTATTTTGTGTATATACCACATTGTGTTTATCCATCTCTTTTTCTTTTCTGATATTTCATTTATTTCTTCCCCTGTTGTCTGCTCTCTGTGTTAATTCGCTGTGTGTTCTTCTGTGTCTGCTTGTATTCTCATTAGGTGACTCTGGCAACCGATCCTGGGACCTTCCGGAGTGGGAGAGAGGCGATCATTCTCTTGTGAGACCTCAGCTCCCTGTTCTGCTACGTCTTCTTATTTTCTCTCCTCTGTGTCTCTTGCTGCGTCATCTTGCTGTGCCAGCTCTCCGTGTCAGCCAGCACTCCCATGTGGACCAGCTCACAGCGAAGGCCAGCTCGCCCTCACCAGGAGGCCCTGGGCATCGAACCCTGGATACGGGAACCCAACTGCTTGAGCCACATCTGTTTCCCCCATCTGTCTCTTGAAGGACACTTTGGGCTGCCTTCTCCTTTGGCTATCGTGAATAGTGCTGCTATGAACATTGGGGTACACATGTCTGTTCAAGTCCCTGCTTTCAATGCTTTGCAGTACATGCCTAGAAGTAGAATTGCTGGCTCATGTGGTAATTCTATGTTCAACTTTCTGAGGAATTAACAAACTGACCTTCCCAGGGGCTGCACCATTTTACAATGCCACGAGCAACGTATAAGGGTTCCGATTTCTGTGCATCCCACTGACACTTACTTCATTGTATTTTTTAATAACAGGCATCCTAGCAGAGAAGCGGCATCCCATTGTGGTTTTGATTTGCCTCCCCTGATGATCAATGCCCTTGAGCATGTTAGTGTGCTTGCTGGCCACGTGTGATACCTTCTTTGGGGAAATATCTGTTCAAAACCATCACAGATGGTTTTATTTGCCACGAGGTATCCCTGACATCACAGGAGCTGGGTAATACCCTGAACCACTCCTGACTTTGAGAGGAAGAAAGATTTTACCGCTGAATTTTACAAGCACTAATATTTTTTTTTGCTGCTTTAAAAATCAATTTTATTGATACACATTAATAAGGTATTCAATCCATCCAAAGTGTACAATCGGTGGTATCTGATTTAATCACATAGTTGTGCATTCATCACTTTAGTCATTATTAGAGCATTTTCATTATTCCAATAATAATAATAATAACAAACAAAAAACAGACAAAAAAGCTCTAGCCCTTAATAATCTCAGTAGTTCTCTCTTTCCCCTGCCACACATAGCTGCTCTTTTGTTTCCATCTTTCTAATTTACTTATATATATATTTTGTATAAATGGAGTAAAAAAATATGTTAGTACCTTTTGTCTAGCTTCTTTCACTTGGTATATTTCCTTTTTTACCTTTAGTGGAAGATCATTAATATATTACTATATACCATGGCCCATATTTTGCTTTACTTGTATTTTTGCCTGATAGCAACATCTTATAACATTAACGTACATTTGTTCAGTTTCAAAGAAAAACAGTCTTCTAAGTGCACTATCACCCATACTTACGAACTCAAACACTAGAGAAGGCTCTCAGGTTCCCTTCCCCAGTCGCCCCGTATCCCAACACAGCGCCTTCTGACCTGCTGGGGGTGAGGGTGGGGTGGGCGCCCCTCAGGAGACCCCCCAGCCTCTGCCCTTCAGTAAGGACGGCCAGAAACAGCGTCTAGTGTGCACGTCGCAGCCGCCTTCATCTGAACCTCACAACAGCCCTGTGCTGTAGGCGCCACTTGAACCCAGCTCCCAGGAGAGGGAACTGAGGCCGAGGGTCCCAGCAGCGCCTCGGGCTCAGTCAGGGGGGAGCATCACGCCCCGTCCGGCTGCCCGGCACCCTCACCGCTGCCCACCGCGCGGCCCGACCCTCGCCCTCCCTCGCAGGCCGTCAGCGATGCTCCCGGTGCCCACCCCAAACGCCCCAGATCCTAACGCACACGCCGGGTAGACCCGCCCGCAGGCTAGTCACCCTTTCTGTGCCCCCTTTCCCACTCAGAAGTAAAGATCCTTTACGCTGTTGCGATGGAGATGGGATGAGCGGCTTTGCAGAAAGCACAGAGATGGTTCTTCAGCTCCCGGAGGCGCGCCACCGGCACTGGGTGCTGGTCTCATCTGACCCGCTGTCCTCTCAGCACCTCCACGTGGCTGTGGAGCTGGCATGGCAAATTTGGCAGAGCCGAAGCTGAACCCCTGATCTTCCCCCCAAAGCCTGGTCCTCCCCCACTCTCGCCCATCTCAACGCGTGGGAACTCTGTCCAGTCACTCGAGACAAGAATTCTGGAGTCTTCCTGGACTCTTCTCACGCAAATTGAAGTCCCTGACAAATCCTTTCGGCTCGACTTCTGAAATAGAAAATATATCCAGAATCCAACCCTTCTGGCCTCCTCCACTGCTCCCGCCCTGGTCAAAGCCAGCAGGGTCTCTCCTGGGTGCCTGGAGTGGCCCCTCACGGGCTCCCAGCGGCTCTGGCCTAGTCATCTCCCCCATCCTGGGCTGTGGTATCTAATTGCACTGCCTCAGGAGGCCTCGCTAAACTACAGGGAAAGGATTTCTTTAGAAGTTATAAACCTACAAGGGAAAAGGAAGGAGGTGACAGCAATAATGAAACTTTGGAAGCTGGAAAACTTATGGGTGAGAAGCACTTGAGTTGGCAGACCTACCAGAGTTGAATTCCAAGCTAACTGCAGGAAAGTCCATGAAACAACTGGATTTACACAGGAGAAGGCTTTAAAGCAAAACAGAACCAGTCAAAACAAACCAGAAATCTGTGACAGGGGCTTCAGGAAGGGGGAGTAAAGGTGTAGGGAGGGAGAGTGTAAAAGAGCCAAGATTGGTTGAGATCTGTTTGAGTAGTTGGAAGAGAGTCTGCATCTGCAAGCAGGACAGTTCCGTCCATCTGCCCCAGGGGATCTAAGCTCCCTCTCAACTGGAAGCAGAGTGGGCATCACCATCCCCAAATCCTCTAGACTGGAGAACGAACATAAGGGGGGATTGCAACTGTGGACTAAAGTAGACTTACTATTATTCTAGTAATGGCAGAACTAGTCACATGGATGTAAAGGCAGTGGCCACCAGAGGTTCTGAGGGGAGGTGAAGGGAAGAAGAGGCGTAACATGGGGGCACTTGGGGGACACTGGAACTGCTCTGCATGACCTTGCAATGATGGATACAGGCCATCACACATTTTGTCAAGACCTATAAAATTGTACAGTGCAAAGTGTAAACCATAACATAAACTATAGACCATGGTTAATAGCAATACTTTAATAGGTTGATCAATTGTACTAAATGTACCACACTAATAAAAGAAGGCAGGGAGAGGGAAAAAGAGGTGTGGTATTGGGGCATTCTCAGGACCTGGCATTGTCCTGAATGATATTGCAGGAACAGATGCAGGACATTATATGTACTGCCACAATCTACTGAATGGACTGGGGGAGAGTATAAACTACAATGTAAACTCTAATCCATGCTGTGTGGCAGTGCTCCAAAATGTACTCATCAAATGCAATGAATGTGCCACACTAATGAAGGAGGTTGTCGATGAGGGAGGAGTGGGGGGTGGGGGGAGTGAGGTATATGGGAACCTCTTGTGATTTTTATTGTAACATTTTGTGTGATTTATGTACCTTTAAAATATATATATAATAAAAAATTATTTTTAAAAAAGATGTTGTTAATGGGGAAAAATGTAGGAGGGGGAGGGGGTAAGGTACATGGGAACCCCCTATATTTTCAATGTAGCATTTATGTAATCTAAAGCTTCTTTAAAAAAAAAAAAAGTAATGAAAAAGAAGTAGATAACTTGGATTTGCTCCCGCACTCCAACCTGCTAGGTGTCTGCTTCTTTCACATGCTAGCAGAAGACTGAAAAAAATTTTTTTCCAGCAAAGGTAAAACACAGGGCCTCTGTACAGTGGGTCATCAGACCCAGTTGAGAGTAGAAGTATCATACTGAAGACAGGGGGATTCAGCAAATCTGGGCACACTAGATATTCAAACTCCCATTCAACTTGCCTTGTTGGGCTCCCAGAGTGCTGGCAGCCAGATCTTTGTCCTCTGGAGAGGATACTGGAAAAGTCTTCTCTGCTAAGTCTCATCAACCCACCTGGAAAGACCTGCTGATACTGACACAGGAGTTTCCCCAACAATTGATGAAGCATACCATCCCACCATAAAGTTCACAGTCAACAATCTTCTCCCATCCAGACAACTGAGGATGACCAAACCTCTGGGGAAAGCCTCTACTAAGAAAGTCAGAGAACAAAACAAACAAGAGCAATTTGAGGAAACAGAAATGATGGAAACAAAAGAAAACTTCCACAACTTGTCATCAATATCCTTTGAGAGATAAGGCACTGCATCATGAAACAAGAACAGAATGCTATAAAAAGAATGTGGAAACCACAAAAAAAGAAATGTCTTGAAAATTAAAGCTGTGGTAACAGAAATTAAGAACTTTACAGAAATATTGGATGATAAAGTTGAGGAAAACTTTCAGAAAGTAAATCAGAAAGACAAAGAGATGGAAGACTGGGAAGAAAAGAGAAAATAATTAGAAGACTAGTCCAAGAAGTCCAAGATGCAAATAAAAAGAGTACTAAAATGAAGAATAGGGAAAACGGACTTTGGCCCAGTGGTTAGGGCGTCCGTCTACCATATGGGAGGTCTGCGGTTCAAACCCCGGGCCTCCTTGACCCGTGTGGAGTTGGCCATGTGCAGTGCTGATGCGCGCAAGGAGTGCCGTGCCACGCAAGGGTGTCCCCCGCGTGGGGGAGCCCCACGCGCAAGGAGTGCGCCCGTGCGCCGCCCACACTTCCTGTGCCGCTGACGACAACAGAAGCGGACAAAGAAACAAGACGCAGCAAATAGACACCGAGAACAGACAACCAGGGGAGGGGGGGAAATTAAATAAATAAATAAATTTAAAAAAAAAAAAAAAAAAATGAAGAATAGTAAAAACAGGCAGGAGAAGAATTTTATCAACAAAATAATAGAAGACCATTTCTCAGAATTGAAGAATATCAATCTCCAGATTGAAAGGGAACTTCAAGTTCACTGCATAACGGATGAAACTATACTCCACACCCAGATACATTATTAAGAAATTTCCAGAATATTGAGAACAGGGGAAAAAATCAACCAAGCTTCTGGAGGGTAGAAAAGAACAGGTCCCATGAAAAGGGTGAGTAATTGGAAAGTGTTCAGTATTCTCAACAACACACAAGCAAAAAACCAAACCAAAACATTGGAGTAATGATTTCAAATTTTTAAAGGAAAATTATTTCCAAGTTGGAATTCCTTATCCAGCCTGATTATCACCCAAGAGTGAGTGGAATAAAGATAACACAAACATGCAAATTCTCAACAACAAAAAATTACCTTCTGCAGACTTTCTCCCTGGAAGCCAATGGAAGCCGTGCTCTACAAAATGAGGGAGTAAATGAGCAAGAAAAAGTCATTCCATAAAAAAACAGGATATTCACCATAGGAGAGAAGTGAAAGGAATTCTCAGAATGATGGTGAAGGAATAGCCCAAGCTGATAGCTGTGCACCAGGGGAAAAGGCTAATCAGTACATACTGAAAAGGGATTTACAAGTTGAATCAGTAATACATAGAAAACTGAGCAAACAAACAACAGCCAACAATACAAAGGCAATCATTAATTCCAGGGAAAACAGAAAGATTAGTTTACTATATAGTTCTGAAAGGCATACATAGACATAAGAAGCAATGACTATCTCTCAAGTCAAAATTGCACCATATATATTGAAAGAATGGAGAATAAGAAGAGTGAGTGATGGGAGCAGAGGGAAGTAAGAGTGATAAGTTCTTACATTCCACAGAGGCAAGTTAATGGATAATTCCCCAAACTGAAAAATCCAGGAGTAGCAATTCAAGCATATATAGAGATTTAGAGGTAAATATTAAAAGAGTTGCCCGGGAAGGGATGTGGCTCAAGCTGTTGAGCACTTGCCTCCCACATAGGAGGTCCTGAGTTTGGTTCCCAGTGCCTCCTGAAAAAACAAAACAAACAACAAGCAAAACAATGAAAAAACCAACTCAGGGAAGCCAGCGTGGCTCAGTGGTTGAGCACCAGCTTCCCACGTATGAGATCCTGGGTTCAATTTCCCATCCTGATACCTAAAAAAAAAAAAATTGTTCCTGGAGAAGTACAAATGGTAGAAGAGGAGAATTGGAAAACGGTTTTGCCTTAACAAACCTTGTTGAACTGGTTGACTTTGAGCATTTGTATAAGTTTGATTTAAAATTTTTCATAACAACAGAAAGATACAAATTGGACTAAATCATTGACAGTCTTGTGCATTGCACACAATGCCAGAAGTATATTTTATAATTAAAATATGTTATCATGAAACTCAAGAGTCGGCTTAATACAGTGGTTCTCAGCCAGGGGTAGTGTTGTGCCTTCCTGAAAGGAACATTTGACAGTGTCAGGAAGCATTTTGATGGTCACAACTATGTGTGTGCACGTATGGGGGTGCTACTAGCATCTAGTGGGTAGAGACCAGAGATGCTGCTAAACATCTTACAATGCACAGGACAGCCACCCACCACAAATAATTATCCAGCCCAAAATATCAACAGTGCCAAGGTTGAGAAACACTTGCTTAACAGATAGTTTGAGAAGAAAAAGACCAATGAGGACGTTATTGAGATTTTCTAGATGAAGAAATCACAAAAGATGGAATTGAGGGAGTTTCTAAGTTGAATGCAAGAGGACTTGAGAATGTTTGAATGTAACTAGTGACAGAGGAATCAAGGCTATGTATTCCTGCTTGGGTATCTGCGTGGATGTTGATGTCATAAATCAAAACCAGGCAAAGGGGAGAAGACAAATGGTTTAGCTTTGGACAAGTTTAGTTTGTGTTACTTAGGGGCCGTGGGAAGTCAAGGTAAAGATGCTTAATAGGTAAGGTTCTGGATTTAGGACAGAGATCTCAGTAGGGGATATATATGAAGGAATAATCCACATTTATAAGTTGTGTTTCATAAGAGAAGGCACCATGTCCTTTTTTTTAAGCCACTGTTTACCCAAGACCCAGCATTGTGGTTGACACTTAATAGAAGATGCACATTTAAAATGTGTTGACTGAATAAAGGAAAACCATGTGTACTAGCTTCCTGTAGTGGCTGTAACAAATTATCATAAACTTGGTGGCTTAAAACAGCACACATTCATTCTCCCACAATTCTGGAAGCCAGAAGTCTGAAATCAGGAGCACTGGCCTGAAATCAGTGTGTCGGCAGGGCCAACTCCCTCCAGAGGCTCTAGGGGAAACTCTGATCCTTTCCTCTCCTGGTTTCTGGTGGCTGCCAGCCTCCCTTGGCTCGTGGGCACATCATTCCAATCTCTGATTCTGTCTTCCCATTGCCTCTAATCTCCCTCTTTTTCCCTCTCATGAGGACACTTGTGATGATATTTAGGGTCCACTGTGATGATCCAGGATAATTTCCTCAGATCAAAATCCTTAGCTAATCACACCTGCAAAAGTTTTATCATATGAGGCAACATTCACAGGCCCCAGGAAATAGGACCTGCTATCATTTGGGGCCACCATTCAGCCTAAAGCACCATGCAAGTGTGGATTTGGACAACAGTCACCTAGGAAGGAGAAATCTTGAAATCCTTCAACTGAAGAAACATTGGGAAAGGCTGACTAACTCCATGTGGTGGTGCCGATTCTTTGATACTTCCTTTAACAGGTTGATCCCAATTCCCCTCCACTTAAGTGTGGGCTGGACTTGGTGACTCACTCTTAACCAGCAGAAAAAAAGTGGAAGTGATGTTGTGTGACTTTAGAGACCTGGTCACAAAAGGCGCTGCAGCTTCCTGCTTGCTCATTCTCTCGTTGACCACTTGCTGCAAGGAAAGCCAGCGGCCATGTTGTAAGGACACTCAAGCAGCTAAGCAGAAGCCAATGCAGAGAGGAGCTGAGGCCTTCCACCAACAGCCATGCGAGTCATTCATCTTGGAAACAGATCCTCCAGCCCCAAGCAAGCCTTCAGATGACTGCAACCCCTGATGACATCCTGAGGCATACCTGAGCAGAACAACTCACTGAAGACACTTCTGAATCCCCTGCCCACAGAAACTGAGCGCTAATAAATGTTTGCTGTTTTAAGACACTAGGTTCTGGCATAATCAGAACTTGCAATGCAAGATAACTAATACAGATGGGCAGTGAGATATAGATTAAAACTGCAATATCAAACCTAAATCAGAAGGATATTCAGGGAGGCAAGATGGTGGTGAGCAGGACAGGGCTGGATTTTAAAAATTCAAATGATGGTTGTATTAGTTAGGGTTCTTCTGGGAAACAGAATCAACAGGAGATATCTGTAAATAGTATGAGATTTATAAGATTCTCTCACATGATTGTGGCAATACACAAGTCCAGATTCTGCAGGGAGGCTGCAAACCAGGGGCTCCAATGAAAATCCAATGACCTTCCTTGATGAGTTTCCAGGAGATGTTGGCTGTCCAAAGATAAGCTAGGAAATTCTGTCTGAATGCTGAAATACTTCCCCTTGTAAGGTATTCAACTGATTAGATAAAATGTCACTCATTGCTGACGGCAGTCTCCTGGGTTGATCGCAGATGTAATCAGCCATCTGAAGACTAAAGCCCATAAATGTCCTTATTAATTACAGTTAGCTCAGTGCTTGCTTGACCAAAAACTGGGCACCATTACCTGGCCAAGTTGACACATTAATCTAGTCGTCCCAATGGTGGTGTGAATCCTGAAAGACTGTGGGGCCGGGGTCCCTCTATTAGCAAGTGGACGGTGTTACATATTTCAAAAAAATACTTAGCCTGAGGATGGAAGCAGAGAACTGAGCTGTATTAAAAAAAGATATTTGTTAAGAACCTAGCAAAGTGTCAAGAACATAGTAAGGGGGGAAATAACAGCAAAACAAAACCCAGTAGATCTTGTTATAAGTACAGACTCCATATTCCTAATTAATAGCCACTACCTATTGTGTCCAGGGCTTGACCTACATGAAATTAGGTATCACTATCTCTATATTTGGTGAGCAAACTGAGCCTTCCAGAGTTGATGCGACTTGCCTATGGTCCCAGAGAATGAGGATGTGATCCCAACTATCGCTGACTCCAAATTTCAGGCTGATTCCACTGCGCCAGGACATGTCTCTTTGCACGACACTTATTTACATTCCTCAGGATTGTTTGAATTCTCTTCCCTCCGTCCTATTACTAAGAACTCTGCCAGTGTTCCTCCCCCTACTCCCCACCCTTTAAAAAATCTTTTAATTATTGTTCATTCCTGAGACTATGTGTCTACATATTTTATAGGGATACTCAAAGCCTTGAAAGGGGTCGAATGCAAGAACTATGAATTTTAAGTTTCTTCAAGACTCTTTCCTCATTCTCTTTTCCCTGGGTCCAGACACGCAGCTATTCTGCCTGGCATCTTGCCGTCTCTCTCGGCAGTCCCCCGTCCACCCCCTTCACCCCAGCTCTGTCTGGCTGGAGCACAGCATTCTCTCTGCCCCATTCATTCTCCCTGGAAAATGTTGAGTCTACATTGACACTGACACCCATTGCAGAGCTGCACAGCTGTTCCCACGCAGCCAGCCCCAGGGCCTTCCGGAAATTGTTTGCATTCACGACCCTCCACATGACCTGGCAGCTCCATACACCTGGCACCCCAGGACTGCAGCTGGGGTAGGGTTGCAGACTTGCTTCTCCTCTTCTTTCCCCACCTCCTGACTCCCTGAATGCCTATTAATTTGAGAGTTAATGGCTAAGAAAGGTATTTCCTTCCTGCTCTCGCAAATAGGCTCCTAGGGATGTGGCGGGTGGAGAGGAGATGGAACTTGTACCTTTTTTGTGTGATTATAGATAACTATTCTCATTCTTATTCTTTAGGTTTAATTTGGTTTAAGTGGCATGAATCCCATTCCAATTTGATTTGACAAAAGGAGGCGTTTCAGAATAGGGCATCAGAGTTATCACCTAGAAGTAAGCTGAAGAAAGGGCAGGGATCCTGCTAGAGGTGGTCACCACGTACAGTTGTGCAGGCTGCATACTGCATAACCCCATGGCAGTCACATGCAGTGTGCTTCCTGCAGTTGTGCAGGGCACAGCTTGTCTAACTGTATACTCAGTGTCCACACCCTCCTCCAGGTTTCAGTAAATAACTGGAAGCAGTTTCAAAAGCCCCCATGACTCTCTTTCTATCTCTGAAATCTGCTGCCCTGTGAATATTGACTAAGCCTTCCTGCTTTGGACTGGTTTCAGCACAGGTTGGGTAAAGAATGGTCTGCGGATGGCTCCTTACTTCCAACACCAAGGACAGCCTTGGTTCCAGGAGCAAAACTTCCAGGGAGGGGCCCGGATTGAGCTTGGTGCCATCTTCCGGCCAGTCCGCTGAAGGTAGGTGGTTGGGTGGTGGATAAGATGTCCAGCTTAGCCTGAGGTACATCCCCTCCTTGGGCCCATCATCTCTAGCCAGTTGGAAGCAAGAGAGATCCTCTCAGGAATGGAAGGCTTTCAACAGCCCGCCCTGCCATTCGTCTTTACTTTTATAACCCCCAGAGCCTTTCAAGAGGTAAATAGCCAACAGCAGGTTAGTGAAATTGCTCCATCTCAAGAGTGGGTATGAATTAAACCAGCTAACTGGAGGACTTTTATTTACGGAGTCTTAAGAGTTTGGGCAAAGTGGGGACTCCATTCCGTTTGAGAATATTTGGGGGCCACTGTGATCCTCATGCAATCTGCCTGGAAGGCAGAAAATATCATTTCTTTTCCACAATGTACTGCCGTCTAAGACTTAAGTGTCTCCCTTCCCCTCTAGAGAAGAAACAACAATCTTATTGTTAAACTTGTCTCTCTTCCACCTCCTTCCCAAACTTCCACAGGAGATTTCAGGTTGGATTCCAAGCACTGGAACACAAGTGTGGATGGTCTACCCACGCCCTTTAAGCTTACTACACCCAACTGCAAGAAGCACTCTCTCCATATCTTTTTCAATCCCTCAATTTTTTACCCCCACTCTCCTCAGTCACCGTAACCTGGTAGTTTGAACATTAGGCCACAGAAAGGTTTCCGGGTGCCATGAAATCAAGGGGTTATGTGGAAAGGAAGGAGCGCGGGTGGTGGGCGTGGAAGAAGGGAAAGTAAATACAGCTGCCTGCCACGTGCCATAAATACTCTTGGACTCTTTAAGCCACATGTAACAAGGAGCGCATTGCTATTAATGACCAAAATAAATAATCATCAATTATGATGATGGTAATCACGCTTTTGAAATTAGCCTGGGAAAGGATGACCGAGGCAATTTTTTATTCCAGCTCAGGAAAATGGGCTGCCAGCTGGGGCTAATAAGAGCTTTCATTCGGGTGCTGAGTTTCCTCCAGCGCTGGGAAAGAAAGCCCTCTCTGTCCCGTGGCGCGGCCCGGCCCGGACAAGGCTTCTGCTTTTTAACAAGAACTGAAAGGTGGCTAGACAGACAGTTCTCGCCCTGGCAACCCGAGGGAGTGAGCGCGAGGAGGCACGGAGCAGAGCCGGCTTTTGAAAAGGCAGTGATTATTTACGATGGCCCGGGGCAGGGGAGTTTGTTTCCCTCGCCCCCTGTCTCCAGCGCCACGTGGTTCCAGCCCGGGGAGGCGAGCCCAGAGCTGACTGCAATGACCCGGGACAGAGGGTCCGGGCCGGGGAGGACGGGTCAGGGCAGTTTGCAGTGACTGGCTGGGAAGGGAGACAGGGAGGGAAAGAAAAAAAAAAGTGGTTTCTGTACAAGGGGCTGTGTGTCCTTCCCTGCACGTCGGTCGTCCCAGCTGCTGCCGGGGAGCTGGTTACTCATATTTATTTACCTGCCAGCTCTCCCAACCCAGAGAGCATATTTAACCAAGCCCAGGCCGGCCCTCGCCGTCCAGCCCCGCTGCCCCCTCAGCTTTTGCACCCGCAGCGCCCCTGCCAAACTCACGGAAGTCACCTTCTGCTGACTCCTGCCTCAGTTTCCCTCCTTGCCTCTCTCCCTTTCGGACTCTCTCTGTCTCGTTTTGGTGCTGTTTCTCTCTCGCTGTGGAAGAGCTAAAGAAGAAGGCCTTCCACTCAGCCACCCTGTAGCCCAGGTGAAGGGTTCAGGGGTTGGTGAAAGTAAAGTTCCCTTCTCCTTCTTTTGAGTTTTGACAGCAGCAATGGACAGGAGGCTCACTACCTAAAAGTGGATCCAGGCCTCAACTAAATTTCCATGGCATTCACCAGGGCGATTTTGATTCCTCTTTTGGCAATAGCTGGAGACATTTTTGGGTGTCACCGCCTGGGGGCCGGGACGGTGGGGTGTTACTGGCATCAACTGGGTAAAGGAGAAGGAGGTGATGCAACTTATAAGGTACAGGAGAGTCCCCAAAACGAAGAATTACCCCACCAAAATGTCAGTAGTGCCGCGGTTGAGAAACCCGGGCTAAAACGATGGCTAAGCAAGCACCTAATCACCCCCTAAAGGAGTCAGAACACACTTTCCTGCCACAGCGGCCCAGGCAGACAGCAAAGGCTCGCAGACACCGAGCTGCACGCCTGCGCAGTAACGCAACTCCGTGACCCCGCCCTCTGGTCAGCCCCGGCCAATCAGATGAGCCGCTCCAGGGAAACTGCGGCACCAGGGCAAGTTGCGGAAGCTGCCTTCCTGGCGGAAGGGAAGGCTTTCCTCCTGTGCGAGCAGAGGAGGGGTCCTTGGGGAGAGGAGAAATGGGTCCCTTCTACGGGCCAATTCAGGCTGGCAGAGGAACTCCCAAAGCGCTCCGACGAGGCTCAGCTACAGCCAAAAGTTGAGAACGATCCCCAACACATTGCCCTATTCTCAAAATTCTTTTGCCAGTTGCCCACAGGGCCTTGTGCCAGGCGCTTTGCATGCTGTATCTGATTCCGTCCAAACAACAGAGCTACAAGGTGATCACTCCCACTTTATAGATGAGCAAACGAGCCCAGGAGGAGTCAGAGACTTGCCCAAAGCCACAGGGCGAGTCAATGGCACAGCTGGGGTGGGAACCCAGCCAGATCTAAGATAATTCAGAACCTACCTGAAGCCCTATCTAAGAAGGACTAGAGACCAACCAGAGCCAGGCAACTGCAGCTGGAAGGGCTGAAGGGAGGGCGGACAAGGCGGAAATCCAATAGAACCTAGACTCTTCCGTCTGGAAGGATCTGTGCTGGGTGCAGAGAAGATCAAGGTCTGTCATGAATGAGGGGTGTGGAGAGGGTGAACATGAGCTCAGTCATCAAATCCCACACGTGCAAGTTGCATGCCTTACCTCTTTGAATAGGTCCAACAGAATAATCTTGAAGAATTCACCAACTTGAAATAATTTTACTGTCAAAAAAGTCAAGTTCATTTAAACTTTACATAGGCTCTAGAGACTTGGGGAGTGGGGTGGGGAACTGTCATTTATTGAGAACCAACTATGGGCCCGGGCACTCTGCTAGACCTGCACGTAGATGATTTCATTGCCTCCTCCCCAGAATCCCATGAAGAACCCTTAGGGTCAAGGAAACTGAGCCTCAGAAATTATCACCCAGCCAGGGACAGAGCCTGGCGCCTACCTACACAGTTACCCCTGTGTTTGCCCTGGTGCTTGGTGGGATCTATCGAGCTTAAGAGGTATTATATGGGGGACTAACCCCATCAGACGACTATCAGAGAAGATCCTCAGGATCTCCCCCACATCCCAACCCTGGGTGTTTCTGTCAGAGACAAAATTCTGGGGTGGACACCCAGTGAACCCAATTAGCTAAGGCAGATGTTGGCTTCTAAACAGCCCACACATCCCAAGACGACTTTGGCCTCCTTTTGGTGTCCTCAGAAGAAGGGCTTGTGATTTTTTTTCTGCACTGACCCTGGAAGGGGTCAGGAAATTCTTCCATATAGACACCCTCGGGCTACTGCTCAAGCCAATTTCCTCCTCTCCAGTCCAGGATGGAGATGAAGAACAGCTGGTGGCCACCCTCTCGAAAAATCTTTCATAAACCTGGAGATCCATTATGTAATCAGCCTTCTCCAAGGGAAATAATCCCAGTTCCTTTAAACTTCTTTCAGAGATTATTTATTTTCCCAGTTTCCATTGCAAATTAGTTGACCACTTTGGAAGTTCTCTCTGTTCCTCTGAAGGAGCAGAGGCCAGAACCAGACACAGTGTGGGATCCCATCACTCTATGGAACAGGCTCATTCTCACAAATGTGGTCAGAGAGAAGGAACTGTGACAGGGTGAAAAGCTCAAAGAAGCCTGAGTTCAAATCCTGTCTCCACCCCATACTGGCGGTGGGATCAGGCAAATCAGCTGGGCTTGCCAGACCTCAATTCCTTTATCTCCAAAGCAGGAGGGATGACCCACTAAGCAACCCCACAACATCCCCAACCCACCCCAGTGCATGGAAACCACTTTATTTACAACTCCTCTGGAATCAAATAAATACAGGAATTTCCTCAGCAGCCCTGCCTGTCTCCTGAAGAAGTAAGAAGTCTGCCCTAGATGTGGCTGAGCCAAGACTGCTCACCCTCTCTGGGGTGTCAGAGAAGAACCTTCTCCTTTGGGTAGGAATGGGCATGAGAGCCTCGTAAAGTACCTTTCAATGCCAACATTCTATTTAGAACCCAGATCAACTCAGGATCTCACCCTCGGTCCATTAAAAAAAAATCCAGTCCGACTTGCTGTCGGGAAAATGCAGGAGTGATTGATTGCACCCCACACTTCCTGCATTCCTCATCAGACTTGGCTGTCCCCCAAGCTCCCTCTCCCAGGGATAGCCCCTGGTAGCCCTTCTCCAAACGCTCCCAAAAATGCTCTATTTTCTATGGGGTCAAGCAATGCAGATTTGCTTCCAAACATGCCTGCCCACCGAGGTCAACTATAGCCACCTGGTGGGATCCTTAGCAGGCAGCTTGGAAACCGTCTACTCCTCCTGGAGCATGCCCTCTGGGGTCTGACTCCACAACCAAAATGCTTTACCAGGGAATGCCTTTCTTTCAGGCAGAGAAGGTTTTCTGAAAGGATTGCCTGTGATACAGTTTTCTCCATCTTCTTGCACACAGTTTAATGATTTCTGCCGACAGTTGCCAGAGCTTGGATTCTCTCCCTCTAAAACAAATTATATTAACAAATATTTATCGCCTAGTCCAACCAGACCACTCTCCACTCTGTGACCTTGCCTTCCCCACTGCCTTTATTCCCTGTCCCCATGACTAGAGCAGCTTCTCTCGGCCTCCCAAGGGTCCTACCTGCTCCCAGTCTGTCAGTCTCCCAATGGAAAGTACTAGCCGTGTGTGTGTGTGTGTGTGCCCTCCTAGGGAGATGTTAGAGATTGTACAACTAAAGGGAAGGGCCACCTCATTTTGCATCAGGATTTCTCATCCTCAGTAACACTGACATTTTGGGGTACTTAATTCTCTGTTGTGGGGAGGCTGTCCTGTGCATTGTAGGATGTTTAGCAGCGCCCCTGGCCTCTACTCACTAGGTGCTACTGGCAACCCCACCCCCCAGTTGTGAAATCCAAAAATGTCTCAAGATGCCCCCTGGAGGGTAGGGAGCAGGCAAAACAACCCCCAATTGAAACTACCGTTGTAGAGGGAGACCAAGGGAGATTAACTACTGTACCCTGGGTGACACGGTGAGTTAATGGCAGGAGGGGGCTGGGGGACTGCCGCCCCCTGGCCTCCCAGCTAGAGCGCTCGGTGATGGTCCCCACAGGTCAGGTTGGGAGCAACAAGGGAATGGGCTGGGCTCAGATTCTTTTGACACATTTGACATGCCTGTCGAATACTTCCACAAAGAAATATACTTGCTCCCGTTCTTTAAATTAGTGCACAGACTTCTCGATCAGTCTCACATTTTTCAACTTTTGATATAGATAGAAGGACAAGAAATATTCCCCTTTCCTTGAGTTCTCCTGCAAGAAGAGAGTCATGTATGTTCAGTGATAACCTAGCCACTGAGGCTAGTATGGGAGAAGCACTATGGAATGCTGAGGACTGAGTAAAACTTGAGAACGTATGCCCCATCTAAAAGGCCAAGCAAGGGCATTAGTTGTAATGATGTTTTTAAGTGGAGAAATCTGCATTTTAATAAGAGAACTCTTGATTTTTAGGTACTGGAAATGAATTTAACATTTTTAAAATGTGGGAGCCAAAATTACAGGCCACACAAAATGCCAGGATTGGCTCTTGGGCCACATAGGTTTGCAACCTCTGTCACACCAAACTACCACACAGTATACCAGTGGAGACATCTGATATGGCCACAGCTCACAAAGCTCCCTAAGAGCAGTCATTCGATGTGCTTTCGTACAGTAGAGTCCCATATCCCACTTCAGATCAACTGAATGGAATTCCCACAGGATGGGCCCCGGGGACCTGGGTTTCTTAAAGGCTCCCCAGATGACTTTGATGTGACAGATCCTTTGACAAGTATTTAGAAACTATTGTATCAACTCCCCTCACCCTTTCTCTCACCAGACTATGAGCTCCTTGTGGGAAGAGGGACCACATTTTATCCATTTGAATGAAATTAGCTCAGAGCAGATATTTGTTAAACATATACTCAGTCAGACTGAACTGCCAGAAAGGTTGAAGGAGTAATTGCTGCTAGGCTTTTCTCTTGGATCTTTTTTTTTTTTTTTAATTTAAATTGTTTTTTTGTTTGTTTGTGTTTTTAATCTCTGTGGTATTTGGTTGCAACATTCTTCTATCAACCCCAGGATTCCTTGGAAGAAAGAAAGATGACTGTGGTGGGCAGGGAAGGCAATGATGGGCAAGTCACACGATTGCCACTTTATATAAAAAGGGGAGTCTTTGATGAGGCTTCAGTTCCAGGAAGGGATCCTGCCAAGCCCTCCCTCCTGGGCAAACTCACCTCTGGTTTCCAGGCAAAGGAGTGGTTTGGCTCTGAAGTCAGCAACTCCTTAGAGGGCAAACAAGTGGTGGCTTCTTTTTGCGTTGGCCTTCCTGGGGCAAGCACCTCCTTCAACAACAATTATTGACAAAACCCACTGAAACCTTGTTCCAGCAATTCTACACCTAAGAATTTTCTTTCCAGATGTGTTAGGACAAAGGTCCAAGGATGTTTACTGCAGCATTTCTAATAAAGTTAAGTTGTGAATGAGACCTAAATGCCCATCAATAGGAGACTGGTAAAATTGACTAGAGCCCACCCATACAGAGGGATATCACTCAACCTTTTCAAGGAGTGGGACAGACTCGGCACTCTATTTAGTCTCTATCGTTGTAACTTGTTTTGCCCTCTGTAGCCTATTGAGTAAAATTAATTGGCTGCCCCACTGGCATTGCTAGGAGTGACCCCTTTTCTGAAAAGTGATAGGGACTTTCTAAAGATTTAAAAGTTGTGGCTTTCTGGAAAAACAAACACAAAATGTGCTCTGCAAAAATTGCAGTTTAAACAAAAATTGAAATAAGCTGGTTTCAGTCCAGTAGAGACAACCTATGTGAAATAGACAAATATGATATAATAACCAATCTGTGGTCATTCCCCACTTTGTAAGAGCCCCTTTTGTATTAAGGAGCTTACATGTCAACCAATTATTGCAGCTTCCCCTCTGGAAATCCCTGAATTGCCTTTATAAGTCAACGCAACTTATTAACCATTTGAGGCTCTTCAATTTGAGATCTCCCTGCCTAAGCAATTTCTCTTTCAATAAACTGATTACATTGATTATTATTGGTGACTCAGTTTCTTTTGAGAGTTCCTGGTGTCAGAAGTGGGATCCAGAAATGACTCTTCCCTCTTTTCCACCATCCCTAAAGCTGGTAAATGAACAGGTGGTGGTACCCACAGGGCCCTTTTCATTTGCTCTTTCTCACCACTTGTAGCACAAGGGATAAGTTTCTCTCAGTTCTGTTTTCCTTGGGTTGAGCTCTTCAAGTTTATTGGTTTTGGTCTGGTCCAGACATCTTTTTGAGCACCTTGTTCCATCTGTGCATGTGTGTGAGGGTGGGTGCAGAGGTTCCATTATAACTTTACTATTTGTGGGACCCCCTATGTAATTTTTGCTTTCAGAGCCTTTGATTAAACATGGGCTCTTCTCAATTTAAACTTAAAGCTCTCTCTTCTCCTTCAGCAAAGACTCCTGTTACTTACATGTTTTCTCACTATGGGAGTAGTTCCTGTTTGCTTTTTAATAAATGGGTGAATCTCACAAGGGATGACTTGACTTTGCAGTGGCCACTTTGGGGGACATTTGAGCTAACTAAATAATACACTGGAGAGGTGTATTTGAAAAGAGGCTTCCTGGGCCTCATAAAAGGAGTGGGGAACATGTTTTGATTGGTTTTCATAAGCTTCTGAGGAACAAAATGACTTTAAAACAGCCTTCTTAAAATATTCCTGAAAGCAAGAAAATGTCACTATACATACAGGACAACAGATATTACAATGATGAAATGCAGAATGTTAAAAAAAAAATTTTATATTTTTCATTATTTTTTAAATACCCCAATTTTGTTATTTTATTTTAGTTTTAGTTTTTCTAAATTATTAGGTATTTTATTTCTTATTTTTAAACCTATCATTGTTTTTTCATTTTCCTATTAATTGTATTTGGGCAATATCCCTGACTTCATTTTTGAAGAATTTTGGATCCCAGAAGGGTTACAACTGTGGCAGGGGAGGATCATTGGTGTGGGGTGTCAGTGATAGGGGATACGTGGGAGGAAGTTCATCTGGGCATACATATTAGGTATATAAATATGTTCAAATTTCATGGGGCATTGTCACAGTGGGTGGGGATCCACACAATAACTGAAAGAGTATTGAATTCCCATCCTGGGGAGCTCTGCCACATTCTTGAATGGAACAGCAACAATTCCCCAAGTACAGGGGCAATGATTAGTGAGGAAGGATGGACCATTGATGAGCCCTTGATTTTGATGACTATGCTTATGAGTCTTTCCTCTTGAAATTGCAACTTAGCCTAGTGTTTTAAAGTGCCTAGAGTTACCTCCTGAGAGCCTCCATGCTGCTCAGATGCGCCCTCTCTCTAGGCCAAACTCAGCGTGTAAATGCATTACCTTCCCCCCAGCATGGGACATGATTCCCAGGGATAAGCCTCCCTGGCACCAAGGGATTACTACCAAGCACCAACTAGCAATGCAAATGGAAAAAGATCTTGAATAGAAGTGAGAAAAGGTAAAGACAAATGAGTTTATATGGCTAAGAAACTTCAAAGTGAATCAGGAGGTCATCCCAGAGGTATGCTTATGCACATCTCTTCAGGATGTCATAGGCAGCCAAAGTAGATACTACCCCAAGTAGTGGGGCCCCTGAGGGCTCTGGAGACACCCAGGTCCTGTGGTCATGGCAGATAGCTCTGGAGTTTGGTGCCTTGCCAGGCCCTACTTCTGAGTTTGTGCTCCTGAATATGACAGAGTTGGACTCAGTTGTGACTTCTCTACACATGCCTCTTCTGTTTGAACCTATAGTTGGTGCTGGAGTTGGTAGGTCATATGTCCAAGAGACTAGAATCTTGGGACTGTCCATGTGCCAGCTGGGCCCTGAGCCTCAGTAGAGTTGCAACACCTACTCTACAGTTCATAGGACTCACCCAGGACCACTAACAAGGAGGTAAGGATGGACAACCACCATACCAAGGAACCAAGAGAGTCTACAACTGCAAGCAAGAGAGTCCCATCCATCAGCCATATGGGATCGAAGCCCCCCTCTCAATTAGAGGTGGAGTGGGCAACACCACCCCAGAATCCTGAGGATTGGGGAATCCCAACATGGACTAGAGTGGACTTATTGGAATTCTACTATAAACTTGTTGTGATTCTAGCAATGGAAGAAGTTACATCGTTGATGTGGAGACAGTGGCCACTGGAGGTACTGAAGGTATGGAGAGGGAAAAAGCGGTATAATATGGGGACATTTTTGAGACTTGGAATTGTCCTGAATGACATTGCAATGACAGATACAGGCCATTATATATCCTGCCATAACCTACAGAATTAAGTGGGAGGAAGTGTGAACTACAATGTAAACTATAATCCATGCTTAGTGGCAATGCTCCAAAATGCGTTCATCAATTGCAATGAATGTACCACACTAATGAAAGAAGTTGTTGATGTGGGAAAAATGGGGGGTGTGGGGAGTGGGGCATATGGGAATCCCTTATATTTTTTTAAGTAATCTAAGTATATTTAAAAAATAAAATAAAAAATATATTTTAAAAAACATCCCTTAAAGCACACAGAAGAAAAACTAAAAAGCCTGTGTTCCCCCTTCTAGTACCACAGACCCCTTTCACCCTTGATCTTCCAGAGCCTGTAAATCAGGTACACCTAAAAATTAGACCCTCTGCTGAGCCCAGAATAGGAGCCACTGCTAAATTTAAAACTTGGACAAAGGCTAAACTTTGCCCATTGTAAAGGATTTCCTGAACCCCAAGAAAAATCAGACTAAGTCATAGAAGAAATTATATTAACCAATTCAGATGTCCTTTTTAATAGCCAACTACCCAAACCTCATATCACAAAAAGGGTCACTAATTGAGGAACAGTCCTTTTACTTTGCGAGATACCTCCAAAGGGAAAGATCTCAGAAAATAAAATTACATTACAGATAACCTATTGCATGGCACATGCCCAATTAGGCTTCCCTTCAAAAAAAAAATTGTTAGCCAAGTTCAAACTCCCTTGCCACTGAAGTGGGACATAATAAAATACTGACCCTATAAAAATATAAATTGACCCTTCTAGGCCACTATCTAAATTATCCCCAAAAAAAGCATTTTTGAATCACGATGGTTACTGACACCAGTGAGTCCAGCCTTCTCTGAATTGTCTATTTTTCTCTACAAATTAACTAAAACCTCAACTCCTGAACCATAACAATAAAGAAACAACAAGATTTGGTCTTTTACCCAAAACAAAGCATCTTTATTATAGCCCCAACCTTAGGCTTACCCTAAGGGTAAGTACAATTTACCCTTGGGAGTTCTCACTCAACAGCAGAGAGGTCAATAAAAAAAACCCACCACTGCAAAGGTAAAGACAAATAACCAGCCATTTCGTATAATGTAGTGAGGTTTGTTTTTCTTTGTTTTATCTTCTCGTGTTTTTAAGAGTCAGTTTGTTCATCTGTCTAAATGTTTACAGATTTCTATTTTATGTAATGTATTTTTTTAACCTCCAGACGGTATTGACAAAATAGCTTATAAAATTCCTTAAAGGAACCTTGTTCAAATTGGCTTAAGGATGAATAAGTGCTTGCATAAATTAAATACTCCCCAAGCCCAGGAATTAAAGAAACCAAATTTTAATTCTTCAAATATTCTTAAAAGCTAGACCAAATGTTTTTTTTTTTTTTTTTTAATTTTTTTATTTTTTATTGACTTTGTAATAATATTACATTAAAAATATATATGTGAGGTCCCATTCAACCCCACCCCCCCACCCCCCCCTCTCCCCCCCCCCCAACAACACTCGTTCCCATCATCATGACACATCCATTGGATTTGGTAAGTACATCTTTGGGCACCTCTGCACCTCATATACATTGGTTCACATCATGGCCCATACTCTCCTCTATTCCATCATGTAGGCCCTGTGAGGATTTACAATGTCCGGTGATTACCTCTGAAGCACCATCCAGGGTAGCTCCATGTCCCGAAGATGCCTCCACCTCTCATCTCTTCCTGCCTTTCCCCATACCCTTTGTCCATTATGTCCACTTTTCCCAATCCAATGCCACCTCTTCTATGTGGACACTGGATTGGTTGTGTCCATTGCACCTTTATGTCAAGAGGAGGCTCAGATTCCACCTGGATGCTGGATGCAATCCTCCCATTTTCAGTTGTAATCACTCTAGGCTCCATGGTGTGGTGGTTGTCCTTCTTCACCTCCATCTTAGCTGAGTGTGGTAAGTCCAATAAATCAGATTGTAGGTGCTGGAGTCTGTTGAGGCTCAGGATCTGGCTATCACATTGTCAGTCCAGAGATTCAAATCCCCTAAATATATCTTAAACCCCAACATTAACTGCACCTCCAGCACATTAGCATGAAAGTCTTATGAAGGGAGATCCCATCTGAGTCCAGATTCATCACACATAAACACCATTTCCAAAGAGGGGCCATCTGCCCTGGTAGTTAACCCCATCAGCCATGACCATAACTCCCATGGGTCTCTTTAGCCCTCAAAGGAACCAATATCTGGGGGTTGTATCTGCTTTATCTGTCTCTCTGACTCTGCTCAGTTGTGCATGAGGGCAAACCTTCTGCCAGCCTCCAGACTCTTTTTTAGAAACTCGTAGCCATATAAACTCATTTCTCCTTTCCATTTCCCCCTTACTTTAGGTCAAACAGCATTTTAAAGTCATGGTATTTTATGTAGACATGGATATTCTGCTGATCCGCATTGAACCTTCCGTATAAGGTCATTTTCCAGTTGCATCATCAGTTGGTAGTTGATAGTGGTCCCTCGTTGCCAGGGAGGCTCATCCCCGGGTGTCATGTCCCACGCTGGGGGGAAGGCATTGCATTTACATGCTGAGTTTGGCTTCGAGACTGGCCACATTTGAGTAACATGAAGGCTGACAGAAGGAAATTCCCAGGCACAAAGTTGCTCTAGGCCTTGTTCTTATTTTGGGTTTATCAGCTCACAAGCATAGTCATTAGTATCAGGGGCTCACTGTTGAACCCTCACTCCCTCCCGGTCCCCACCACTGTACCTGGGAGACTGTCGCTGCTCCCCTAGGGACCACGACAGAGCACCACTGGCCGGGAACTCAGTACCCCCCCTACTGTGGTTTTTAATTGTTGCCACTATGAGTATATCCAAACATTACCATGCACCCTGGACATATGTTCTGTACAGCTCCCTGTCAGTCATATATCATCTGTCATTGGTATCCCATACCAGTATCCCTCCATTGCCATTGTTGAAACACTCTGTGATCCAGAACTCCCCGAAATTTGAAGCCCAATATAATGTCATGGTCCCTTACTAGGGAATGGCATATAGCGATGAGTTTAAAGGATAGATAAAGAACTTGGATAAAGTTAGATAAAGAACTTAGATAAAGAATGTTGACTTGAAAAAATTCCACATCCTATTTTTTTCTTTTCCCCCCCCCCCCCCCTAATTATTCAGCTTTTCTTCACAGGAGTCCTAGACCACAGCAATGTATATATATAATATACAGCACTCCCACACATCCACCAGAAAACCTTTTCCCTTCCACAGTGATACTCTTACGCCCTATTCATATCATATTTACTTAAAGTGATGTACAGAGTCTGAGACATTAGCTTTCTAACAAGGTGACATCTGTATTTACATTATGGTGCATACTTTAGGATACACAGTTCTTTACATTTTTAGTTATCCTATGTTTTACATTATGGTTTACATTATCAGTCTGTCATCTCCTATATGTTATGGTATAATATTACATGTTTTATATCCATCCTTGTGTACTCTCAAGAAACTCCTCTCTTACCCCCCATTTACTTTGGTTCCACACATTTAACGTCCATTTTCCCTTCCACCTTAGTGCCCTCAGTGATAGCCAACCTCCGTTTCCTGAGGAGCCACTTCCAGAGATAGATGGAATAGTGTTCAGGGCCTAACTTGCTCAACTGCCCCAATGCCCTGGGAGCCACCCTTTCTCTCGAGGGATACAGTTCCCTCTATTGGATGGCATTAGTCCTCCCCAGGATGTGGGTCCACCCCCACTCTCACTACTTGGGTTTCTACCCCATGGTGTCACCCACTCTGGCAGAATGAGCATTTAGACATTCCCCAGGAGCCCGTCCTGCATCAGACCCTCCCCTCCGAGCATTCTAAACAGGTAACCCTCTTTATTATATTTTGATATGATTTTCTCGGCATTTTACTCTCCACCAACCCCTGACCCTCTCCTGGTTCGTATGCTACCCCTCCCTCCCCCCACTTTTGGGCAACGTTACCCACCCGTCCCTCCCCAGCCACCCTCAAACCCGCAAAGCCCCAAGCAAAGGCAACCCCTTGCCCCCCTTTTATCTCTTCTTTGTGTTCATACTTACCACCATCTCGTCTTAAATTCCACCCCTGCAGACATCGGCTCATATCCTTCCTCCACCCTCCGATTTCCTGCAAGCCTATCGTTCAGTCTCTTGCTATCTAGGGCAGCTTGTTTATTTCATATCATTGAGGTCATGTAGTATTTGTCCTTCAATGTCTGGGTTGCTTCACTCAACATAAGGTTCTCAAGATTCATCCATGTTATCACATGTGTTTGTAGTGTGTTTGTTCTTACAGCCGAGTAGTATTCCATTGTGTGTATATACCACATTTTATTGATCCACTCGTCTGTTGATGGGCATTTGGGTTGATTCCAACTTTTGGCAATAGTGAACAATGCTGCTATGAACATTGGTGTACATATATTGGTTTGTGTTCTTGTTTTCAGTTCTGCTGGGTATATTCCCAGCAGTGGTATTGCTGGGTCATATGGCAAATCTATGGCTAGTTTTTTGAGAAACCGCCATACTGTTCTCCAGAATGGTTGGATCCTTCTGCATTCCCACCAGCAGTGGATGAGTGTTCCCCTTCCTTCACATCCTCTCCAGCACTTGTATTCTTCTGTTTTTTTCATAGCTGCCAATCTTATGGGTGTAAGATGGTATCTCATTGTGGTTTTGATTTGCATTTCCCTGATAGCTAGAGATTTGGAACATTTTTTCATGTGCTTTCTTGCCATTTGTATTTCTTCTTCGGAGAAGTGTCTGTTTAAGTCTTTTTCCCATTTTTTAAATGGATTGTTTATCTTTTTATTTTCAAGATGTAGGAGTTCTTTATATATGCAAGTTATAAGTTTCTTATCAGATATCTGATTGCCAAATATTTTCTCCCACTGTGTGGGCTCCCTTTTTACTTTCTTGACAAACTCCTTTGAGGTGCAGAAGGCTTTAATTTTGAGGAAGTCCCATTTATCTATTAGTTCTTTTGCTGCTCGTGCTTTTGGTGAGATATTCATAAATCCATTACCTATTACAAGGTCCTGTAGATGTTTCCCTACACTGCTTTCTAAGGTTTTTATGGTCTTGGCTTTTATATTTAGGTCTTTGATCCATCTTGAGTTGATCTTTGTATAAGGTGTGAGATGGTAATCCTCTTTCATTCTTCTACATATGGCTATCCAGTTCTCCAGACACCATTTGTTGAATAGGCCACTCTCTCCCAGTTGAGAGGGTTTGGTGGCTTTATCGAATATTATGTGGTTGTATATGTGAGGTTCTATATCAGAGCTTTCAATTCGATTCCATTGGTCTATATGTCTCTCCTTATGCCAATACCATGCTGTTTTCACCACCGTAGCTTTATAGTATGTTTTGAAGTCAGGTAGTGTGATTCCTCCAATTTCGTTTTTCTTTTTCAGTATGTCTTTGGCTATTCGGGGTCTCTTTCCTTTCCAAATAAATTTCATAGTTAGTTTTTCTAGTTCCTTAAAGAAGGCTGCATTGATTTTTATTGGGATTGCATTGAATGTGTAGATCAATTTTGGTAGGATAGACATCTTAATAATGTTCAGTCTTCCTATCCATGAACAAGGAATAGTCTTCCATTTATTTAGGTCTTCTTTGATTTCCTTGAACAATCTTGTATAGTTCTCAGTGTATAAGTTCTTTACCTCTTTAGTTAAATTTATTCCTAAGTATTTGATTTTTTTATTTACTATTGTGAATGGTATTTGTTTCTTGATTTCCTCCTGATCTTGCTCATTATTGGTGTACAGAAATGCTACTGATTTTTGCGCATTGATCTTATAACCTGCGACTTTACTAAACTCATTTATGAGTTCTAGAATCTTCGTTGTAGATCTCTCAGGGTTTTCTATGTATAGGATCATGTCATCTGCAAATAATGAAATTTTGACTTCTTCCTTTCCAATTTGAATGCCTTTTATTTCTGGTTCTTGCCTCAGTGCTCGAGCAAGTACTTCTAAGACAATGTTAAATAGGAGCGGCGACAGTGGGCATCCTTGTCTTGTTCCTGAGTTTAGAGGGAAGGAGTCTAGGATTTCTCCATTGTAAACAATATTGGCTTTAGGTTTTTCATATATACTCTTTATCATGTTCAAAAAATTTCCTTGTATTCCAATCATTTGGAGTGTTTTTATCAAGAAAGGGTGCTGTATTTTGTCAAATGCTTTTTCTGCATCAATAGATATAATCATGTGATTTTTTTCCTTCAATCTGTTTATATGGTGTATTACGTTGATTGATTTTCTTATGTTGAACCATCCTTGCATACCTGGGATGAATCCCACTTGGTCGTGGTGTATAATTCGTTTAATGTGTTGTTGAATACGATTAGCAAGTATTTTGTTAAGTATTTTTGCGTCTAGGTTCATTAGAGAAATTGGTCTGTAATTTTCCTTTCTTGTGATGTCTTTGTTTGGCTTTGGTACTAGGGTAATGTTGGCATCATAGAAGGAGTTGGGTAATGTTCTTTCTGTTTCGATGGTTTGGAATAGTTTCAGCAGGATTGGTGTCAGTTCTTTCCGGAATGTTTTATAGAATTCACCTGTGAAGCCATCTGGCCCTGGGCTCTTCTTAGTTGGGAGATTTTTAATAACTGATTCTATCTCTCTGCTTGTGATTGGTTTGTTAAGATCATCAATTTCTTCTTTTGTCAATATGGGCTGTTTATGTGTTTCTAGGAATTTGTCCATTTCCTCTAGATTGTCATTTTTGTTGGAATATAGTTTTTCAAAATATCCTCTTATGATAGTCTTTATTTCTGTGGGGTCAGTGGTGATATCGCCTTTCTCATTTCTTATTTTGTGTATTTGCATCTTCTCTCTTTTTTTCTTTGTTAGTGTTGCTAAAGGTTTGTCAATTTTGTTAATCTTCTCAAAAAACCAGCTCTTGGTCTTGTTTATCTGTTCAAGTGCTTTCTTATTTTCTATTTCATTTAGTTCTGCTCTTATCTTTGTTATTTCCTTCCTTCTTCTTCCTGTTGGGTTACTTTGTTGTTGTTTTTCTAATTCCTTCAAATGTGCAGTTAGTTCTTCAATTTTTGCTCTTTCTTCTTTTTTGATATATGAATTTATGGCTATAAACTTCCCTCTCAGTACTGCTTTTGCTGCATCCCATAAATTTTGGTATGTTGTGTTATCATTATCATTTGTTTCAAGGTAGTCATTGATTTCTTTTGAGATTTCCTCTTTGACCCACTGTTTTTCTAAGAGTGTGTTGTTTAATTTCCAAATCGTGGTGTGAAATCTGGGCTTCTTTCCCTTGCAAATCTCCAGCTTGACTCCACTGTGGTCAGAGATAATGTTTTGTATGATTTCAATCTTTCTGAATTCGTTCAGCCTTTCTTTGTGGCCTAGCATATGATCTATCTTGGAGAATGATCCATATGCGCTTGAGAAAAATGTATATCCTGCTGTGTTTGGGTGTAGCGATCTATATATGTCTATTAGATCGAGCTCCTCTAATATACTATTCAGATGTTTTGTGTCTTTGGTGATTCTCTTTTGAGATGTTCTGTCCAGAATTGATAGTGGTGTATTAAAATCCCCCACTATAATTGTAGATGTATCTATTCTTTCACTTAGTTTTTCCAGCGTTTGCCTGACGTATTTAGAGGCACCCTTGTTAGGGGCATAGATATTTATGATTGTTCGATCTTCTTGACAGATTTTCCCTTTGACTAAAATGTAGTATCCTTCTTTGTCTCTCACAATTGTTTCACATTTAAAGTCTATTTTGTCTGATATTAATATAGCTACTCCTGCCTTTTTTTGGTTATTGTTAGCTTGTATGATTGTTTTCCAGCCTTTCACTTTCAATCTCCATGCGTCTCTGGGTCTAAGATGTGTCTCTTGTAGACAGCATATGGATGGGTCATATTTCCTTATCCAGTGTCCCAGTCTGAATCTTTTGATAGGTGAGTTTAATCCATTGACATTCAGTGTTATTACTATCAAGGAATTATTTGTGTTAGCCATATTTTGATTGGATTTGTGTTTGTCATATTTTGTTTGTATATTTTTTTTTTGTCTTTTTTGTTGTTGTTGTTGGTCTTATACTCTCCTCCAACTTTGCCTTTCCTGTTTTTTCCTTTCTTCCTGCAGAACTCCCTTTAGAATTTCTTGAAGGGGAGGTTTCTTGTTGGTATACTCTTTCAGTTTCTGTTTGTCTGCGAATATTTTGAACTCTCCATCATGTTTGAATGCTAGTTTAGCTGGATAGAGTATTCTTGGTTGGAAATTTTTTTCCTTTAGTACCTTGACTATATCATACCACTGTCTTCTTGCCTCCATGGTTTCAGAAGAGAAATCAGCACTTAATCTAATTGAGCTTCCCTTGTATGTGATGGTTTTCTTTTCTCTTGCTGCTTTTAGGATCTTCTCTTTGTCTTGAGCATTGGATAATTTGACAAGTATATGTCTTGGGGTGGGCCTGTTGGGGTTTATGACTTGTGGAGTGCGCTGTGCTTCTTGGATATGTACATCTGTCTCTTTCAGTAGATTTGGGAAGTTTTCAGTCATTATTTCCTGCAACACTCTTTCTGACCCCTTTCCCTTCTCTTCACCTTCTGGAATGCCTATAATACGTATGTTTGAGCGTTTTGCATTGTCATTCAGGTCCCTAAATCCTAATTGGATTTTTTCTATCTTCTTATTGACCCCTTCTACTATCTGTTTGATTTCTGATGTACTGTCTTCCACATCACTAATTCTCTGCTCTGTCTCTTCTAGTCTGCTGATATTTGCTGCAAGTGTATTTTTGATTTCTTGAACTGTGGTGTTCATTCCCATCATATCTGTTATGTTTTTGCGTATGTCTGCAATTTCCCCTCCAAGTGATGTCTTCATGTTGTTAACCTCTTTCATTACTGCATCAAATTTGTCGGTGATAAATGTTCTGAGATCTTTCATTGCTTGTGCCAAGTTTTGCTCCCCTTCGTGATTATTGGTTTGTTGATTGGATTCAGCCATGTTTTCCTGATTATTGGTTTGGTTCGTAGATTTTTGTTGCTTTCTGGTCATCTCTTTATTTTGACGAATTTAATCAGTTCCTTAGCTTCTTTGTCTGCTCTTGGAGGTTAATTAGTTGTTATTTTTGCACAGGTGTTATATCTTCTCTTTGTCACTTTTTTCTTCTTATTCTAGTTACTTGTTGTTGGTTAAGTTCACTTTAGAGGAAAGTATTAGTGTTGGGGAAAGGCAATTGTGTAAGCAAGGGAAAAGTGTAAAGTTGTATTGGTGATGTATGTTAATAAAGCAGGAATATGAGATCTGGAAGGATGGAGGTTAGATTCATGTAGATTGTATAGAGTTATAGCTGTAGGTAGAGTACCTTTTATGAAGTTGATGACTGAATTTGGGAGGAATATGGTATGAACTACACAGCTATTGTTTTCATGAGAGAGGGAAAAAGAAAAGAAAGGTAATAGTTTCAAGAGTGGATAATAGACAGAAAACAGAACAAAGGTATTAGAAATTAAGAGTTAGACACTTTGTGGATCAAAGAACGGGAGGTGGGGGGTGGAATATAGGAGAGACAGTAGATGATAGTGGATATCAAGATGCAGGGGAAGGGGGATAGTGTAGGTAGCCTAAATCAGTTCACACAGAAATGAGGCAGTGGAGGATGGGAAAACCCAGCAAATGTGAGGTGTTCCCTGTAGCACCTATTGTATACTTGAATTAAAGTAAAAATAAGTGGAAGATGAGGGACAAGAGGGAAAGAGAAAACCGAAAAAAAAACAAACAAACAAAAAAAAACAAACTAATTATAATAGAGAAAAAAGAAAGGCAAGAAGAAAGGAAGAAAGAAAAAGAGGATGGGCAAACGGTGGGGAACGGATAGGGAGAAGAGAGATACAGGTACACACGTGTCACAATTGCAACACTATCTAAAACAACAACTTCCCCCCGCTTTGCCCTAAAACCCCCCCGTCTGTCTGCCCAAATGGGTCTGCAAGCACCTCCCTTCCCACAAACCCCCAATAGGCCGCCCAGGGCCCACGAACTCCCCAGTACTGCAGATGCTCAAAAAAAAAAAAAAAAAAATTTAAGTAAAATTAAAAAAAAAAAAAAAAACCAAACAAACAAACAAAAAAAAACAAAACAAAACAGAAACCCCTCCGCAGGCCCGGCTCCGCCCGCCGCGGAGGCTTGGACCGGCTCTGCCCGGCTCCTCACGCCGCCTTGGCCTGGCCTGGCTCCGCCCAGCTCCGCTCGCTACAGCGGCCCAGCCGGCTCCGGCATCCACCTCCCGCCACCGCGGCCTGGACCGGCCCGGCCCGGCTCCGTACCCGCCGCGGCCTGACCCGGGCCCGCCCGGCTCCAAACGCTACCGCGGCCCGCAGCCGGGGCCTGACCCGGGCCCGCCCGGCTCCAAGCGCTACCGCGGCCCGCAGCCGGGGCCTGCACCGGCCCCGCCCGGCTCCAAGCGCTTCCGCGGCCCGCAGCCGGGGCCTGCACCGGCCCCGCCCGGCTCCAAGCGCTACCGCGGCCCGCAGCCGGGGCCTGCACCGGCCCCGCCCGGCTCCAAGCGCTACCGCGGCCCGCAGCCGGGGCCTGCACCGGCCCCGCCCGGCTCCAAGCGCTACCGCGGCCCGCAGCCGGGGCCTGCACCGGCCCCGCCCGGCTCCAAGCGCTACCTCGGCCCGCAGCCGGGGCCTGCACCGGCCCCGCCCGGCTCCAAGCGCTACCTCGGCCCGCAGCCGGGGCCTGCACCGGCCCCGCCCGGCTCCAAGCGCTACCTCGGCCCGCAGCCGGGGCCTGCACCGGCCCCGCCCGGCTCCAAGCGCTACCGCGGCCCGCAGCCGGGGCCTGCACCGGCCCCGCCCGGCTCCAAGCGCTACCGCGGCCCGCAGCCGGGGCCTGCACCGGCCCCGCCCGGCTCCAAGCGCTACCTCGGCCCGCAGCCGGGGCCTGCACCGGCCCCGCCCTGCTCCAAGCGCTACCGCGGCCCGCAGCCGGGGCCTGCACCGGCCCCGCCCGGCTCCAAGCGCTACCGCGGCCCGCAGCCGGGGCCTGCACCGGCCCCGCCCGGCTCCAAACGCTACCGCGGCCCGGCCCGGCCTGGCTCAGCCCCACCGAGCGGGGCTAGATGCCTCGTCTCCGCCTACCCAAGAAGGGAATCCTCTGCAGGTAGCTGGGATCTCCGTGTATATTTCACAGACGAATCCTCTCTGTTACCTTCCCTCCAAATCGATGTCCAGACACCTCCGGACCAGCAAAAATCCCGAAACAATCCAGTCCCAAAGAGTCTCCAACGCCGCCCAGCCGATTCCCTGCAGAAGACTCTAACAGGGATGTTCACTCAGCCGCCATCTTGCCCCCTCCTCCCAAATGTTTTTAAGAAAAACCAACTTCATATAATCTAAGTAAATCTTTAACAAATGAGACTATTTTTGGTTAACTAGAAACAGCTATGTCTTTTGAGTTATAGGCATAAGATACAAGACAAGCATGTTTTTGCTCTACTTGGGTATGTGTTTCCTAAATTTATACATGGTTACTGATCAAATAAGCTAACATTATATTTACTAAATGTTTAAGATGACAAAAATTATAAAGTTTACATTAGTCAAATTGAATCATTATTTTGACAAACTTTATTTTAACAATAGTTGTGTTTTATAGGATATGAAAGCCAGTTTTTAGAATCATTTTTGTAACTTAAATATGTAAAGTGTACAGACTGTTTTTTTATTACCAAAAGGAGAGTATGAAGGACTGGTTGCAAAATGAAAAAGAAGAAAATATAGGACAACACCTAAATGGATATGGAAAATTACATAAGTTTTGTGCAAAAGGAATTTCATTTCATGAGGTAAAAGTTAGGTAGGATTTGATTGGTTTATTTATTAGATTTTTAAGAGATTTCATATCAAATAATATATCGATTTGGATTTCTTTATGTTGCAAGTACAAAATGTCCTTGCATTATTGGTCTGCTCTTAGTTGAGGTTATAAAAAGGTTTCTTTTCCTTTTGAACAGTCAGTGTAAAAAATAGTTTCTTGAACTTTAAATAAGCATGCTTCTGTAATTTTTATTAGTACTTTGTTTGAATAAGTAAGGAACCAAATGCTGTTTCACAGTGACCCATGATCATATTTAACTAACTGTTCAAACTTTTTGACAACTTTTACCATTCTGTTTCTCCAAAAATCAAATCCTAAATAATGTCTTCTTGGTTTCTCTTTAAGACTTCACATTATTTTTTTTAAAGATTTACTTATTAATTTATTTCTCTCCCCTCCCCCCCCCAGTTGTCTGTTCTCTGTGTCTGTTTGCTGTGTCTTCTTTGTCCGCTTCTGTTGTTGTCAGCGGCACAGGAATCTGTGTTTTTGTTGTGTCAGCTCTCCGTGTGGGCGGCGCCATTCCTGGGCAGGCTGCACTTTCTTTCGCGCTGGGCGGCTCTCCTTATGGGGCGCACTCCTTGCGCGTGGGGCTCCCCTACGTGGGGGACACCCCTGCGTGGCACGGCACTCTTTGCGTGCATCAGCACTGCGCATGGGCCAGCTCCACACTGGTCCAGGAGGCCCAGGGTTTGAACCGCGGACCTCCCATGTGGTAGACGAACGCCCTAACTACTGGGCCAAGTCCGCTGCCAAGACTTCACATTATTGAATTACAAAAAAGTAAACCTTCAATTAAAATCTCCCAGGTTGGGGAGCTGATATGGCTCAAGGGATTGGGCTCCTGCCAACTACATGGGAAGTCCCTGGTTCAGTTCTAGGTGCCTCTAAAGAAGACAGCAGGCAGGCAGGGAAAACTGATGCAACAAGATGACACAAGGAGAGACATGAGGAAAACGTGACACACACAACAAAGCAGAGAGCAGGAGTGGCTCAAGCAGTTAAGTGCCTCCGTGGCTCAAGCAGTTAAGTGCCTCCCTCCCACATCGGAGGTCCTGGGTTCAGTTCCCATGTCCTTCCTAAGGAAACAAGGAAGACAAACAGACCCAGCAAGTGTAAACAATGAATGGGTGGGGAGAAATAAATAAAATAAATCTCTGAGGGACTAAAATTGAGCAACATTTGTCCCTATAAATGACTATACGTTAAAACTAAGAATCAGGATCAACCAGTCCCAGAAGCAGGCAACCTCAGAGGTGGATAGCTTTAGCCAAGATCGTGGAACAAAAAACCATAAACTTAAACTTTCCCCAGTTGGGAAACTTTCCCTGTGGTGGTTTGGAGCTATGTACCACAGAAAAACATGTTCTTAAAATTAATCTATTCTGGTGGGTTTGGACCCATTGTAAATAAGATCTCTTCAAGATATTACTTCAGTTAAGGCGTGGCCCAAATGAATCAGGCTGGGCTTTAATCCATATGACTACAGTCCTTTATGAGTAGAGTGAAAGTGAGACCAAAAAAAAGGCCATGGGAAGCAACTGAAAGTCCCACATAAAACCCAAAAGAAGGAGGGAAGCGGACTTGGCCCAGTGGTTAGGGTGTCTGCCTACCACATGGGAGGGCCGCGGTTCAAACCCCAGGCCTCCTTGACCCGTGTGGAGCTGGCCCATGCGCAGTGCTGATGCGCACAGGGAGTGCCATGCCACGCAAGGGTGTCCCCCGCGTAGGGGAGCCCCACGCGCAAGGAGTGCGCCTCGTAAGGAGAGCCGCCCAGCGCAAAAGCGAAAGAAAGTGCAGCCTGCCCAGGAATGGCGCTGCACACATGGAGAGCTGACACAGCAATGACCCAACAAAAAGAGACACAGATTCCCGCTCGTGCCACTGATAAGGCTAGAAGCAGTCACAGAAGAACACACAGCAAATGGACAGAGAGAGCAGACAATGCGGGGGCGGGGGCGGGGCAGAATCAATAAAAATAAATCTTAAAAAAAAAAAAGGAGACGCCAGGAGAGGCCACCATGTGTATTGCCGTGTGAAGAAAAGCCAGGGACCAAGGACCACAGTCTTCTGCAAGAAGCATTGCCTTCATGTTGCCTTGATTTTGGACTTCTTGCCTCGAATCCATAAGCCAAGAAATTCCCATTATTTAAGTCACCCCATTGCATGATATTTGTTTTGGCAGCTAGGAAACTAAAATAGACCCCTTATCTGTAATATTATTACCACCTTTTTGATTCCTTATTGACCTACGTGCCAACCTTCCCTAGTGCCAAATGAAATCTTTAGTTATAATAGTGTTACTTTTATTCATCCCAAGTATTTTAAATTTAGACCACCTTTTAGCTCCAACAACATAAAAATCTCTGATATAGCCCTCCTAATCAGTTGTTGGCTTGCACAAAATAACTATCTGAGAAAAAGCCAGAAATTTATATAAGCTCACCTCCTAAAACTGCATTTAGGACTGTTTCTTAGACTTAAAAAACAAATAACTACTAATGTGAATATATTCACAGAATACACTCTCTCCCATGCTAACCAAAATTTCCTAAATTCTCTTTGTACAGAATACCCCAATGAAAAACACCACTTGGGAAAAATTCCCTCTGATTTATGAGAACAGATCTTATTATTTCATCATAAATACCTTAAGTGGCTTCCAGCTGATGATACTGGCCTAAAAAAATGGCACTACATTAGTCATCCTTAATTTTCATCCTTAATTTATCTTTGCACATAAAGTTTCAAAATATTCAAAATTTACTTACAACTCATTCAGCCATGGAATATGTCTGTTATTTCCTTACATAACACTGATAAGTTTGATGATCTTTGGAGTGAACCATACTCCAGTTGACCATGTAGAGGATATTCTATCCATATAATGCCTGGATTTGCTTCAAGCCTTTTGTGGCTCTTTATCAGAAATACAGTTTGTTCTTCTAATTTAACTAAAGCCCCAATGGACTGGTCTTGTAAAGGTGCTATCATTTGACTACCTCAATGTCTGTTTCTTGTGGATATACAAAGAATATACAAAGCATTTCTCCATGATTGGCTGGGAGCATACGGAATAAAATACCTTGCTCCAATTGTGTCTAAACTGTCTATCCTAAATTCTAGCCGAATAGTTCATTTAAGCTTCTTGTACATTGGGTCTCACCCCAACAAAAAAAGGGATAATGCCTCCAACTCCTCAGCATACTGTAATATGGATTTTTCATTCTTTCACGTGTGCCATGATGTACCCTGACACATTAACAATGTTGTTTTCATATCCATCAATCTGGCATAGTAGAAGACAATTTTAAAATGTTAAAAGATGAAACTAGAGTATTCCATGATGTTGGGTCAGGCACAGACACTTTGATGGACAGATTTATTTTCTGACCTTCATTCCTGGTTCAGTGGAATTTAGAGACAACACACTCTGGATTCATGTTTTGAATAATAATTATTTGAATATACATTTTTATTTCTTGCTGTACCAATTATGTTTGAAGAATTTGTTCAAACTCCTTGTCGTCCTTGAGACAAATGATTGCCCTTAAAATAGCCAGTCGAAAAGAAAATGAATTGGAAATGGGACTGTCATCAGGGACCGAGACTAAAATTAAACATAAAATTAGAAATAGGCTCCCCGGCTTAAAGAGAAGACTGTGACCACCATCCAGTCACACAAGTAAGCGGCCCCGCCACAAGCATCTTAAATGTAATTAAACAGCCACGCAATACAACCCACTACAATCGAGAAGGGAAAACCAGAGTGAAAATTAAAAGGACAAAAGCAAAAATCAAGTCAAGGTTGACCACTTGATATGGAGACCACTGTGATCGACGATTAAGAGAAAGATCGTCGATGGTGACCAGCATATTTTGGTTAAATTCCCAATGAAATCATTGGAAAAATCACCAAAAGGAGGGACTATTAAGTAAATAAATTGGCTGCCTACCTTGGCATTGCAGGGACAACCCTCTTTTCCTAGAAGTGACAGGGACTTTCTAAAGAGTTAAAAATAAAAATAGGGGCTTTCCAAAAATGCAGTACACACCCTACAATGATTTAAAATAAGCTGCTCTTGGTCCAGTAGAGATAAAGCATCAGAAATAGACAAGTATGCTATTATACCCAGTCTATAATCATTCCCCACTTTGTAAGCCCTTCCTTTGTAATAAGAAACAAATTTCAACCAATTAGTGTAGCTTCCCCTCTGAAAATCCCAAAATTGCCTTTATACACCAAAGTAACTTACAAACCATTTGAGACTCTTACTGCCATTTGAGATCTCCCTGCTCAAGCAGTTTCTCTTTCAGTGAAGCCATTGTATTGATATTTTTACATTTTAAAAACAATTTATTGAAGTACATCATTCAGACATGACCATACATAAGCATCAGTGTACGGTAAAAGTTGTGAACTTACGAAACAAACATGCATAGCATACAGACCCCACCACCAACACCTTGCATTATTGGGAAACATGTTAACAAATTATGAAAGAGCACCGTCAAAGTATTACTTACTAACTATAGTCTGTTGTACTGACTATTGACTATTACTGGTGACTTTGTTTCTGTTGACAAGCCCTTTTTACAGTTTGTATCGATAAACATATTTGTCTCTTTACTTGGTCACTGTTTATTGTCGTTGTCAAACTCTGTATTATGAATTTCCCAGGCACAGGTACCAGGCCTGTTTCATGAGTAGTGACAGAAGCTCAGGGAATAGTGCTCAGGAACAGAGGCGGGTTTCAGGTGGTGTGCGTGTCGCAGGGTTCCCACGGCAAGCAGAAGGCACCGCCGCTCACACGTGGGGGAAGGGGTGAACATGGTGTCGTGAGGGTGCAGGGGGGTCCTGGGGCAGGGCGGCAGGAAGCCATGGCCGCACCTGGGGCCAGGCAAGGGGACAACCTCACTGGAGAAGAAGGACCCCTAACGGGGCCTGTAGCCTTAGGGGAGTCTGGCCCCCTCCCAGAACCACAGGGAGGCGGGGCAGACGTAGTGTGCAGAGGAGGAGGGAGTAAATGCCTGCGCTCTCCCTCTTCTCCTGCTCTTCTAGACTCTCTTTAGCCACCCCAAGGCCGGAAGCCGTGGGAGCTGGGGCGCCACAGTTGATGGGGATCCTCCTCCCAGGCATGGAGGAGGCAGAGAGACAGAGATTACGGTAATTTCTTATGCCAACCCGTGAGACATAGAGTGATGGGGAAACAGAGGCAAGGCAGAACAGGTGTGGTCTGATCCCAACTGTGTAAAAAAAAATCCGTATTATCCTTTCATATCCATAAAAGCATCTGAAGACAGCCAGTAACCCACTGATGGTGGCTTTCTCTAGAGGGTGGAATTTTTTAAAAAAATTTTATTGCAATATAACATGCATGTATGAACACAACTAAATAGTAAATGTATAGTAAAATCTGTGAATTTACAAAACAAACATACCTATTCTCATATGAGGCTCCCATACATTCTTTACAAGAATTTTAAACTGCAAGTATTAATAGTGAAAATTTCTAAAACTCCTAAATTTCCAAAATAGAAAACTTCTAAATTTCTAAAGCAATTCTACTCTACACCACAAAGGTCTACAAATTAACCCTATCAAACTTCTAAATAGTAATATAAAATCTGTAATATAATTTGTGAGGAGCAAGCGTCACAAGATATTAGTCGCAGAGTTTGACGGCCATCTAAATATTCAGTACTAAAATTATTGTTCTTTTATTAAAGGTAAGGAGGGGGGACAATATGTAAAGGAAATTGTTGATACTAAAATCAGACTTTTAGCAGAGACATTTTTAAACAGATATTGCAGAAGAGAGAATGTTTTTTTCTCCTTGAGACTGAAATATAAATTTAAATTAATTGTTCGAGTCAATCCAATTACTTTAAGTCATCAAATGGAGTTCTAATTCACACATGACCTCTTTGGAGAGTGGAATCTGGTGGTGGAGGACAAGGTAGGAAGGAAAGGAGAGTTTTACCTGATATGTGTTTATTCTCTTGGGATTTTTTTTTTTTAACCATGAGCAGGTATCTTTAGATTAAAAAGAGTCCTTGACACCTTCTACGGGGCCTGACATGGAAATGTCAAGAAGACAGCGTCTTCCCCGGCTTCTTACACCAAGTGGGATCCATCAGATACTCCCAAAGCTGCAAGGAAGAATCCACACGGGCAGAGGCGAGGTGCTTGGAAGGCTCGTGGGGTAGTGAGGGCAGCTGGCAGAGCCCTGTGGCCGTGCTGACAGTGGAACACCGTGCTGAGGCCGGACAGGTAGATCAGGTCATGCCTGAAGACCCGAACGCCAGGAGGCGGGGGCCTGTCTTCCGCTTAGAGAGCCTTCTGGATTCAGACAGGATACCTAAGGCCCAGTTCTGTCACTTGGCTGTGGGGCCTTGGGCAACTGATATGCTTCTCTGAGCCTCAGCTTCCTCATCAGTAAGAGCAGACCAATAACCCCTCCCTGCAGGGTTGCTGCAAGGACTAAATAGATGTTTAAACAGGGCCTGGCATCCAACAGACTTCAGCAAGCCACCAGTAATAGGCTGTTGTTGTTGTTGTTGTTGTTGTTGTTGTTGTTGCTGTTGTTGTTGCTGCTGCTGCTGTAGGTCAGGCTCGTGGTGGACGCAAGCCTGGGGCCTGTCTGCTCAGCTGGTGGATCCCAGGGCGAGTGAGGTCAAGGCCGCAGGGTCCCTCCTGCTGGAGGCGGCCGATGTTGTATGTTCTAAGGTCACACAGTGTCCCCCTCACGCCAGCCAGCTGTCTGACAGCCCGTAAACAAATGGCGGGCGGGGTGGCCAGTGAGACGGTGCAGATGGCACTGAGCAAATCCAGCCACACGTTTGGGAAAACAAGTCAGAGGCGGGCTGTGTGGACGGCAGCCCCCGTGGACATCTCTGCCTGTGACAGACAGCACACCCAGGGAGGCCTCCCAGGAAAGCCATGAGACAGACCAGACCCGGGCGACCTCGCCAAGAATGGTCTCCACCCTCAATTTCCGTGGCCCGTTGCCACGGAGATGTTGCAGACTGATGGAGGTCACCCTGCAGGTCTCGGAGCATGGACTGTAGGCCCTCAAAGAGCACTGTCTCCTTGACTCCCTCACCAGAGTCCTTGCATGGCTCCTGGGCTCCCTCCCTCCTCCTCCCTTCCCTGGTGTGCTCCTCCCTCCCAGGGTCCTTGGGGCAGGCATGCAGCCAGTAATACGTGGGTGCTTGAATACGGGCTGCCCACGTGATGTGGCGGGAAGGGTGGAGGAAGGGAACAACCGTGGCAGAAGGTCCAGTGGGGCCTTGGGACAGGGGACTGGACCCCAGCTCAAGCTGGAGTGGGGAAAGGGCCGCACCAGTCCAGCCATATCTCCTGCCACCTCCTCCAAGCTTGCCACCTTCTCCTGCTCTGAGCTTGTTCCTCGAATGTGCCAGGCTGTGCCAAGTCTCTGTGCCCCTGCACTTCTCTGCCTTCTGTACCTGGCTGACTCCTTCCAGTCTGCCAAGGGCTGCTGCAGCTGTCGCATCTTCTGAAAGCCTCCTTTACTCCTTCACAGAGTTAACAATTCCCTCCTTTGTGCCAGCACAGTTTTTGATATACTTGTTTTATAGCATCTCCTATATCTTCTGCCATGATGGAAACTACCCACAACACGTACACACACATGCACCAACTTTCTTGACCCTCCACTCCAAAAGGTGGATTTCCAAGCTTTAACTAGGAAGAAGGGAACTCTTGCTTTACACCATGAATTGGCAAGGCCATTCCAAGAAACCAAGATTTATACTAATACTAATGCCATCCTCGGTATACTGATACTAATACGACTTATTACTAATAATAATGACAGTGAAAAATTATCTCGACGGGGAACATTGGGCTTGTCTGTCACATGCATTATTTCTAATCCTAGGAATAACCCACCAGGTAGCCACTATTACTAGCTGTATTTTATAGTTAAGAAGTCTGCAGCGCAGAGAGTAGATGTGACTTTCCCAGTCACCCAGCTAGTAGGAGGCTCGGAAACCCAGGTATGGCTCCAAGCGGATGGTGCCATCTTCGAAGCACTCCACTTTCATGCTTGCTTTCTAAGTAACAGGCACCTTTCCTCTCCCCTGCCATGCCCACACTTCAGCTGCTGAGCTTTGCACCGAGAAGCCATTGCTCTCATCTTCCCTGGGTATGCGATTTTACAGCGCTAGAGCTTTCCTTGGTCTGCCTGATTCTGCTGCCCACTTCCACTGCTCCTGATATTTATTGCAGCTTGTTGCCACTGGAAAAGTGTTGGTCTCCATATCTCCTATAGTCATTCAGGCCTTCAGTGCAAATATGGCCAGCGATGAGCCAACATCTTCTTGGAGCCTCCGCCAGCAGCCACTCAGGCCCTCTGTGTGACCCCTGCTTCCTTCCCCTCTACTGCACCCCGGGGGAGTAAATGCCAAAGGCAAATCAGCTGGCCTGGCCTGGGACCCAGAGCAGGGCCTCTGAAGTCAGGCTGCCTGGGCCAAAGCCCAGCTCTGCCACTTGCTATCCTTGTAATGCTGGGCAAGTGTGTTCTTTCCTGAGTCTCGGTTTCCTCCTATCTAAATTAAGGATAATCCTCTGACCTACTTTCTAGGGTTGTAATGAAAAAAAAGCAGATCTTCAGTACAAAGAGGTTAGCCCAGACCTTCTCACGTAGTAAGTACTCTTTAAATGTGAATTCCAATTATTTACATGCCAGGTAGTTTTCACAATAGATAGAGGAGGGAGGCAGAGACCCACAACGTGCGATGACACGTCTGAGCATGTTGGAATGGCATTCAACCCATCATGGGGTTCAGACAAGGCTTTCCAGAGGAGATGGCATCAAAGTGGCCCTCAAGTGTGGCCCACACCATTGCACCTTGGCTATGCACTGCATCGTATCATTCTGAAATTGCTTCTTGCGTGGATTTATTTTCTCTCATCCACTTGAAGTCTTCTTGAGAGCATTCACTATGCCTTATACCTCTGCTTTCTCACTGCATCCCACCCTCAGACTAACATCGAATCACTGACAGTTATGTTTTAGGAACATGCTCATCCTAAAAAAAAACAAAACTATTTTTCCTTCAATAATTAGGAGAGAAGGAAGGAGGAAGAGAGCAAGCTTTTATAGAATACCTTTTCCATGTCACATGCTTTATCAGCTTAATCCACAAAATAGCTCTGTGAGATAACCAAACTTTTGCCGCATTTTACAGGTGAGAAAACGAAGGGTCAGAGAGGAAATTCATCCAAGGTGACATACCTAGAGATGACACAGCCAGGATCTGTCCCCAGGTCTGTCTTATTTCTAAGCCTCCCCCAAAAGCCAAAAGCCCCATTTCACATAGTTACAAACAAAGACACCATGGTTTGGCACAGAAGGACCTGAGGTTAAGCCCAAGGTGATTTCTGCTGCTGTTTGCATCTAACCCATCCTCTGTCACCGATTTGATCATCTCTAGCATCGATAATCAATTAACCTCTTACTGGAGCCCTTTCTGCACATGGAACGGCCATCATATTTGCTTCTCTGTGGTCCATTCATGAAGCTGCAATCCATTCGCCTTCCTTTGTTTCTTCCCCTGCAGTTTGTTTCTAGCCTGGATGAGGCGCCTTAGTGCTGGAAATCAGACCACACGACTTGGCAGCTACCTCGGGCTTCCAGAGCCCCTTCTCCTCCAGCACCTGCCAAACCAGAGACGGGCACCCAAACGGGCAGCACTGACCAGTCAGCCCCACCAGACCCAAGTCCATATAGCTCACAGCCCGAGACTTAATTTAGAACCACCCCCACCCCCCACCCCCCTGCCGCCACCATGTACCTTGGCGCTTAGTTTTGCGGCTATTTTCCTGGCAGGGGGATTTCTGCCAAGGTTATTTTCGTGTTGACTGACACCTCTTGTCTATTCTGGGAGACTATCTCTGGAGAGAAGCAGCTCGTGCCCAGATCCCGAGACCTCTGGAATGTCATATTGGATCGTCCGTGGCACGTTGGTTTCCAGGGCGGGAGCCTCTCTAGTGAGTGCTCTGAGGAGAACTGGAGAGATTACTCTTCCCCTCCCATGCGAAACAGCCCTCAACACTCCCAGCCTCTGCTGTCCCACATTTCTAACTGATCAGTCCTTTGTAACAAAGCGTAAAAGGGAATGAAGTACTGATATGACATAGATGAGCCTCAAAAACTTTGCACTCAATGAAAGAAGCCAGACACAACAGGTCACATATGACATGATTCTACTTACATGAAACGTCTAGAATAGGGAAATCATAGGGATAGAGCATAAATTGGTGGTTACCAGGGGCTGGGAGGAGGGGCGATGGGAAACAATGCTTAATAGGTGCAGTTCCTTTTGGAGCGATGAAAATGTTTTGAATGTATTAAGTGTCCCTGAAGTGCACACTTCAAAATGGCTAATTTTATGTTAGATGAATTTCACATCAAAACAAACCTAAAATACTAACTCATTGCAGAAAGGATTTGAGGTGACCCACAGACTTATCTACATGCATCGGGATTTAAAATAAGTATGGTGACAAATCAGAACAGAAGGCAAACAGGGGTAGGAAAGGAAAAAACCCTGGTCTGGTTAACAGGCAAACTTCAAAGCCTTTAGTTCTCATATGGGTGCAAATCCAACTTGAGCTTCCCAGCAGCCAAAGCAAAACAGAAGACAAGATTTCTTCCATGACCTGCAGCATCTTCACATCCCAGGCAGCCTGAAAGATGCTGCTAGTTTCCACAGCAACCATTTATTGAGGGTTGGATACACATTAGGCCCTTCAGACATCATAAGTGCCGAGTGAGATAGGCATTATTAGCCACATTCTAAAGATGAGAAACCTGAGGCTGAGAGAAGCTGGAGTGTTTGCCTATGATGGAGAAATCAGATCCTCCTGTTGTCTCAAACTGCTGCATTTTCAACTCGAGTTCACTGGCTGGTGGTGGGAGTGAGGCCACCTACAGCGTGGCTTTAAGAGCTGTCACCTTTAGGGTTCATCTCGGCCTCCAACCAGCTGGGAGACCTTAAAAAAGACACTGGATTATCCTTTCTTTAAAAAAAATAAACAAATAAAGGAGTTGTCCACTTGAGCGCTTTCCAAAATGCATCCCTTAACACTTGAGGTTCTCCATGAGGAGAGGTCTCATGGTCAAACCCACTGGGTGAGACTGCACACTCACCCTCCCTTTGGGGAATCACAATGCAGTGAAGGCTCTGAGAAATTCTGCATTAGAGAAACCTGTTTCACCTTGTTCAGCCTGCTCTTCCCCATACCATGGAATCCTTTTGGCGTGTGATAGCTAAGATTATCCCAGGAAACTGGTATTCCAAGCACGCACTTTGAGAAGCACTAGACTGGGTTATTCCAGCACTGATTTCTATCTCCCACATACCATGTTAGGCCACAGAACAAAATGTAAGTCATCAGGAGAAATGGATCCTACTCCCAAAGAGTTGCTTCTTCCTCTGCAAGAGAGAGAACCATGTCTTCACGAATTGTGGGGTCATGTGGTAAGTGCCTAGCCCACCGCCACAGGGTAGGCATTTGTTGGATGAGATGTCAGACTAGAGAATGTAGATGACCTGGGAGAAGGTACTGTGTGTCCTGTGTGGGCAGGGAGGCAGGCGTTGGTAAGGGAGGACCTTTCAGAAGAAGTCACCAAGTGGAGGCTTGAAGGATGAGCCAAGTAGGAGAGTGGAGGAGGGATGATGAGAGCTTTGGAGCCCAGGAAACAGCTTAGACAAGGCACAGCATGTTCAAGAAATTGAAATGGCTAGTGATTTGACAAAGCTGAATGAGAACCTGGAGGGGAGGAGGAGCTGAGTCTAGGGTTGCTACATGAGAACATATCATCCCCAGAAAGGTGGTGAGTTTCTTACATAGGGACCTTTATTTTCCTTTTCTTGCCTTTCCCCCCACCCCTTCTTTCCTTGTCTGTGACACATCTAGAATTCCTGGCCTATTAATAGATTTTCTGACCATACTTTGCTGCTTTACAAAGGTTGCTTGGGGGCTCTTCTTAGGAACACTTTAGGCTGCAAGTAACAGAAAATCTGATGAAAGTGACTTATTTGAATAGGAGTTTTTTTTCTCACTTCATGATATATCTGGAGGGAGGATGTATCTAGGTCAACAGCTCAATACTGTCAGGACCAGTGTCTGTGATTCTCTTTGGCATTCCATCTTGTGGGCAAGATGAGGGCTAAAGTCCCACCAATCATGTCTGTGCTCTAGAGAGTAAAAAGGGAGAAGAGATGGGAAGCGGACTTGGCCCAGTGGTTAGGGCGTCCATCTACCACACGGGAGGTCCGCGGTTCAAACCCTGGGCCTCCTTGACCCATGTGGAGCTGGCCCATGCGCAGTGCTGATGTGCGCAAGGAGTGCCATGCCCCGCAGGGGTGTCCCCCGTGTAGGGGAGCTCCACGTGCAAGGAGTGCGCCTCATAAGGAGAGCCGCCCAGCATGAAAGAAAGTGCAGCCTGCCCAGGAATGGCACTGCACACACAGAGAGCTGACATAACAAGATGATGCAACAAAAAGAAACACAGATTTCCATGCCACTGACAACATCAGAAGCAGACAAAGAAGAATACGCAGCGAATAGACACAGAGAACAGACAACCGGGACGGGTGGGGGGAAGGGGAGATAAATAAATAAATAAATCTTAAAAAAAAAAAAAAAAAAGGGAGAAGAGAAAAGGTGCACACCTTCCAAAGAGCTCCCAGAGCTCTCCTGTGTGCACATGTTTCATTGGCCAGAATGTGTTACCTGGCTGCCCCTACCTAGTTGCAAAGAAGTCTGGGAAAGTAAGTATATCACTAGGAATTGAGCTCATTGCTGCTCTGAGCAAAATCAGGGTCGTGTCAGCTAGAAAGGGGGAAATGGATACTGTGGTGGTCATAAACAGTGTCTGCCACCCAGGGACAGCATAAATTCTCCTACCCTCTTGGGTGGAATTCCTGGGGGTAGAGACCCAAAGACAGAGCTAAGCCCCCAGAAAATGACTGCTTGTGGGACATGTCTCCAAGCCACTCAGTTCCCTTAAGGCTAATGCAAAAAGAATTTTACTGTTTCAGAGAATTAAATGGACTCTGTGGGAATTTAAGGATTTATTTTAAAGTCCTCAAGGAAAAAAAACACAAATAATTATGTGCCTTAAACACAGTACACAGCACGCTCTGACAGGGCACTTAGAGTACAGGACAGCCTGTGCTCCCAGGGACAGAGGGCTCCGCCTTTCCCAGCAGAAGCCGAACATGCTTCTTTAGGATCTCTCCTAGTTCCCCTGGGACAGGGTGGGGAGGGACTTCTTGTTTCACTTGAGAAAAAGGTTAGAGATGTTTAAAAGGAAGGGTCAAAATAGATATACAGGAGATGAAGGACTGAAAAACTGGGGATGGACTTCAGGGTATAAAATTACAGTTGTGTCTTTCTTTGATGTTTGCCTTTCTGTTTCCCCAAATACTTTCATAATGAAGGTTCCATTCCCCACTCTTGTTCGGTCCTTCACCTGGAGACATTAGAGAAGGATAACAATACCAAGTGCTTATTAGCTGTCCAATGGGATGTTATTGGGATTGCCACTGCCCTATCATTGTCCCATTCTGCAGATGAGGGAACTGAGGCCCAGAGAGGCAAATTAACTTTCCCAAGGTGATTCTCCTTGGTTGCAGAACAGCTACCCATACCAGGTGCTAAACTCTTAACCATAATGCCAGAATACCTGCTGGCATCTGTTCAAGCTTCAGAAAGCCAGAGCTGCTCAGAGCCATGTTGAAACCCCAAGGGCAGCCCCACTCCCACCTGGTTAGGGAGAAAGAGCAGCAGATTTGGAAAAGAAGAGCTAGGTGTGAATCCTGGTTTTCTGACTCTCTGGCTGGGTGGCCTCAGCCCAATCCCCTGTCCTCCTTGAGCCTGATGCTCTTGTCTGGAAAATACCTTTCTGGTTTGTCAAATGAGGAAATGTGTGCGCAGGCTCTTAGTTATCTGTAAAGGACGACTTCCCCAGTGCTGAGTTCACAGGAGGTGCCCCACTCTGTTTTTGAATGTGTGAGCGAATCAATGACTTACACACTTATAAGGGAATCGGAGGTTCTGAGAGGGGCACTTAGGATGTTTGTGGTTAAAGGCTGGACTAGACGTCCTCTACGAAATCCTGAGCGAGTCAAGGAAGCCACGATGATTCTTCCCAACACCAACCCCAGGCCCACAGCACTCTGCTGTTTAAAGCTTCCAACATGTCAATACTACATGGAGAATAAACATCCAGTTCCTGACCATGGATTTTTTTTTTTATTCATTTTTTAAAAATATTACATTAAAAAAATATGAGGTCCCATTCAACCCCACCACCCCCACCCCACCACTCCCCCCACAGCAACACTCTCTCCCATCATCATGACACATCCATTGCATTTGGTAAGTATATCTCTGGGCATCGCTGCACCTCATGGTCAATGGTCCACATCATAGCCCATACTCTCCCACGTTCCATCCAGTGGGCCCTGGGAGGATCTACAATGTCCGGTAATTGTCCCTGAAGCACCACCCAGGACAACTCCAAGTCCTGAAACGCCTCCACATCTCATCTCTTCCTCCCATTCCCCGCACCCATCAGCCACCATGGCCACTTTTCCCACACCAATGCCACATTTTCTCTGTGGACCTTGGATTGGTTGTGTCCATTGCACATCTATGTCAAGAGGAGGCTTAGATTCCACATGGATACTGGATGCAATCCTCCTGCTTTCAGTTGTAGGCACTCTAGTCTCCATGGTGTGGTGGTTGACATTCTTCAACTCCATGTTAGCTGAGTGGGGTAAGTCCAATACATCAGAGTGTAGGAGTTGAAATCTGTTGAGGCTCAGGGCCTGGCTATCATATTGTCAGTCCAGAGATTCAAATCCCCTAGATATATCTTAAACCCCAGCACCAACTACAATTCCAGTAAAGTAGCATGAAAGTCTTGTGAAAAGAGATCCCATCTGTGTCCAGCTCCATCACGCAGAAATACCAGCTCCAAAGAAGGGCCAACTGACATGGCAGTGAACCCCATCTGCCATGACCATAGAACCTGTGGGTCTCTTTAGCCCTCAAAAGAACCAATACCTGGGGTTGTATCTACTTTATCTGTCTCTGAGACTCTGCTCAGGTGTGCATAAGGGCAATCCTTCTGACATCCTCCAGACTCTTTTTTAGAGACTCATAGCCATATAAACTCATTTCTCCTTTCCATTTCCCCCTTACATTAGGTCAAACAGCATTTTAAAATCCTGTTATTATATGTAGACAGGGATATTCTGCTGGTCCACATTGAACCTTTAATTCAAGGTCATTTTCTAGTTTCATCATCAGCTGGTACTTGGTAGTGATCCCTCGGTGCCAGGGAGGCTCATCCCTGGGTGTCATGTCCCACACTGGGGGGAATGCATTGCATTTACATGCTGAGTTTGGCTTTGAGACTGGCCACATTTGAGTAACATGAAGTCTGTCAGGAGGAAACTCCTAGGCACAGTGCTGCTCTAGGCCTTGTTCTTATTTCAGGTGTATAGGCTCACAAGCATAGTCATTAGTATCAGGGGCTCACTGTTGGCCCCTCATTCCTTCCTCTGACCATGGATTTTAAAATACAGCTGCAATTTATTGGACACTCCTGTCATTGAGAAGTGGGGTCACTGTCTCCTCTCCTTGCACCTGGGTGGGCTTGTGATTGCTCCCACCAGTGGGAAAAGGTGGGAATGACACCTTGTGACTTCTGAGGTTGGGTCCCAAAGGCCATGCAGTATTCACCTGGAAGGGTGTAACATGCGTCCTTGCAGCCCTCAGTTACCACATAAAGAGTCTGTCTACCCTAGACCAGCCTGCTTGAGAAGTCACATGGAGGGGCTCTGGATGACAATTTCCCAAGCCTGCTTTCAGCCAGCTGCCCAAGTACCAGATAAGTGGATGGTAAAGCCATGGGGAAATGGGTCCTGAAGCCCCTAGCCAGGGTAGTCATCCCAGCTGAGGCCCAGATAGAGTGGAGCCCATTCCAAATCCCTGACCCACCAAATCCTTGAGCTTAATAACATATTTTGGGGAATGCTTGTTATGCAGCAGTGGATAACCGGCATGGCCCAGCCCCTGCCTGCTCCCCAATGTCATCTTGTGCCATTTTCCTCTGCTGCCCAATCTCCAGCCACTCTGACTTTTCTGATCTTTGAACACACCCAGCTCACACACACACACACACACACACACACACACCCCAGGGGCCTTTACACTTCTTGTTTCCTCTTCCTGGAATTGCTCACGGTCCTGGTCACTCAGGCCTCTCTCAGCTCAAATGTCACCTTCTCAGACCTTCTGCTTATGGCAGCTCCCTTGGTGTTTCTTTCTTAGATCTTATTACACTCCGAATGTGTTTTATTGGGCTGTTTACTTGTTCTTTGTCTCTTTACCATTCTTTGAGCTCCCTTAGGACAGAGGCAATATCAACCTTCTCACAATGAAAGCTGCTGCCCAGTATAGTTCCTGGCACATAGTAGGTGCTCAAGAAATATTTCTTTCTCTTCCTCTTCACCATAGCCCTAAATCTTGCTATAGTGTGTGTCTTCATTTCCTAGGGCTGCCATAACAAATGGCCACCACCAACAGACATTTATTCGCTCCCAGTTCCGGATCCAGAAGACCAAACTTAAGATGTTGGCAGGGTTGGACCTTTCTGAGGCCTCTGAGGGAGAATCCACTCCATGCTACTCTCCTAGCTTCTGGTAGCCACTGGCATTCCTTGGTGGTCCTTGGCAAGTAGCTGCAGCACTCCAATTTCCGCCTTCATCTTCACCTGGTATTTGCTCTGTGTCTTTGTGTGTCCTCTCTTCTTCTTTCAAACACAGCAGTGATTAGATGTAGTGTCCACCCTAATCCACGATGACCTCATTTTAGCTAAGTAAATCTACAAAGACCCTATTTCCAAATACATACTCAGGTTCTGGATGGCCATGAGTTTGGGGGAGACTCTATTCACCTCACCACAGGGGGATACTGAATGCACATGTAATCCCTGCCCAGTGCTAAACAGCCTCGACCTAGTGAGGGGCAGAGAAAGCTGGAGCTGGATTTACTCCAATGCCCAAGCATTCTCTAGGTCAGTGGCTCTCCAAGGGTGGACCAACAACATCCACCTCACCTGGGAACCTGTTAGGAATGCAAATGCTTGGGTCCTAACCCAGGTGCACTGAGTCAGAATCTCTGAAAATGAGAACCAACCGTCTGTTTTTAGCAAATCCTCAAGGGAACTCTGATGCACAGACATAAACCCCTGCTCTAGGTCACAGTGGCAGGCCCCTGTGGTGAGTGTAACAAATATCTATACAGACTTTCAAGGCCTTTTAGGAGCCCTCAATGTGGCCTCATCGGCTATAGGCTCCAGCTGAGCTATCTCCAATCAAGCCCAACGTGCCAAGAAGTCGGCTCTAAAACTGGTAGACAATCAGGAACTGCCACCAGCTCCAGGTGAAAGAAGTGACACACACCTGAGGTCCTCTTACAGGAGGAGAATTTTGCTTCCATGTACAGGATGGATTTTAAAGAGCTGGAGGCAGACAGGATGCTTGTACTAGCCTGGATACTCTGTGTTTTAGCTGGAATGCTTTCAGCTGCAAGTAATGGATGATCAAATGAAGGGTGGCTGAAACAAGGCAGACCCTTGTTATGGCACTTTGCAAGAAGCCCAGAGGGAGATAGGGTTGGTACCGTAGAGTATCTTGTCACCAGGCTCACAGGCCCGCCAACTGGGCACGGGCTTCCTTCTCAGGCCTTCCTTCTTGGGCACCAGTTTAGCCTCAAATGCCACATGCTTCACCTGACAGCATCCTAAGCACAAAGGAAACAAACGGAACAAAAGAAACTTCCCCTTGATGAAGCTTTTACTGTATCTTTTTATTAGAGAGGAAAATTTTCCCAGAAGTCTCCTAGAAGACCTTCCCCTGCGTTTCACTGTTCAGAACCAGAGAACATGCCTGCTTGGACACCAGTCACTGACGAAGGAGAACGAGATTGCCACAATCGGCTTTGATGTGTCATGAGCAAAATCAGTGTTCCGATTTTGTAGGGATGGGAGGGAATGAGGGCAGTGACTCTGTTAACCACTACGAGGATGTTTCCTCAGAAAGGATTAAGCTCAGAGCCTGAAGTGCCAAGTTCTGGTGCCAATGGGGCATGTCCTTGGAGATTATGGAAAACCCTGAACTAGGGAGAGAGGGAACGGGACATTAGACGAGAAGGTGTTAGGTGGGGTGGCAAATCCACGCTAGAAAGTAAACTCTGTGGGAGAAGAGCAAAAGTGCAAAACGACGAGGCCAAAAAGATTTTCCATATATTATAGAAGCCCTTAACGGAACACAAAAAGAACCAGGGCATGTCATCAGGGATACAAAGGCCATATGTGGGCGGGGGTCCTGTCGGTACCAGAAATCTTGCAGGGAGCTGAGGTGGGATGGGGGCAATTACTAGAGGCAGCTTGACTTTTCAGAGTCTCTGGAGCACTGATCTGGGCATGTACCAATTTGGGGGTGACCCTGTTTTGGGATCCTCTCATCCTGCCCTAACATTTCATCTTAGGAACCAAGAGGAAAAAACCCAGCAGATGGGAAGCTGGCACCAGAGCAGAACACGCAGCGGGAACCTGGCGGCGCCCGCGGAGGGCTTTCTTTCCAGGCCGTGATTAAGCCATGAGCACTCCCTCTACGCGCTGTTGAGCGACAGTGGATTTTCACTCCTCCTTCCCTGGGCATGCACAAACCCCAGCTAGGTGCTCTAAGGAGCAAGTGGTAGCAAGGGCCCCAGCAAGACAGAGCCCCCAGGCAGGGGGTGGGCTAGGAAGAATCAGCCTCCAGGACTGGCTCGGAGACGCGAGCCCCGTCCCGCTCCACTGCTCCCCGGCGCCAGGCAGGGCAAAACGGGTCCCGGGGCAGCTGGGAAGGGGAGCAAGGGGCTCCGACAACGAGGGCGAGGTGGGAGAGCGTCCACGCGGAAAGGGCTGCCCTCTGCATTGCCAGCGAGGAGGGTGGCTCTAGGAGCGCCCAGTACCCCCACCTGTGAGCGAGCTGGGAACAAGATGACCCCGGTGGGGAGAAGTGCGCCCGGGGAGGCGGCGGGTAGGGACAAGCGTCTTAGCTCTTTGGTGAGAGGCCTGGTACTGGAGTCCAGAAGGAATTTTAGCAAGCTACACCAAAACGAGTTCTGCGCAACCCTCCGTGAATGGGAGAGCTCAATTTCACTGCAAGCCTGCCTCCCCCAGCCCCCCCCCCCCCCCCCCCCCCCGCGCCTGGAGGATTTACGGTTCTGAGAGGGGTGGGGAGGGGTCTGCGTCAGCAGAGCCACCTGCTGTGCTCCCAAGGTCCTGGAATGGGCCCCGTGTCAACAGCTGCCGGCAGGCCTTACCCCCACTTCCCTCCTGGCACCCCCTCCCCGCGGCTTCCGGGTGCACGCGGCAGGTGCTCGCCCAGCCTCCGAGCGCTCGCGGCGGCGCCTCTCGGTTCCCGCCTCTCTGCGCTGCCCCGCGCCCCGGGGCGCCCCCGCACCTGCCGCGCTGCCGTCCCCCGCCCGCCCGCCCGCCGGCCCCGCGGGCCCCGCCGGCCGCCGCCTCTCTCCCCCACCTGTTGTCGCGCTCACAAAGACCTCGCGCCCTGACCCCAGGGCGCGCAGTCTCCCCAGAGGGACATCGCAAGTCTAAAATGTCCCCTGCTTCCTCCTGCGTTTCACCCACCCCATTAATCATTAAGAAGAGAAGGAAGTTAATCGCTTGACTTCTAAGGTCGTTTCACTAACGGGTCAGTGTGGATTGCCTCCTCCACTTCTGTTCATCCTTACGCTGGGCAAAAAAAAAATTTTCTCTTAGGAAATTTCTCTTCTCACTTTATAAAAGTAACATGCGTCCACCTTTATCCAGTGATTAGGTAGGAAAATGTATAAGGAAAAAAACCTCCTTCGATCCCCTCCCGTGCTTAAAAACACATTGATGTGTAAACTTTCTCATCTCTGCTCACATAAATATGTGCCAGTATGTGCACAGGTAGACTTTTTTGCTCGGGTCTGGTTGTATTTGCAAAACTGGGGTCCTAAAATTACACCTGCGTCTGCGGCTTGCCTTTCTCTCTTAATTCTTCATTGACAGCTTTCCCTCCCAGTGGATAAAACTAAACACCTTTTGTTACATAGTTGGATAACATCCTATATTTTGATATGCCATGAATGATTTTTTCATCCCACCCCCTTTAATGGATATTTAGGGGAAGTTCCACCTTTCTGTCACAATAAACATTCCCTGTCCACCACACCAACAAACTCTAGGTTCAGGGTTCGTGGGACTTCCCCTCCAGCCTCCCTTGCTTTCTCCTTCCCTTCCTATGTAGCCTTACAAGTTTCCTCTCCTTTTGTTTTTTTCTGACCGTAATTTCTGTTGTTGACTCAAATGCAAAGTCTGATTATCTTGTTTAGTTATCTGTTTATTATTAGTGTGTATCCTGGGAGAGTCAGAAGCTAATTAGAGCAAGATGAGAGCTCTGTGTTCTTTGTGAACTGCAGAATGCCTGGAATCCAGTGGCTATCAAGAAATGATTGCTAAGTTCCCTCTCAAATAGAGGCAAAGTGGGCATCACCATCCCAGAATTCTCAGGACTAGGGAATAAACAATGGACTAGTGTAAACTACAATTGTTCTGCTATGGACTTTTTGCTATTCTAGCAATGGAAGAACTTTTATCATTGATATAAAGGCAGTAGCCACCAGAGTTCTGAGGGGAGGGAGAGCGAAGAATAGATGTAGCGTATGGGACCATTTTTGGGACATTGGAATTATCCTGCATGGCATTGCAATGACGGATACAGGCCATTATACATTTTGTCATAACTTACAAAATTGTCCAGATCAGAGTGTAAACTATAATGTAAACTATAATCCACACTTAGTGCAATGCTTGAATATGTTTCACCAATTGTAACAAATGTACCACACTAATGAAGGATGTTGTTAATGTGGGAAAGTGGGGGAGGGGGAGGTAGTGGGGCATATGGGAATCCATATTTATATGGCTAAGAGACTTCAAAGTGATTTGGGAGGTCTCCCCAGAGGTTGCTTATGCATGTCTCAGCAGGATCTCAAATAGTGGGGTTCCTGAGGGCTGTGGAGACATCCAGACACTATAGGCAGGGCAGACAGCTCAGGAGTTTGGCACCCTGCCAGTGGGTCCTACTTTGGAATTTATGATCCCCAGGGTGACAGAGTTGGACTCAGTTGTGGTTTCCCTGCACATGGTTCTTTGCCCCTTCTATCTGAACCTATAATTTGTACTAGCTTGATAGGTGTATGTCTAAGAGATTTAAATCTTTGGTCTGTCCATGCGCCAGTTGGACCCTGAATCTCAGCAGAGTTGCAACACCTACTCTCCAGTTCATCTGATTCACCCTGGACAACTAACAAGGACATGGTGATGGACAACGACCATCCCAAGAAACAGCATCTATAACTACAAGCAAGATAGTCTCATCATCTGCTCCATGGGATCTAAGCCCCCTCTCAATTAGAGGCCAAGTAGACATCAAGACCCCAGAATCCTCAGGATTTGGAAATGAACGATGGACTAGAGTAGACTTACTGGTATTCTACTATTGACTTATAGTTTTTCCAGCAAGGAAAGAACTTTTATCATTAATGTGGAGGCAGTGGCCACCAGAGGTTCTGAGGGGGGAGAAAGGGGAAAAATAGGCATAATATAGGGGCATTTTTGGGACATTGGAACTGTCCTGCATGAAGTTGCAATGACGGATACAGGCCATTATATAGCTTGTCATAATAAATGCAAACTGTCGTTCATGGTTAGTAGCAATCCTTCAATACGTGTGCATCAGTTGTAACAAATGGACCACACTAATGAAGGATTTGTTAAAGTGGGAAAGTGTGGGAGGGGTAGGTAGTGGGGCATATGGGAATCCCCTGCATTGTTTATGTATCATTTATATAATCTAAGTATCTTTAAAAAAATAAAAATAAAATGTATTTTTTTTAAAAGTCTGCTGCCAAGCCTCTGGTAGGAAGTGCCTTGTGCCTCTAAGCTCCTGCAGTGATGAAGCTTAAGAATATGGGTTTTAGGATCAGGTAAAACTTGCACTTGCATCTGGGTATTCCTGTACAAGTTACTTAACCTCTTTGAGGTTCAGTTTCACCCTTTGTGAAATGGGGAAGGTAATGCCTGCAGTGACCGTTTGAAGCTCTATGTACCCCCAGAAAAATATGTTCTTAAAGGTGATCCATTCCTGTGGCTGTGGGCCCATTGTAGGGACCATCTTACAATGAGGACCCACCTCGGGATGGGTTTCTATCCGCTTTCTGGAGTCCTTTACAAGACAATAAAATTCAGAAAAAGAGAGAAAGTCATGGAAACAAGGAACTGAAAGAAAAGAAACTGGAAGAGAAAGGAGAGGCCAGCAAACGCTGCCATGTGGCAGAGGAGCCAAGGATCACTGGCAGCCAGTTTTCAGGGAGAAAGCATCACTTGGTGACACCTAGATTTGGACATTTTCACAGCTTCAAAACTGTAAGCTTGTAAGATAATCAACTCCCCTAGTTAAAGCCAATGCATTTTATGCTTTCAGATACCATACACCCACACTTGCAGGGTTCTGATAATGAAGCACTACGTAGTAACCATTTTGTCAGCGGTACCTTCTAGAAGTGGTAATAGCAATAATGATAATGACAATAATGACACTCGATTAAATTAAAAATTGATCTGAACTGACAAATATTTTCAGAACACAGAAGAAACATTGCTGTTATTCTTTGTAAATGGTCTACTGTGTGAAAGAGAAGATAAGGAAGAATTGATGCCAGAGAAATAGAGACAATGAATGATGGTAAGGCTTGGAGATCTTAGAGCCAATGTTTTGCAAACTTGCCCTGTTTTAACAAACACAGGTCAGTTCATATAAGGATTTATCGGCCCTTCCCTTGGAGATTCTGACTTGCTGGGTTTGAGGTGAGGTTGAGGAATTGGTTACTAAGTGCCTCAGAGGCTTTGGATGCACAGCCTGGCCTGGGGAGCAAGGCTGGAAATGGGTGAAACTAGCTGAGTTCTGATTCAGTGCGTGGAATGGGATAGTTGGGAGAAAACACAGTCCAAAGAGAGAAATGATTCATTCATTTAGTCATTCAATATTGAGCGAGTGCTCACCAAGCACCAGGTGCTGCTCTGGACACTGGAAACAGCAGAAAATGAGATAGGTTCAGGTTCTGGCTTCCCAAATTTAGTCTAGTGCAGGGTGGCAGACTCACATGTTAAAAGGAGCAGGCAGGTGATAAAAATGCAGGAAACTAACCTAATGTTCTCATCTGGAAAATACAGTCTTCCCTTCTACCATTCTCTCATTTTTTCTTGAAGAACATGACCCTCTTAGTCTTTGGTTTCCTCATTTTGATAGATGTGGGTGCCAAATAAATATTCTTCTTCTCTAAGAAAAGGAAGAGTGGAAGCATGATATTAAAGACAACTGACAACTGACCTGAGGAGGCAAGAGAGAAGAGTGGGGACTGTGGGAAACTAAAGAGTTTGGATGTTGTCTAAAAAGAAAGGGGAAATAATCACGTAGTTCTAGCTCATTGAGGGTATGAGGAAATGTACAGCCAATATCGGTGAACCTTCCACTTTTTTCTTTTCTTTTTTTTAACTTTTTACATACAAGTTCCAAGGGGAGTCCAGGCTGGGGTTGAGATAACAGCTTGTCATACTGGTTTGATGATCCAAGAGCTCAGGGCTCCTGTGCACCCTCACTAGGACTGGCAAGACCCAGAGTTGACCCTGCCAGCATGACACTGGAGCAGAGGAGGTAGAAGAGTTCAAGACCATGCCACAAAGTTTCCCACACCTCCCAGAGGGGTGTGGAAATAGAGTCCTATTCTTTTTTTTTTTTTTTTTTGATTTTATTTATTTATTTAATCCCCCCCCCCCTCCCCTGGTTGTCTGTTCTCTGTGTCTATTTGCTGCGTCTTGTTTCTTTGTCCGCTTCTGTTGTTCTCAGCGGCACGGGAAGTGTGGGCGGCGCCATTCCTGGGCAGGCTGCTCTTTCTTTTCACGCTGGGCGGCTCTCCTCACGGGCGCACTCCTTGCGCGTGGGGCTCCCCTACGTGGGGGACACCCTTGCGTGGCACGGCACTCCTTGCGCGCATCAGCGCTGCGCATGGCCAGCTCCACACGGGTCAAGGAGGCCCGGGGTTTGAACCGCGGACCTCCCATATGGTAGACGGACGCCCTAACCACTGGGCCAAAGTCCGTTTCCCTAGAGTCCTATTCTTAAGTTTCCAGAAGGGGCATGGAAGTGTGCCAGGTTGCTGGTAGATGGTAAGAGTGGTGCAAACTAGGACCACAAGACAAGTGCATGAACCAACACCCTTCATGAAAGGCTAAGGTGGTCTCGGAGCTGTGCACATGGTACATGACAGCTGAGCGCCAGTCTCCCCCTTGACACAAGAGCACAAGCTAAGCTCTGCAGAACTAGATGCAACTCTAGGAAAATTGGAGGGAGACCCTGAAATGACTAAGTTTCCAATCCTTGTAGAATGGGGACTCTCTAAAATAAGTGAAGTCATTAGAGGAAAACAGTTGCATGTCTTTCACAACATATTTTGCAGATTGAGAAATATATAAAACCATTACCCTTAAGGGCGACATATGTTATATACAAATAATGTTGTGCTCGTATGCAGTTACAAACTCCTTGCAGTAATGCCATGTCTAGTCCATAAGTTGGGAAGAGCTACATCCTAATTAGGATGCAAAGAGTGCACAAGAGATTACTGAAATACATAATGATAGGAAGTGATAGATCCGTAGATCAATAAACGAGAATAGAGAGCTCAGAAATAAACCTGCGCACACATGATCAACTGATTTTTGGCAAAGAAGCAAAGGCGATTCCACGGAGAAGAATAGTCTTTTTTCTTTTTTTAGTAGATAGCAGGGATTGAACCCAGGATCTCATACATGAGAGGCAGGCTACTCGACCACTGAGCTATATCAACTCCCCAGTGAGAGTTGGTATTTTCATTTAGTTTAGTTTTGTTTTGTTTGGGGGGGACGAGTACTGGAGATCGAACTCCAGACCTCATACATAGAAAGCAGGTGCTCAACCACTTGAGCTACATCCACTCCCCACGATAGTCTGTTTAACAAATGGTACTGAAATCACTGGACATTCATATATAAAAAGAACTTTGACCGATACCTCACCCCTAGGCAAAATTTAACTAAAAATAGACCATAGACCTAAATATGCAACCTAAAAATAAGAAACTTCTAGAAAATAATATAGGAAAAAAATCCTTGGGATCTTGGATTGAGCAAAGAGGTCTTAAAATACAACACCAAAAGCAAAATCCACAGTAAAGACACTGATATAGTGGACTTCATAAAAAATAAGAACTTTTTGCTTTTCAAAAGACACTGTTAAGAGAATGAAAAGAGAAGCCACAGACTAGGAGAAAATATTTGCAAATCACATATCTGATGAAGGACTTGTATCCAGCCTATATAAAGAACCCCCAAAAAATTGGACAAAATATTTGAACAGACACTTCAGCAAAGAAGATATGCAGATGACAAATAATCACGTGAGAAGATGGTAAATGTCACTAGTCATAAAGGAAATGCAAATTAAAACCATAATAAAATACATTACCCATCTATCAAAATGGCTACAATAAAAACAAAAAGATGAACAATACCAAGTGCTAGCAAGGATACAGAGCACAGGAACTATCAGACACTGCTCGTGGGAATCTATACTTTTACAGATGCTTTGGAAAACAGTTTGACGGTTTTCAAAAAAGTTAAATATTTACCTGCCATCAGACCTAGTAATCTCACTCCTAAGTGGATATCTGGGGTTACCGGTAACTGTATGTTTATAATTGCTACATCTATAACCAATAAAAACTAGAAACAACCCAAATGTGTTTCAACTGGTGAATGGATAAACAAACTGTGGTGCATCCAATAATGGAATAAGACTTAAAAAAACAACAGAGTAGGCTATATACAACAAAATGGATGAATCGCAAATGTGTTATTGTAAGTGAAATAAACTCAGACTCAAAAACTATATACTGTATGCTCCATTGACATGGCATTCTGGAAAAGGGTTGCCAGGGGTTGGAGGGGTTATTGCAAAGAGGCATAAGGCAGTTCTTAGGGGGATGATGAAACTATCCTTTATCTTAATTGTGTGGTGGTTACATAACTCTGCATATGTCAGAATCAATAGAACTGAACACCAAAAAGTTAATTTGACTCTCTCTCTATATATATATAATAAAAATAAATTAAAAATTTTTAAATGAAGTGTAGGAATCTGATGTAGCTGAAAGGTTGAGTGCCTGCTTCTCATGCATGATGTTCCAGGTTCAATTTCTGATACCTCCTAAAAATAAAAAGAGAATCATGGACCAGTGCAAAAGAGCAGGAACCGAGGAAAAAGAGATTTCCCTTACCACGAGTACCCTCAGCCCTCCCAGAATCTTTCTGCCTAGGGCGGCACTGTCCAATAGAAATATGTTGCAAACTTATATTTAATTAATATTTGTCAGATCATCACATAAAAAGTAAAAAGAAACAGGTGATGTTAGTTTTTAGGATATATTTTTGCTTAACCCGGATTCCAAAATAATATAATTTCAACATGTGCCCAATATAAACAAAATATTAACGAGAGTCCTTTTTAATACTGAGTCTTGGAAACACAGTGTGTATTTTGTACCCACAGCACATCGCGATTTGGATAGCACATTTCAAAGGCTCAGTAGCCACATGTGCCTCAAGGCTGCCACCATGGGACAACGAAGGCCAGAGGGCCGACACACTCCATCCCTGGCCAGCAGAGCAAGTCTTGCCCACCTTTACCGTCTTAGATTCCAAGGTCCCTGATCTAAGAGGGTGCTGCCTTTGGGTTCCAACAAATAGCAGGAGGGGAGCCCAAAGCCATGAATGGAGGGTCCCTGAATCGGCAGTCTGCCCATGACAGGTTCTCCCAGTTTTTGGACTGGTGATAGGACTCACACCCACAGAAGCCCTACTCTCCCGAGTCCGAGAAGATGCTCTAGCTCTCACTTGCAAATTTTTCTTTAGTTTTCTCCTGACAGCTGGTAGCTCAGGACGGTGAAGTGACTGATCTCTAGCTCTGTGAATGGCCTCTCTCTGTCTCCGAGATTTGGGCAAGTAACTCCAGGTCACTGTGAGGACAAGATGAGCCGTGGGTGCTGAGTCTGCTGCCCATCTCGCTCTTTCCATTTTTCTCCTTCTGTTTTGAGCAGCAGCAGGATGACGACTTGCTACCCCCAAGAAGGTGGCAGGGGATGCCAAATATTTATTTTCCTTGTGCTCCTGAGAAATTCAGCTAAGTCTGCTCCGCACAAGCCTGAGTTCCCTCAAGCTAGAGGTTTTCTATAGCATTCTTGTCTGGACAAAACCAGCACAACTTAATTAACTGGCCCAAGTTAATACAAATCTAACCAGAGGCTGGTAACAGAGAGGAGGAGAAGTTCTAACATGGAGAGCTATCATAGCCTTCCTCTTTAAACAATGGGGTCTGAATAAAGAAAAGGCATTAGGGAGAGAATTCAAAGTGGGAAGGTATCTTGAAGGGTGAGTCAGTCCAAATTTCAGTTTCTGGAAGTTCTGAATGACAGCCAATCTGAGTGGACACAAGCTGTCTGCAGTTCACGACACAGTCCCCCTTCACGGCTAAAGAACTCCATGCTTCCTTGGCAGAAACTATCCTTCCCATATGCAGTTTGGATGGGGTCGATCTCACCCTTGTCTGCACCAAATCAATGAAGCCATAACAGGCTGCTGTGGTTGGTTCAGGGAGGGGGAAATGCCCCAATCTGGATAAAAAGGTCTTTGCTGGGAATTCTAGTTAACTAAGATGGCGGTATAAGACGCTCCAGGGTGCCATTCCCCCGGAGACTCTTTGAAAAACTAGCAAAAACCAACAAAGCCATCTCACTCAACGCTCTGGAAAACAGCTAAAGGGTGGTGAGTACTGAATCAAGGAAACACAGCTTAATCAGCTCATGTGCGCTCCCCCACCCGTTCCCCGGGTGCTGGGGAACTGTCCTGCATTTCCCTTGGGGGCCGCTGGTCTATTCCCACGGAGGAGAGGAAGCCCAGGTGCACACGGGGTGCTCATATACCGGTGCTAAGCTGGCAGGCAGCAGCCTGAAGGACCGAATCAGGACACTGGATTTTAAAACTATGAACTCTGAACTTGTCTATTTTTACGAAAGTAGTTAGACTTGACTAAGGATCATTTAGAATTTTGCAGTGGCTACAATGGGGTCGTTTTAGTTTAGATAAAATAGTTTTCTTCAGAGGGTATTTGGAAAATAAGGAAACCTGTATATCTTAAAAGCAATGAGATGTACATATTGATTGGTGTTCAGAGGCATCAAAAAGGACAGTGATTGCAAAATAGCCTTATTAAAAGACTCCTTCCAGCAGTCCAATAAAAACATAAGAAATGAGAATCCAAGACAACTGACAGGAACTGCAGACAAATTCTCTTGACTTTGACTACGCCTTCAGCTCCTTTTCTTTATCCCTCTTTGCCTAGCTACCCTGAAACAACTAACCTTCTTTCTCTTTTACCCTTTTATGTGGAAGATGAAGAAGGAAAGACAACTAGACAAAAATCCTTTAAGGTTTAACTGGTTACAGACTTTAACATTCCAACCCCTGCCATCTAACACATGGTCAACAATGGAATCAAGAGACATAATTATTCGTAGAGGAATTTAGAATTCTTTGGGGTATATATGATCAAGAGTTACCTGACCTATATCAGCTTGTGCAAATACTAGCTTGTGTACTAGATGTTAAATTCTGGAAGGCAACAGCTGATTGGACCGACTCAGAAAGGGACCTACAGATTTCCACAATAAACCTGAGGGTCAAATAGGCCAAGAAATAGGGCAGCGTTTCTATTAGATTACACATTAGAGCAAAGAAAAATCTTAAAAGTCTCCTCCACAAACATTGATGGGAAAGTTTTAACCCTCATAATAAGCAAATAAACTCAACTTGTCCTGCCAAGAACTAATTCTGATAAGCGTATAAAAGTCGGGCAAAGACAGAAAGCCAGCTCTCTTATATATACTAGTGAACTAGGTATTTCTGTATTATCTGAGTTTCTCTGTTTTTATGTCTGACTCATAGCTGAAAAAGTTTTAATTGAAGCTATTTGTGTCTGCCTGTATGTTGGATATACATTTTCTTACCTGTGGATGGTATTGCCAAATTAATTCTAATTGGCTTACAGATAAATAAGTGATTAAATATAAATTAATACTCCTAAAGTCCCAGAAATTAAGGAAACCAAACTTCTAATATTTCTAATGAAAAAAGAGTATTTGAAGTATCAAACTCAAATGATTTTTTAAAAAATTCAAGTTCACATAATTTAGGTAAACCTTTGGTAAACAAGACTAGGCTAATATTGCTAGCTAAATAAAAACAGCTATGTCTTCTAAATTATTAATGTTAAGTACAATACAAGCAAACAATTTTATTTTACTTGGGATATGTTCTTAAAATTATATAGGTTTACTGATCAATATGCTAGCATAGTGACTAGATGTTCAATATGATAAAAATGTGATTTTTGATGAACAAAATTGAGTTATTATTCTGACAAACTTTATTTTAAGCATAATTGTACTTTGTAGGATATTGGCATGTAGACAGTTTCCAAGATCTATTTGGTTACTTAAGTATGTAAGGTATGCAGGATGTGTTTTTGTTAAGGGAAAAGAGAATAGTTTTGTCCTAGAATAAAATGACTGTTTTTTGCAGAATGAGGAATAAGAATGTGTAGGACAGGGAAGCAGATGTGTTTCAGCAATTGGGGTCCTGTCTACCTTATGGGAGGTCCCGGGTTCAGTTCCCAGTGCCTCCTAAAAAAAAAAAAAAAAAGACAGGCACACAACGAACAGACATCAGACATAGAGAGCAGACAGTGAGTGCAAACAAGGGGGGTGGGGGTTAGAACAAATAAATAAATATAAATCTTTTTTGAAAAAAAAAAAAAGAATGCATAGGGCAAAACCTAGTGGATATAGAAAGTTGTAGAAGTTTTTCAGAAAAGGAATTTTGTTTGTCATGGTCCAGGTTGGCTAGGACTTGATAGGTTTATAAGATTTCTAAGAGTTTTCTTATTAGATAGTATCTTCATATAAAACTAGAATTTGGTTTTCTTTCTATTAAAATGGATAATTTTTCTTAGCTTATTGGTCAGCTCTGACTTGTAAAAGGCTTTTCTTAACCATCTGAGTAATCTGTATAGAAGGCAAGGATTCTGTATTTTAACAGAATAATCTTTCCTTGCTTCATATTGATCTTAGCATCCTTTATTGTTTTAGGAAACAAGTATTCTCATTTTTAAAATAACATTTTTAAAATAATGACATTGGCTCCTCTATTACTTTCAAAATCTTTTATTGTCCCTTTGATTAAATAGGGAACTAAATATTGTTTCACAGTGACCCATGATCCTATTTAACAAAATTTTCAAAGCTGACAAACTTTGGCACTTTGCCTTCCCAAAATCAAGTCCTAAATTACATCATCTTGATCTCAAACTGTCTGTGGGATTTTCCAGAGGGCCCCTGGAAAATCACAAAAGGTTTGTTCTTTCACCTTGTAAAAAGAGAGGTGCTAGAAATAGTTAGATTTATCTGATATGCTATGACTTGCATGGAAAGTGTTGTAAACTAAAAAATATTTTATAACTTACTATTGGTTACGTTTTTATGGTTATATTAGGGTTCTCAGGGAAAAAGAACCAGCAGAAGACATATATATAATATTTCTTTATAATGTAATATATCATGTAAACATTATGAGATTTAGTATAGGAATTGGCTCATGGGACTGTGGGAATGGGCAAGGACAAATTCCTTAGGGCAGGCCATAAACTGGGAACTCTGAAGAAGGTTTCAAGAAATTCCCCAGGAGAAGCAAGCTGGATGAAATACAGATGGAAATTCTTACTTCTGACTATTAAAAATTCTCCCTTTTTTTTTTCCAAATTCTACTCAATTTATTCATTTTTTTAAAAATATTACATTCAAAAAATATGAGGTCCCCATTCACCCCCACCGCCCCCACCCCACCACTCCCCCCACAGTAACACTCTCCCCCATCATCATGACACATCCATTGCATCTGGTGATAAAAATTCTCCCTTTAAGGCCTTCAACTGGTTGGATGAGACTTCTGTCTTTACTGAAGACATTCTCTTCAGTTGATTGTAGATGTGATCAGTTGTTGATGCAATCAACTGATGATTTAAATCCACAAAATATTCTTATGGTAACAATCAGGCCAGTGCTTGCCTAACCAAACAATTGGTAACCATAACTTATTGACACATGGACTTAACCATCACAATGGGTAAAATGTTATTAATATAAATATTTCAGAAATTTGTCAATGTCCTCTCTGTTGATGAGATGTCCTTGTTCTGATCTGCCTATTAGACAACATACAGTGTTGTCAGCCCCAATCTCAGATATTCTTTTCAAAATGTTACTTGCCCCAGAAACAACCATATTTCTCCTAATTTGCATTATGAGTTCATGAGATTGCTAACACAAGATGGAGCAGAACAAAGATTAATTATCCAGGACTGAACGATCTGATAAAGAATGACTATAGGTTTTATATGGATTCTTGCTGATGTTCTAATGTTCTATTTTCTAGATACAAAGAAATCTTAACTATTTTCTCTGAGGCAATCTATAATTCATGAGTCTTTTATCTTTTTCTTCCTGCCTGATCCCCTCAGAATTCTGAAACCCTTATTGAATATTCTTAATTTTATGGCAAAGTAATCATTTCCATAGGTTCAATAAGAATCTGTCCTCCTTGATAACAAGACATAACTGGAGGGAAGTGCTGTGGCTCAAGCGACTGGGCTCCCCTTGACCATATGGGAAATCCCAGGTTCTGTTCCTGGGGCTTCCTGGTGAAGGCAAGCTGGCCCAGGCAGAGAGCTGTCACAACAAGATGACACTACAAAAAAGAGACACAGAGGAGGGACAATGAGAGACACAACAAACCAGGGAGTTGAGGTGACTCAAGCAGTTGAGTGCTTCTCTCCCATGTCAGAAGGGCTCAGGATCAGTTTCTGGGGCCTCCTAAAGAGAAGACAAGCAGACACAGAAGAATGTGCAGTGAATGGACACAGAGAGCAGACAGTGAGTGTAGCGGGGTTGAGGTGGGGATAAATAAATAAAATTTTTTTAAAAGTGCACATAATTGGAGACATTGGTTATATAACCAAGGCTTTGACTAGAATGTCATATTTGAGAATAATTTCATTTCATTCAGATATGACCTGACACTTTTAAACAGTGTTGACTTTACAGAGCCTAAGCTTACAAAACCCTCTTGGAAAACCCTCCTGGTACCTGGTTCCAGGTCACTTTCTGGCAAGCTTTGGAATCATATGATACTTTGGGGGCATTGAGAAAGAGGAATTCACCTAAATCTCTAGGCACTGCAGATGAAATCTGGTGTTGAGTTCTTGGCTTGGCTTCCTAGCCTTGAGAAGCTTTTAAAAGCCCAATCTGAGGTTCCTTATGAAAACTATCATCAAAGCAAACTTTAAAAAGCCTTAGAGTAAATAACCATTTTTGTTGCACCTATGTAAATTACTAGGTCAAATTAAATAAAACCAGCCTTATTTTAAGATCAAGAACAATCTTTCTTTGGGGTTATCTTTAATCAAAAGGAGGGTGACTATAGAGAGAAATTTTGTGTTTTAACAGAAATCCATAGCAGCCAATAAGAAGGGGTCCAAGATAGAAAACTCTGAGTGTTCAGATTCTGCTCCTGTTTATTGTCTGAGCTATTTTGCATCCCCTATGGAAACTGTATATAACTTCTCGGGTTTGTTTTCCTTTTATATTAATGTCTAAACAGTGACTATTTTGAAGGACCCCGTTAAGGTATTTCATTATATCAGTCAGACTCAAACATTTCAGTGGACATTTTAATGGTCTGGGTTCTTCATTTAATGGCATATAGGGACAATTAGTATACTTTGGGTTTATGCTTTCAATCATGATTACTAGTCTATTTCTGTATAAACTGTTTCAAGATTCTGTTTAAATTCCTTGTCATCTTCAAACAGATGGTTGCTCTTAAGATAGATAATCAAAAGGAAAATGAGATAGAATAGGACTGTCCCTAGTGGACCAAGACTGAAAAATAAAAATAATGCACACCCTGTCTTGAAATGCAGACCATATTCATCCTCCACTCAACTGACACCAAGGGTCTTATATGGAATTAAACAGCCACCCAATGAACTTCCCTGAAATCAAGAAAGAAAGAAAGAAAAAAAAAAAGCAACAGCATGCCTAACTTAGCCTACTTGACCACCCAATGAGAAAAGGAATCAATTGTGGTGACCAACATGAGATCATTGGAAACATGACCGAAAGGGGAGGGGAGATGTTAAGTAGAATAAAATGGCCACCTGCATTGAGCATTCCTGGGAGGGTTCCCTTTCCAAGAAAGGGTTTTCCAGAAATAGAATAGAGGGAGATAGAAAGCAATTTTTCTCTTGAACATAGATGTGATGTCACATGTTTTGTACAGATCACTCCAGCAGCTGGTCAAAATCAGGCTGCATGGAAAAACTAGATTGGAAGCAAGGAAACCAATTGGAGATTTTCACAATAAAACAGGTGAAAGATGATAGAGACTTGAACCAAGCTAATAGCAGAGGAAAAGTGGTCAGATAATGGCTATATTTTGAAGTTATCATCAACAAGTATTTCCAGTGGATTGGCTGTCAGTTGTAAAAGAATAGAGAGGAACCAAGAATGACCCCAAGTTTTTGGCCTGAGAAGTAAAAAAATGGATTTGATACTTATTGAGATGGAGTAGGCTGCAGAAAGAGCAGCATGAAAGCTTTCACTATGCTAGGACTTCAGTTTTGGAAACATTAGTTTTGAGATGCCTGTTAGACATCCAAATAGCAATATATGATTTTGGATATATGTATCTGGAGTTCATAGAAGAGATTCATGGTGGAGCTATAAATCTGGAACTTGGATGCCTATTTAAAGCCTTGAGAAAGAATATGATCACCTGGGAAATGAATATAAAGAAGAAATGATTCTGAAGACTGAGAGGAACCTCCAATATTTAGAAGTTTGGGGAAAGAGGGAAGCCCAGCAACAAAACTAACATAACAAGCAGCCAAACAGATAAGAAGAGGTCCAAGATAGAAAGAAACCAACAAAGCAGGTCAGGAAAGAGGGACTATCATGCCTATTAATGATGCAGTAGTTTTGACAAATAACATGACAGTAAGTAGAAACCTAAATATATCAGTAGTTACACTAAGTATAAATGAACTAAATACTTAAATTAAAATTCCATGATTATCAAAACTAGATTAAAACTAGATTAAAAAACAGAATGCTGCTTCTTAGAGATAAGTCTTAAATATAAGGACATAGAATAATTAAAAATTAAAAGACGATAAAAAGATATTCCACACAAACATGATCCAAAAGAAAGTTGATGAGCTATACTGATAGTAAAGTAAACTCAAGGCAAGAGGTACCATTAAGGTAAACATAGAAGTTTCATAATAATGAAAGGGTTAATTCTCCGGGAACACGTAACAATTCTCAATTTATATGTACATAAAAAACATGGTGAAGCGGCTGTAGCTCAATCAGTTGGGCTCCCATCTACCATATGGGAGGCCCTGGGTTCACAACCCGCGGCCTCCTTGTGAAGGCAAGCTGGCCTATGTGCTGTGGAGAGCTGACAGCCCACACACTATGGAGAGCTGGCACAGCAAGATGCTGCAACAAGCAGATGTGACCTCCCACATAGGAAATCCCAGGTTCAGTTCCCGGTGCCTCCTAAAACAAACAAAAAGAGGACAATGAACAAAAACAATGAGCAGACAACAAGCAAAAACAACAGACAATAAGCAAAACAAAACAAAATGAACAAGACAAGCAAAAAAAATGATTTCAAAATATAAAAACCAAAAAAATTGACATTAAAAGGAAATATAGATAAATCTACATTAAAAATTGGAGATTTTAACAAACCTTTCTCAATAAAGATGCAAAAAGCAGGAAAACATCAATATTAAGTATAGGATCCAAAAACACAATTAACAAACTTGATGTATGGATATGTACAGAACACTGTACCCAAAAGAATGTGCATTATTTTTCTGTGCACTTGAAACTTTTGTACTGGTCATAAAAGAAGTCTGAACAAATTTCAAAAAATTGAAATCATTTAGAGTATGTTCTATGACCATAGAGGAATTAAGGTTACAATCAATAACAAAATAAGTAGAAATTCCTCAAATGCCCAGAAATTAAGCAATATACTTTTAAATAAGTCAAAGGAAAAAATCTCAAAGGAAATTTGAAAATACCTTTAACTAAATGATCATGAAAATACGACATAACAAAACATGGGGGATATAGCTAAACTTCTGCTTAGAGAAAGATTATAGCCTTAAGTGCACATTTTAAAAGAAGAAAAGATGAAAATTAATAACCTAATTACATAATTAAAAAGTTAGAAGAAAAAGAACAGCAAAATAAATCTAATGAAACCAGAAGTAAGGAAATAATAAAACCTAAGAGCAGAAGTTAATGAAATAGAAAACAAACATTCAAGACAGAAAATCAACATGGCCATAATTTGGCACTTTTAAAAGAGTAATAAAAGTGTTAGAATTCTAGGAAGTCTGACAAGAAAAAGAGTAGGAACAAATGATCTATTTGAATGAAAAAAGAGGACATCAGTCCATATCCTAAAGATATTAAACAGATAATTACAATATATTATAAACAACTTAATGTTAATAAACTTAAAACTTTAGATAAAATGGAAAATCCTAAGAAAAACAAAACTAACAAAAACTTACAAAAGAAGAAATAGAAGACCTAGAATAGCCCTATACCTATTAAAAGTTTTGAAGTTGTAGTTAACAATATTTATGTGAAGAAATCTTTAGGCATTGATGGCGTCACCAGTGAATTTCTCCAAATATTTATGAAAGTAGTAACACCAATCTTGTGTAAGTGCTGCATAAACTAGGAAAAAAGAAAACACTTCCTAACTTGTTTAATAATATCATTGTAACCTTGACACCAAAAAAAAATGAGCAAGACATGAAGGAAAATTACAAGTCAATCAATCTTATGAACAGGGATGCAAAATACACTGAACTAAAAAATTGGATTCACTGAAAGATAAAAACGATAATAAATCATGACCAAGTGGAATGAAAAGTTGATTTCATATTCAAAGTAAATCACCATAATTCACCACATTTACAAATAAAATAGAAAAGTATATGGCCATTTCAGAAGGCACAGAAATAGCTTTTGATGAAATTCAATACTCATTCAGGACAAAAAAAATTTTTAAACTCTTTACAAACCAGGAATAGAAGGAATCTACTTAACCTGACAGTAATTTTTTTAAAATAAACTTATAGCAAGTATCATACTTAGTGTCAAAATATTGAAAGTTTTCTTCTTGAGAATGAGAATGAGCAAGGAAGCCTATTTTCACCATTTCTATTGAATATTGAACTGGAGAGTCTATCCAGTACAAAAAGACCAGGAGGGAAAAGGTATAAATTTTGGGAGAGAAAAATAAAGCCATCATTATTTGGAGACAATTTGACTTTGTAATGGTAAATATGAAAGAATCCATAGACACTATTAGCATTAATAAGTGAGGATTCAGTGTAATTCAAATTAAATCCCTAAGACTTTTGTAGAAATTGATGAACCAATTCATTAAATTTATATGGAAACGCAAAGAGAAAAAAAAAAGCCAAGATAATCATGAAGAAAAACAACACTGAATGCCTCCAACAATCACATAACAAAACCTATTTTAAAGACAGTATGTTATTGGCCCAAAGATATAAAAACAGACTAATGAAATACAATAGAGAAACCAGAAACAGACCCACACATATGTAGTCTCCTAATTTATGGCAAAAGTGACACAGGAGTATAATGGAAAATAAATGTCTTTTTTAATAAATGGTAATGAGTCAGTTAAATATTCATATGGGAAAAAATGAATCTTGACCCCTACTTCACACTGTTTTATTCCAAATGGATTATAGATCAAAATGTGAAAAAATAAAATTGTAAGACTTATATGAATAGAAAAAAACATAGGAAAAGATTTTCATCACTTTGGAGTACACAAAGATTTCTCAGAAAGAGCACAAAAGACATCAACCATACAAAAATATTTGATAAATTGGACTTATTAAAATTAAAACTCCCATTTATCAAAAACACCATTCAGATTCTGAAAAAGACAAGCCACAGTATGAGAAAAAATATTTGCAATATATATAACCAAAGGTCTTACATATAAAATAAATAATAATTTCGGTAAGTCAATAAGAAAAAGGCAAAGGAACCAAGGGAAAAATGAACAAAAGAATTGACCAAGTACTTCTAAAAAAAAGGCTACCCTAAATTCAGCACATAAACACACTACCTTCCTCCAGCATGGGATATGACTCTCAGGGATGAGCCTTCCTGGCTGGAAGAATTTTTATTGCCAAACACCAGTAAGCAATGCATCTGGAAATACAAATGAGTTTTTATAACAAAGAGATTTCAAAGCGAGTTGGGAGGTCATACCAAGGGTTATGCTTATGCATGTCCCAGCAGGATCTCATTGACTGCCACAGCAAATATTGCCTCAAATAGCAGAGTTCCTGAGGGCTATAGAGATATCCAGACACTATAAGCAGGACAGACAAACTCAGGAATTTAGCACCCTGTCAGTGGGCCTTACTCTGCCCATTTATAGTTTCCCTACACATGGCTCTTCTGCACTTTTATTTGAACCTATAATTAGCACTATTCTTGTTAACTATATGTCCCAGAGACTTAAATCTTTGGTCTGTTCATGTGCCAGTTGAGCCCTGAATCTCAGCAGACTTTCCATACCTACTCTCCAGTTCATCGTACTCATCCAGGACAACAAGGAGATGATGATGGACAACACCCATGCCAAGTAATAGAGAGTCTGCAACTGCAAGCAAGATAGTTCCATCCATCTGCTCCATGGGATCTAAGCATCCTCTCAATTAGAGGCAGAGTGGGCATCACCATCCCAAAATCTTCAAGATTGGGGAATGAACAATGGACTAAATTATAGACATTATAATTCTACTATAGACTATTATTCTAAAAATGGAAGAACTTTTATCATTGATATAAAGGCAGTGAGTGCCGCCACAGGTTCTGAAGGAAAGAAAGGGAAGAAAAGGTATAATATAGGGGCATTTTCAGGGCATTGGAATTGTCCTGCATGACATTGTAGTGACTGATACAGGCTGTTGTATATTTTGTCATAACCTACAAAATTGTGACGGATAGAGTATAAACTATAATGTAAACTATGGTCCATGGTTAGTAGCAATGCTTCGATGTATTTTCATCAATTGTAACAAATGTACCACACTAATAAAGCTTTTTGTTAATGTGGGAAAGTGTGGGAGGGGTAGGTGGTGGGGCATATGGGAATCCCCTATATTTTTTATGTCATATTTATGTAATCTAAAGCTTCTTTAAAATATAAAAATAAATAAAAATGAAAAGGGACTATCCAAAAGGTCAAAAGGTGCTCAATGTCATTAGTCATCAGAAAAATGCAAATTAAAACCACAGTAAAATACCAGTACCAATAGTCATCAGTATGGCTATAAGAAGAAAAAAAATTCCCAAGAATACCAATTAGTGGTGAGGACGTGGAGCAACTGGAGCTCTCGTTACTGCGATGGGAGTGTTACTGGCACAACCACTTTGAAAAACTGGCAATATCTACTAATGCTGAACCCACACACAGACACACTCTATAACACAGAAAGTCTACTCTAAGGCCTATACATATGCATACATATGTCCACCAAAAGCCATGTCTAAAAAAATATTTTCAAGACCACTATTCATAACAATGAAAAACTATTGGCATAAAAATTATATTAGCATGAATATATAAACCTAGTAATAAATCTAGTGGTGTACAAGGCCTCTATACATACAAACATTAATGAGAGAAACTAATGAAGACTGGAATAAATGAAAGGGCATACCTAGGAATAAATCTAACTAGTGATGTCCATCAACAGCAGAATGGATCAATAAATTGTGATATGTTCAAATAATGGAACGACTTAAAGCAACAGAAATTACAAATTGCAACTTCACGCAACACGGTGGATGAATGTCACAAACTCATGTTGAGCCGAAGAAGTCGCACACAAAAGAGGAAATATGGCATGATTCCATTATAAAGACTCAAAAGCAGGCAAAGTTAATTTATGGTGGTGGCTTTCGTGATGGTAACCACTGGGAAGGGGCAAGACAGGCTTCTAGAGTGCTGGAATGTTCTACTCTCTGACCTCAATTGGTGAAAACCCATTAAGCATCCCCTTACGGTTTGTAGACTTTTATGCATGTGTGCTGTACTTCCATAAGAAGTCTACTAATATATAAAGGGGGACAGATGAACTCTGTCATGTGCTGATACTGAGGACTTCAATGTCCCAGGGTCTTTGGAACATAAGTAACTTCATTTACTCATTCACGTAGCCATTCATACAGCAAATATGTATTAGACACCTACAAAATGAACGAAATCCTACCCTTGCGGAGCTTCTGTTTTAGGGGGAGGAGGTTGACAGTGGACCGCAGTAGACTACCCTTGTGGGCTCCCTTGCCCTCTGGCTTCTAGAGGGTTTGGCTGACAGGGTTGGCAGGAGACGCAGATCCAGGCAGAGAGCAAGGTTCGTGTGTTAAACCCCTGCTCCCTCCCTGAAGGGTCGCCAAGCGCAGCACGTGCTTCCCACCTGCAGTCTCCCGCCAGGCAGCCGTCTCCATCCAGCTTCTCTCTCTGGATGCCGACTGATGTCTGTCCCCTCCACTTGCCCCTTCCAGCCCAGGGGAGCTGTCTGCTCCCAGCTGTTGCCAGCCCTGCCGTCCTACATCACCCTTTGTTGTTTCCCTAAGCCCTGCCCCCACCTTTGTAAATAGTCCCCTCAGAAAAAGCTCCGCAAATTACCCAGGTTGAGTGCCATCTGTTTCCTATCATCATCCTGATTGATACGGAAGACTTATTTCAGCCAGTGGGAAAGGATAAAGCAAAATGCTGCGATAGCGACCAACTGGTGGGAGACGGGGGTAGTTTCCAGAGTGTGGTCAGGGAAGCTTCACTGAGAATGGAGACATTCAAACTGGGAGCTGCGTGACAAGAGGAGGAGCTAGTCATGAGAAGAGCCAATTGCATATCTCTATGTGTCCTTTGATGTCCTGAGCATACTCCTGTGTTAAACAAATTCCTTTACTGCAGGACTTCTCAGAGCCTTGGATGTGCTACTGTGCCATCACATCATTCTCCAGGAAGAGGGAACTAAACAGCATTTCCCAAACTACAGGTTTGACCCCAGAACATTTTTCTTTAGAGCAGCACTGTCCAATAGGTACCTCAGGTGCACCCCAAATGCAAGACACATGTAACTTGAAATTGTCTAGTAGCAACATGAAAAGAATAAAATGAAACAGGTGAAATTCATTTTAATATATTTTATTTGCTCCAGTACACCCAAGATGCTATCAATTTCAGCCCATAGTTAATAAAAAAATTATTAATGAGATATTTTACTTTCTTTTCTGAAGACAAGTGCTAAGGCTTTAAAGGCTGGTGTGTTTTTAATGCTTACAGCACATCTCAACTCAGTCTAGCCACATTACAAGCACTCAGTCACCATGTACTGCTACCATATAGGACAGTTTAGCTCCAGGACAGGGGTTCTTAACTAGGAGTCCATGAGCTTGAATTGAAATTCAAAAAAACATTATTCTTGTGGGGACGTGTTGGTGTGGGTGTGATGTTCATTCAATAATACACAGTACAGTGTGGACTTAGTAAGGAGCTCAGGGTTTCCACCTGACTGGCAAAGTCAGTGAAACTAAAAAGGATCTGTGGAACTAAAAAGGTTACGAACGCCCATTCTAGCACATAGTGTGGGTCTTGTGTTCTGCAGGTGCTATGACATGATAGAGGATGCAGAACATGTGGTAAAAGGAAGCACCCCAGAAAACTTACGGGGCACAAAACATCTCCATCTGTGGAAGAAGGGGTGGGGCTGTTACACTCAAACAAAAGATAAGACATGGAGTCATGCCTTACTTTTCGTATGGTGCTGTTTTGGTGATCTTTTGCCATGTAACAAATCGTCCCAAAACGTGGAGGCTTAAAACATGATGTATTTGCTCATGATTTTGCAAATTGGGCAGGGCTTAGTGAGGACAGCTCAGCTCTGCTCTCTGTGGCATCACCTGGGGTCGTTTGCCTGGAGCTGGAGGACTGATTTCCACATGGCTGGCACATTGGTGCTGGCTGCGGCTATCCCGTGGGACCTTGATTTTTCTCCATTTGGGCCTCTCCACGTGGCGTTTGGGCTGCCGCAGAGCATGGCGGCTGGGTTCCAGGAAGAAAAAACCGGAAGTGGCCAGTCTTGGTCAGGGTAGGCCTGGCATTAGCATAGCATCTCTTTTGCCGCGATTGAAGGGGATGGAGAAATAGGCCCCACTTCTCAGTATAGAGAGTGACAAAGATTTGTGACCAACTTTAATCCATCACAGGACTTGGAGGGCTTTCACATCCATAATGTTAAGTGATCCAACGATATTTTTTTCAGCTTCATTTTAAATTTATTTCATAGGCTTGAAATAAATATGTCAAAATCTCAACAATGATTTACACATGTGTGCAACACAAATGTTTGCTATAATCATCTCCATATACTTTTTCTATTTCTCTAGAAATTTTTAATAGCCTTTACTTTCTAGAATGCTAGATTGACAAAAATTGAACAGATCATTTAGAAAGTTCCCATAAACATCACCATCCCCTGAACACAGTTTCTCCCATTATCTTGAATCAGTGTGGTGCTTTTGTTAAATTAAGGAACCAATATTGATACATTATTATTGATAAAAGCCCATAGTTGATTTCTGAGTTTTACCCTAGGGTCCTTTATCTTTTCCAGGATCCCATCCAAGATACCACATCACATTTAGTCCTCACGTCTTGCAGGCTCCTCTTGGCTGTGAATGTTTCTCAGACATTGCTCGTTTTTTATGACATGGCAGTTTTGAAGAAAACAGCTTAGGTATGTTGTAGAATGTCCCTCTGGTGGGATTTGTCTGGTATTTTTCTCATGGTGAGAATGGGGTTATGGGTTGGGGGAGGAAGACCACAGAGGGACAGGGCCATTGTCGTAAACTCATATCAAGGTACCTATGTAAACATGCTTTATTAATTACTGTTGCTATTGACCTGGATGACCTGGCTGAGCTGGCGCTTGCCAGGCTTCTCCTCTGTAAGTTACTATCTTCTTTTCCACTGTCCATACTTCACTCTTTGGAAGGAGGTCACTCTGCACATCCCACACTTAAGGAGTGGGAAGTTATGTTCTACCTCCTTTGGGTTGGAGTATCTACCTCAATTATTTGGAATTCTGCATGGGCAGTTTGTCTCTTCTCCCTCATTTATTAATTCATGCCATCATTTGTTTATGTCAATATGGCCTCATGGATATTAATTTTAGACTTTGGGTTATAATCCAGTACTACTTTATTTAGTTGCTCAATGTGTTCCAGCTTGGGCCATTGGCAGCTCTTCCAGTTACCCAGCAGCACTTTAATTTGGGCATTATCATCACCATGAGAAAAATGAGACAGGCAGCTCATGCACATGAGACGACAAAACCAAGATGGTACAGCCTGCGAGAGGCAGGATTTGAACACCTGACTCCTGAATCTCCACTCAACCACGCTGAGCCCACATCGTGTCCTTCGTGGCTGCCCAGGGGAAGTCCTAGGGTGGCCGAGGTCACCATGAAATGCCTCCAAGAAGGTCAGACGGTCCCCGCTGGTTGCAGGAGGCCCTTGTGTGGGTGGCCTCTCCATATTCTGAATGCTCATTGCCCAGTAAAGGGTAATTATATGACTCTGTGAACACAAAACAGCCTCGGAACAGCCCTGGCTCATAATGAAGGGGTTCCAGGCTCCAAAAATAGTGCTCCCTCGGTCCTCAAGCCTCCCAGAAGCAAATTAAAGCTTGCCTCTGCTCTGGGCATGAACCCGTTGCCCGGCCACACCCCCAGGGCTCCACGAGACTCCACGGGGAGCCCATCAAGGACCCACAGACAGAGACCTGGGGACACCTAGACAATCCCAGCCTACCAAGGTGAGCACTCAAGGCTGGTCTTGTGACACAGCTGTTCTGGAATGTCATAAACAATCCCCGCGTTGGCTGCAGGTCCCAAGGAACGACTGTCCTGGCTATTGTCAGTGATGGTCCAAATACCTTTCCTCTTATTCAGCAGAGAACAATCTTGAGAAATAAGTTGGCTCTGGAGGGAAAGAATAAAAAATATCACTCCAGAGGAGGCCCCAAAGCAAAATGCAGAATTTGAAGAAGCTTCCTGTTTGCAGAGTCTGCCTCGTGCCAATGGATTAAATGTGGGGTTATTGTTGATTTTGGGGGTTTTTTTTGGGGGGGGGGAGCTATTTCAATTTTTATTTCGATGATGTGTTCAGAAAATCATTCAGATCCAACACATATTTCAATACCCAAGTGTCCATTTATATAGAGAAAATTTGTATGGATTGCTGTTAAAAAGACTTTCCTGATACAGAAAATAATGGATCTTTTTTATTTTTTAAGTCAAACACCTCTCCACGTATTTTTAAAAGAAAGCTTAATTTAAAAATATTTCAAACACACAAGCAAGTCTAGAGACTCTTAGCACATATCTTGTAACTTTAATCCAACTTGATCAAGTCTTAACATTATGCAATATTTGCTACAGATCTTTTAGTTTTTTAAAGAAATAAAATATCGGAGACCCCTTGCAACATCCCACTCCCACCTTGCCCTCTGCTCGCTAAAAGCTGGTGCTTTCCAGTCATTCATCTCAGGCAACCTCTTCCGATTTCTTCCCAGAGTTGGTCACCAGGTAAATACACTGGGAAGAGAGTGGAGGAAAGGATCCACAAAATGGGGCTGCTGAGCATAACAGTCAGGGGTCAGGCCCGGGGTTAGCGTTAGGGACTTCCTAAAAAGACACATTTCAACTTTCATAAGACAAAATATGCTGCTTTAGATAATATTGTCTGTTTTGCCAGAACTCTCCTCTGTTTTCCCTAAGCAGCTGTGCCCGTGATGAAATGATTGCACTTGCCATATTAAAACAAACACTTATGTTCTTTGTTCTTTTAAGGGACTGAGAGATAGGGGAAGGGCCTCAGAGCTGGAGAAACTGAGACTAGCACAGCATTGGGAAATGTGGGTGAGGCCAGGGCTGATTTGGCTGGCTACATAATCCTGTATGAAGTTATTATCAGACTTGTAAAAATTGTCTGATAACTTGGGACCGTTCTGGCAGGCTAATGGGTTTTCAGTATCTCTTAAAGAGCAAGACTTGTGCTGCTTAAATTCATGCTACATGGATGGGCCTTTCAGGGGCATCAACTGAACCAAGCAATAAACAAAAACGGGACAGGGGGGCCCGAAATCACACATATTTGCTAAAACTTTCCAACCAAAGTAAATTACATTTTATTATTAAACCCTGAATTGAATCTAACAAAATGGTCTTCAAAATACCACTTGCCGGACTGGTTCAAAGAGGAACCACATGTCAGCAACACTGTAGAACTAGCTCCAAATCCTGTCACTCAGCTGAATTGCTTCCAAAGGAAGATGCTTTCAAGGCCCACTTTGTGGCAGGCATTGTACTGGGTGTTTCACTTTTTATGGCTTATTTAATCCTCACAGAGCCCTCTAAAGCAGGGGTGCCCAACAAGGGGTTCATGATCTTGAATTGAAATTCAAAACCATTCTTGTGGGGACGCGTTGGTGCAGATGCGATATATTTATTAAATAATACACAGTATAGTGTGGACTTAGTAAGGGGTCCATGGTTTCCACCTGACCGGCAAAGGGGTCCGTGGAACGAAAAAGGTTAAATATCCCTGCTCTAAAGAATGAAATGAAACCCTTTCAATATAGGAGGACATTGGAACTCAGAGAGGTTAAGCAGCTTGTAGGGGGTGACACAGCTAGGAAGTCGTTTATACAAGCTGGCCCTGAGTTGAGCACAACGACAAGCGGGCATCTCCTGTTTTTCCATGGTGTCTGTAGGTCAGTTGGGAGATTTCCGATTGCTGAGTATGCATGTGTGCCTAGTTACTCTCAGCACTTGGGGATGGATTATAAGATTCCAAAGGAAGTGAAGGAGCCCAGGAAACAATCACAATAGCCAGACTCGGGCTTCATGTAGAACTGTAGCCGAGGCTCTAGGGACCTGTCTTCTCCGAGCAGGCGACCTGGCTCCTGGCCCTGGGACACTGCCCCATCTGTGTTCTCTACCGGCTCCCTCTCTCCTACTTGCTGCTCTCTAGCCTCTGCCTTTCTCCCTCATGGAGCTGCCATATTAACTCCTCCATTCCCACCAGCGCCCCGCTCTGTGTGGGTGTTTCTCATCCCAGGAGAACTCGGTCAGAGGCCAGCCAACCTGGTGTGGCCAGCTGCCTGCAGGCGGTCATCTTTAGCCAAGGTCCCCATCCCTGGTCCAATCGTATGTAACCGGGGAAGCAAAGTCCCACAACCCAGAGGAAACCCCTTCTCCTCAGGAGGCTGAGGCGGCGAACCCGGAGGCTCTCCAGGGCTTCTCTGGGGACAGCCACTTAGCGTGGGCCGTGGGCTGCAAGCGGGCAGGGCTCGTGCCTCTGTGACTTCTTTTGGACCTACCTCGGCTCGGTGCCAGGCACTCTGTAAATGCCTTCTGACTGACCCTATGTAGGCCAGAAAAAGAAATTCTGAGAAATTGGTTGATTCTTTGTTTTATTAAGGCCCCTCCCTGTTGTATATTGCAGGGCTCACTGTGGCATCCTGTTATAGCCCTGCCGGATGGCAATTTAGCAGTACCGCGCCAGTCACAGCACATCCTGGGAGACACTGACCTGTGACTCGGCCCTCCCCTCTGGGCAGAGGTCTGGGGCTTCGCTTTCTCCATCCTCGAGCCTGCCTCCCAGTTCCTTCCTGCCTGTGGGCTACCAAAATCCACAATTCACCCCCAGGCTCTCTTTGCATTCCCTCTCAGTTGCTTGAGAGGGTGGGGGGTTCCAGTTCCACCAAGTTCACTAAATGTTCTTCGGTGGGAAAACAAACATCAACCAAACCCCAGAACTTTGGTTTGGTTCTCGGCGATATAAAAAAATACTTGGATTTGGTTCGAGGTTGAGCAAACTGGTGCAGTGTGTTCCGGTTTTCTGGTTCATGGTTCAGGCCAAGTCCCCGCTCCAGACAGAAAGAATGTCCCTGGAATGCCTCTTCCAATCAGGACTCACTACAGCTGAAGGGGCTGGAGGTGCAGATGGAGGCCGCCTGCTCCGCAGACACCCAGGAGCTTCCCTGCAGCTCCAGGCTTGGGGCTCCCATCTCAGGACGGGGCTTGGCAGCACATCTGGTCCCCCTTCTCCCGGGCACCCTGGCAGGCCAGACTACCTTCTATGGCCTCGAAGCAGAATGCCATCACCCCACGGGCCAGGCTGCACTGCAGCTGAGCACACCCCCAGCCCGGGGGAATGCGGGGAGGAGGGCAGGGGCGTGGGCAGCTGGCTGCCGGTGGAGCCGCGTAAACCTGCCACGGTCTCCAGCCAGCGCGGCCCCTGTAACCTCTCTCTTTCTCTCTCTCTCTCTCATGCCAGGCAGATAACCCAAATAAATAAGTGAACCGGCTGTGCAGCAGACAACAGAGAGTGATGGGTCCTTTGGGAACGACACAGAGGCATGCAGATGCAAACAACTGTGCTAGGGAGACAAGGCATGTCCGCAGCCGCTCATCTGCCCTCCCTGCCAGCTGACCAGGCCAGGGCTTCATTGGGCAGTCGGCAATTCGGGGCAGAGTTTTCGGGGGGGGAGGGCGTTCAGCTCTTTCCCACCCCACTCTGGGAGCAAAGCTCATTCTCCAGACATGGACTGCTGAAGAGGAAGCGAGGAGCAGCGGAGACAGGCAGGGACACCTGGCAGTGAATCATCAGTGAGGAATTAGGAAAGGAAAACATATTTCCATGCTGGTCACCCTCCCGCACATCAGAGGAGTCCTTGCATGTAGGGACTGGTCATCTGGGTTTATCAGGGTTGTTCTGAATATTGGAAAACTGGAGGATTGGAATAAAAAAGCATGTCCAGGAGAGAATGGCTCAATGGGTCGGGGGCGGGTGCACATCTGGCCATCACACAGGGAGGACCAAAAAATGCTGGCAGTGGATATAGAATTAAAGCTCCAGAGAGGCACTCTAACTCAAATACCTCTATTTCCCAGGGTGTTTTTCCTTACCTTGCTTGTAAGTAACCAACCCAGGGGCAGCCTTATTAAAGTATGCTCCCATGTTCCCTAACTTTACTCCAACACTGCCCGTTTCATTCTGCCTGGCTCTGTAGATAGAAAACGCCGACGGAGAAGAGACATGATCCAGAAATATTTCCTTGTGCAGGCCTCCCTGGCAGAACTGGAAGGCTTGCACATGCGATTTCAGATGGGCGTGCTTTGTACTCAGCTATGCTTGCTACGTGCTGGATGCAATTATAGGTTTTTCTTACACTTATATCTTCATTAGTTCAACATTGCCAAGTGGATGGAATGTGCTGTGAGTTTAAAAAAGAAAACAAGAAAGTGTCAGGTTTTTTTTTCGAGGATTCGACACTGTCCAGTTCAGTTAAAACCAGAAAGAAAAAGAAATCTTGGCTCAAATATACATTGCTAATGGGCATGGAATTGATTCACAAGTCCCAAAATTCTGGTTATGTAAAAAAAGTAATTACTGCAACTTAGAGTAATTGGTTCAATATCCAATATTCACACAAAAGATGGTGCATGTGTGTCTCTGTGTACGACTGTATGTATATGTCTGTATGCGTACGTACACAAACATATAAAATCAGTTCATTTAGAATTTGGATTAAAAGAGAGAAAAAAGGGAGGAAAAAAATGAAGGCATCAGAACACTCAAACTACCCATACATAAACTCCTAGAAAAATCTTGTGATAAGACTGTGATGCAAACAACCACAAAAACTGAGCCTCGGAGAGAATCTCCTCAGATAGTCTGCATCAGGGCATCAGAGAGACCAGAACCCTAAAATCCTCAGCATTCCAGAGCTGGGAAGTGGGCCAACTGGGCAGAGAGGAAGCTGTGAGCAACAGTTTATGGCCACCTCGAAGGTCCACTGCACGCCCGGAAACTTCCGGCACTCGCTGGCTCCTTCCAACCCAGCCGCGGAGCCCACCTCCAAACCCCAGGGAAGCCCTGGCCTGGCCGCCGGTCCGTGCAGTTCCAGATCCTGTGGCTTTCCGTCTGTGGTCTTTTCTTTAAGGCCTTCAGGAATAGTACTGAGGTGGGCCACCCCTTAACGGAAGTAGCTGCGTGAAAAGGGCTTATGTACAAGGGTTCGCACCCACAGGACTGGATTCAGGTGAAGAACGTGTTTTTCTGGGGCACACAGCTCCAAGCCACCACACTGGCCTGAGAGGATTCAGCAAGGGTCTGGACGGAACGTTCCAGTACAGCTCCGGAAACCACCTCGGGGAGGAAAGGGCTCCACGAGGAAGGTCTGTGGCTCTGAAGGAGCCATTCTGGGCACACAGGAAGTGGCTCAGGCCACGCAGGAAGTAGGAAGGGAGTTTGAGCCAGGCCTTCCCCAGCGCTGCAGAAAGGTAATTGACTTTTTACCTTGATCGGTTATGCTTCGTGCTTGATTGTCTGGAGTTTTCGGTCATCAATAAAATTACCTTTCTATCGGAGTTTGTTCATCTGAAAATGTGAAAGGCCTGCCTTGCATACCGTCAATGAGGATGCCGTGTAGAAAAAGCCCTTGTCCACCCACCTGATAGCACCGGGTGAATCCCCACCCACTCATCAGCCAGGCGCGTGGCCCTCCACCTGTTCTGCCTTCCACCGCACAGTTCCTCATCTTCCCTACAAGGAGAGCACTCCATTTAGGAGGAGTCAAGAGGAAGGAACAACTGGGAAGTCAGGTAGTACCGCGCGTGGTGTTTTCTCATTGTTTGGGTTCTCAAAAAGGTAGGAGACACAGTGTGCCAGAGCGACCTGGGGGAGCATGACAGCAACTCAGCTCCAGCCTGCGGTTGCAAATTCCACCCCAGGCCTGGAGCGGCTCCCAGCTTCTCGGGGCTATCTCTGGCCAATCTCTGTGGATTCTCAGCCCAGAAAGAGAGGCCGGCTTTGAAAAGTTCTGGCAACTCTGTGGAGCTGAAACATCATGCCTTCGATTTGGGGGACTTGATTTAAGCTCAAACCACGTAACGTTGGTCAGGTTCTGTTTGAGCCTCCTTCTTACCTTTGATTTAGTTTGTCGAAGTCAGTCTCTCGGAAGTGTGTCAGGGCCTTGACAGTGAGCACATAAGAAGTGGCAGGGGGAGGAGGGGTCCTCCCGTTGTTCCATCAGGAAGTTGAGCCCACATTGGGGAATATGAGAAAACCAAATGTTCTCAGTACATAATTGGGAGCGTGGTACACTGCCATCAAGGTGCATTTATCATCTGTGGAAAAACAACATGTTTGGGGATGCACTGTGGGCATAAAAGGGCTTAAAATTGAGAACAGCTGGAGTGCAAAGGGCCTGCTCAGTGTTCTGGACCTGGACCGGAGGGTCCCAGGGCGTGACGTCAACGGCGGTCCCCAGGGTGGCGGAGGGCATCCCACTCTCCCGACAGAGCACTCCAATGCCTCGGGTTCCCTTCATAACAACTGACAGCAGCTATGAGGAGGAAGGTGTATGGCCGACTTGAGGATATAGAGACTCCTTCCGGGCTGGAGAGTGAATTTCAGTTCCTTGTCCAGCTGGCTGGAAGGCAGCTGCTCCCTTGGAATGTAAATGGAAGAGCCTGGCTGGGAGACTAAATGAGAAATATATCTGCTATTGGTCTTTCATGCAAGGGCGAAAGGATGGTCTAGAGGCCTTTTTTTTTTTTTTTAGAGTTCTGGCCTCAGTTTTCCTCTCTGTAAAATGCTACAGGTCGTGGGCTACGTTGTGAGGATTTAGTAAGATAATAATGCAAGTGGAAACACTGTTGGGGTGGGGAAGAGGAAGCGTGAGGGAGAGGAAGGGAGAACGAGATGGTCCCTGGACTGCCTGAGGCCAAGCCAACCCAGTGGGGAAAGCAGAGTTGAGACAATTTTGCTCGTTCAACAAATACTTACTGTTCTAAGTGCCTAGGCTGTATCAGTGAATAAAGTAGATGAAAATCTCTGCCCTCACAGAGATTATTGAAAGAACTAGTGCGGAAGCCTGATCAAACCATGCCTGAAGCCTGACAAGCCCCAGACATTTTAGCTACATGAGTCCAGAAATTCCAGGAACACTTAAGTCAGTGTGGGTTGGAATTTTTGTGACTTACAACACAAAGTATCCTACCGGCCATCCTCTAGACACCCTCTAGATGTGGTAGCACCACTAGCAAAACCTTGGTTCTGGTCACATATCACTCTGCCTTCAAGCTAAAGAGAAACACAGAAGACAACACACTCATGTCCTATCTGAAAACCCAGCCCACCTCTGGGTGGCACACAGCTCTCATAAATAGTCAGGAAGCAGATTTCGGACTGGAAAAGGAATTTTAAAAATCTAAAAAAAAAAAAAGATAAAAAGAGAGGAAAAAAGGAAGAATTCCACAGGAAATTGAAGGGGGAGTTTGGGAGATAGAATGTAGCCAGCACCCCTGGACCGCAGCCAGAACAACTGGCCAGAACAAGCCTCCTCTTTTTAAAAGCCTCGGGGTGCCTCAGCCACCACGAGTTAGGACATCACGTGGTCTCTGTTCTGAGCGAGGTTTAATGGATGGTATCTCTGGTACTCAGAACATCATTCATGCACTTTTTTCCCCTGGAGATCCCTTGGGAAACATAATGCTTCGAATTTTAAGGACCTCTAAATGTTGTGTGTTTTAAAAGGGCTGTTAATTTTGTTTTTGTTTTGCTTTACAAAATCAGTATTTGGTCTCCGCTGGGCAAGTTCTCTCTCACATACATACATAAGAGTTGCCTTCCATTCTATGGACTATGCCTCCCTAACCAGGGAGCAGGGCTAAGGATTCGGGCACAAAATGTTTTCAAAAAAGATTTGTAAGGGGAATTCACACTCCTTCCCTTCTACTAGAAGTAATCTAATGGCTAGTTACTGCCTTTAGAATAAGCATATATTCTGCTATTTCTTTTTATTTTTTTAATTTTTTAAAATTTTACACGAATGATTCATAAACAATGCAGCAGATTCCCATGTGCCCCACTACCTACCCCTCCCACACTTTCCCACATTAACAGCATCCTTCATTAGTGCGGTCCATTTGTTACAACTGATGCACACGTATTGAAGGATTGCTACTAACCAAGGACTACAGTTTGCATCAGAGTTATTTTGTAAGTTATGACAAGCTATATAATGGCCTGTATCTGTCATTGCAACTTCATGCAGGACAGTTCCAATGTCCTGAAAATGCCCCCATATTATGCCTATTTTTCCCCTCTCTCCCCTCAGAACCTCTGGTGGCCACTGCCTCCGCATGAATGATAAAAGTTCTTTCATTGTTGGAATAACTATAAGTCAATAGTAGAATATCAGTAAGTCTACTCTAGTCCATTGTTCATTTCCAAATCCTGAGGATTCTGGGGTGGTGATGCCTACTCGGCCTCTAATTGAGAGGGGGCTTAGATCCCGTGGGGCAGATGATGAGACTATCTTGCTTGCTGTTGTAGGTGCTCTCTGTTTCTTGGGATGGTCATTGTCCATCATCATGTCCTTGTTAGTTGTCCTGGGTGAGTCCAATGAACTGGAGAGTAGGTGTTGCAACTCTGCTGAGATTCAGGGTCCAACTGCCATATGGACGGATCAAAGATTTAAATCTCTTGGTCATAAACCTCTCAACTCTAGTACTAACTGTAAGTTCAAATAGAAGGGGTAGAAGAGCCATGCATAGGGAAACCACAACTGAGTCCAACTCTGTCACACCGGGGAGCATAAATTCCAAAGAAGGGTCCACTGGCAGGGTGCCAAACTCCTGAGCTGTCTGCCCTGCCTATAGTGTCTGGATGTCTCCAGAGACCTCTGGAGCGCCTCTATTTGAGGCAGTATTTACCGTGGCTGTCAATGAGATCCTGCTGAGACGTGCTTACGTGTAACCTCTAGAATGGTCTCCCAACTCACTTTGAAGTCTCCTAGCCACATAAACTCATTGAGATTTGCCCTTTCCCCCTTTTGGTCAAGATCTTTTTCCAGTTATATTCTGCTATTTCCACACACCCCCTCATCTGCTGTTAACAGCATCCCAATTTTCCTTGGGCAACCAAACTTCCTGCACTTTCAGTCCTTGTAGTTTAGTGAGGGCTGACCCCATGCCTCAGCTTCAGAGATAGACATGGGACCCAGACCCAGCCAATCAGAGCACCACACCCTCCTGACCACATGGTCATTGGTCGAGGAATGGTCACATGGTCCAAACCAAGCCAATGGGAGTTAGTCCAATGACTTCAGTTGCAAACATTGGGAAGAATGGTCTTACCACTCAGACTCCTTCCTTGATAGGAGGCAAGCCTTGAGCTACAGTGGACCACCATAAGCTTAGCACCCACCTGAAAAGCCAACAGGGAAGTAGCCAAATGGAGAGCTAGGGAGAGACTGAGTCCTGATGACACGTCAGAATCTCTAGCTCCAGCCGATTTAAGTTATGTTTCTGGCATTTGCAACCCAACTCCCTGGCTAATCCATAAATAAAGACAGGCTGGGTCTTCCCTCTCTAGCTTACTCCTGCACATTACACATAGCTTATACCTCCTGCATACAACACACTCAGTCGCGGCAGTTTAGAAACGGCCTGGGTCCTGACGTCTGCTCCTCCCATATCTTCCAAATGCTCCTTCTCTTCAAACCGATGCTGCGCTCACAGTGCTGCCCTTCCCGTCCTTCTCTCCTTCCACTGTGGACCCCAGTTGTCCCCTAAGCTGTGTTTGGAGACCCCACCCACCCAGACCTTTAAATCCGGCGCAATTTTTGTGGCCCAATGAAGGCAAACTCCTTTTATAGAGAAACCCAAACTATAGCTGCTGTATGTAATGGAATGTTCTTGTGGCGGGAACAACGGAGAGGTAGCCAGATTTCCCAGGCCCCAGGAACTTCGCTTGGGCCTTAGACTATACTCCATCTGGCTTCAGAGAAGTTAGGAATGCTCGCCAGGAAAAGCCCGCGAACGGCACAGGGAAACGCAACAGGCCTTCAGTGAGCAGCATCTCTGAATTCTTCCCAGACAGCCTGTCAAATCCCCCTCCTGAGCTCTCGGGCAATCGCTGAAAGCTTTTAGTTTGTTTGTTTTTTTTACAAAATCTCATGTTCATGTGGGTCCCACCTGATCACTTTCCTATGTTCCTTTCAAGAAAAGCCATTGAAGATCCATTTCCCAGGAAGAGGCCAGAGCATGGAGGAAAGACATGTCCTTCAGGTGAAGCTCATGTTGTCCTGCACACAGAGAGGCATTGGCTCAGGCCCTAGTTACTACCCAAGCCCTTCCGGAACCGTGGACAGGGTTCAAAGGGCGTCCTCAACTTCCTGCTCTGAGACTGAAAAACACTCCGCAAAGAAGTCCACATCCGAATTCCCAGCACCCGTGAATTTAGCGTCTCTGGCGAAAGCAACTTCACCGATTTGATTAAGTTAGGGATCTTGGGATGGAGAGATTACCCTGCCTTTTCTCGGGGGGCCCTCAATGTAATTACAAAGGTCCTTATAAGAGGGTATGCAGGGAGATCAGATGTGGCTCAAGCTGCTGGGCTCCCGCCTGCCACATGGGAGGTCCCAGGTTCGGTTCCCGGTGCCTCCTGAAGAGAGGTAGCAGGATGACCAGCTGCCGTGACAGGATGATGCAGTGAGATGATGCAACCAAGAGACAGCACGGAGACACCATGAGAGGCACAGTGGGTGGGGAGCAGAGGTGGCTCACACGGGGAGTCCCTGGATTCGGTTCCTGGTACCTCCTAAAAGGAGGATGAGCAGACAGTGAGTGCAAACAATGAAGGGGGAGAAATAAAGAAATAAAAATAAACGAATCTTAAAAAAAAAAAAAAAAAAAGAAGATACCCAGGAAGAGTTAGGTTCTGGTGCTTGCTCTGTCTCTTCAGACACCATTTTTTGCCTTTTAGTATGCCCTGGAATTTATTTTTTCTTTTTTTTTTCCGGAAAGCTGGACATGATGTACTGGGTAAAAGGAACGGAACCTTGGGTGTGAGGTTTTATGTTTATCTGGCTAGGAATTAGGCTGTTTACTGTTGGCTGTAGCAGTAGGTGTCAGAGGCTAAAATTTCCTCTGGGGTCGTCATTTTGGGCTCCCCTGGTTTGGGCTGAGCTTTGCAGATCGTTCCCTCATAACCCTGTCATCATGCCAGAGCCCTCCTGATGTCATGAATAGGTATGCAGGGAGGGAATTTGGGCTCCGTCTTTCAGTGAGTCTGTGCTCCTGTGTTCCAGGGCTGTGACCTTCACAGATGCTTCTCAGCTTCCTGCCACCCCCACCCCCATCCCCAACCTTGTGCAAGACAGAAAGGCTACCAGGGGCTGGAATTTGATATTTCCCTTCCCTCACAAGTTGATGCTCTGGTAAAACCCAAATTGGTTAAGGCTCTCATCCAAATCTCTGGGTAGATTTCGGAATGGTTACTTTTCCCCTTGCCCTGCTGGAAGCTCTAGGGGATTTTCTCCAGTCCTTGCTGTGAGAACCTGGCTGGGCTCTTGGAAGTAAAACTCATGAAGTCTGGGGACTCCCCCTTCACCCCCAAAATGGGGGTCCCTGAGTCTGGAAATCTCAAGCATGTCCACACCCAGCAATTCATCAATTACAGTTCAAACATTCCATTTATGTCCCTGCGCTTCTCCCGATAAGTTGTGGTTTTCTTTACCAGTCTCTCTCCTATTTTAGGGACAGTGGATTGTCCAGGGACCTCAGTTTTCTGAGGGGGTTAAGAAGAGTCACTGTTTTTCAGTTTGTTCATTATTTTTCCTGCCGTTGGGATGGAAGAGACAACTCCCAAGGCCTTTGCATACCAGACCAGAAACCAGAAGCCCCCACAGGAGGAGTCAGAATAAGAGAAGGCAATGTGATGACAGAAGCAGCGATTGGGGTGACGGGCTTTGAAGAAGGAAGGGGCCACCAGCCAAGGGATGCAGGCAGCCACTAGAAGCTGGAAAAGGCCCCTAGAACCTCTGGAAGGAACCAGCCCTGGCCCATACCTTGACTTAAAGTGAAAGTAATCCCAGACTTCTGACCTTCAGAACTATAAGACAATCAATGTGTGTTGTTGGAAGCCACTGAGTTGGAGGTAATTTGTTACAGCAGCCACAGGAAGCTAATACAGGCCACATGCATCAAGAGGCCCCCAGAAACTCCCTGCTGTCAACCCAAGCTGGGCTCCAGCTGTTGTGATAGGGAACAGGCTACCAGCTCCCATGGCACCCTGGTCCTGAGCCTTCCCTGTTGGGGACCCATCGACCTCGACCTCCTCATCAAAGAGAGCCAGCTGGACCCTCTGAGGTGCCCAAAGGTGCTCCACCAGTTACTGACTCAGTGATAACTGGTTGGGATGCGGTCTCTTCTGTGGCCTCGTCCCTGTCAGAAGCACTCTATATGAGGAAGGACAGCTGGCACCCAAGAGGAGAGACACATTAAAGACATTGACCGAATGAAGGAAAACTATGTGTACTAGGTTCCTTTGGCCACTGTGTCAAATCACTACAAATTTGGGCCTTAAAACAATAGAAATTGGGAGTGGATGTGGCTCAAGGGGTTGAGCGCCTGCTTCTCACATGGGAGGTCCTGGGTTTGGCCCCCGGTGCCTCCTAAAAACAGACGTTTCAAACAGGCAAATAAAGAAACCAACTCAGAGGAGCCAATGCGGCTCAATGGTTGAGCACTGTCTTCCTCACACACAAGGTTCTGGGTTCAATCCTGGCCCTGGTACCTTAAAACAAAATTCATTCTCTACAGTTTTGGAGTTTGACTCCTTCTGGAGGCTCTGAAGGGACCTTTGTCCTGGACTTTCGCACCTTCTAGAGGCTGCCCGCATTCTTCGTCTGTGACCCCTTCCTCGCCTCTCTCCAACCTCTTGCTTTCATCACCACCCCTCCTTCTGCTCACTCTGACCTCTGCCCTCCCTTGCGTAAGGACCCCTGTGTTTATATAGGGCCTCTCTAGATCACCCAGATAATCTCCTGTGTGGACTGAGTTGGGGACCCCAGTTTGGACAAGGTCCTGAACTTGGTCTGCCTTCTGGAGGGTGTGGATTGTAAATGAGACCTCTTCAAGATGTCGCTTCCCAACTGGACCAGGCTGGGCTTTCATCCGAATTCCTGGAATCATTTACAAACAGAGTGAAATCAGACAGAGAAGCCACAAGGAGCGGCCAGAAGCCGCAAGCCAGTGGAACCCAGAGGAGAAAGGAGAAGACGCCGCCATGTACATGGCCATGTGATAGAGGAGCCAGTGAACCCCAAAGATTGCTGGCCAGCCAGAAGATACCAACCCCGAGAGGAAGCCAGCCTCTGACACCGTGAGCCAAAAAATTCCTGCTGTTAAGCCAACCCAGTGTATGGTATTTGTTTTAGCAACGAGGAAACTAAAACGTCTCCCCATCTCAAGATCCTTAATTTAATCACATCGGCAAAATCTCTTTTGCTGTGTCAACCCTTATGCACAGGTTCCAGGGGTTAGGGCGTGCACTTTTATGTGAGGGGGCAATATTCAGCCTCCCAATACCGCCACCGTTCTCCACCCGCGCCCTGGAATGTCCTCCTCTGAGGACTGTCTCACCTGCCCTTTGCCCTGTGGCTCACAGGTGGGTTTGACCAACGGGAGGTCCAATCCTGCTCCCCACCTGCCCTGCTGCAATGCTGGGAGTGCCTCTGTGCCCACAGCTTCTGGAAGGCACATCCCATTTCCATGCCCCCAGCTCTCACTGGGCTCCAGTAACACCCCTTCCTTTCCTCGCCCCTTTCAGGTGTGGGGTGGTCACGGCCCCAGGGCTTGCTGATCCTGGGGTGCCTCAGCATTCCTTATGCACTACCTTCCTCCTGCCCTCACTTCTGGTTCAACGCTTCTCTGTGCACGCCATCTGTATCCTGCTGAGACCCAGCTGAAGCAGATTGTTAAATACAAACCCAATGTTTTGGATTAGAAGGATTTTATTCCAAAGGAGCCTGGGAGTCAGAGTGAGTGTGAGGGCAGGGACAGGCAGGGCCTTACCAGGGGGGCACGGGGTGATGGCATGTCTTCCCAGCAGCCAGCCAGGGCGTTCATCAGAGAGAAACTCGGCTCAAATGAAATCGCCTTTGCTTGACGGACAACGGGGCCCACTAGGACCAACGGCCGTGCGTGGGATGTAGCCAGAGCAATAGACAGTACCTGGGGAGCTAGTGAACATCTGCAAAAGGAGATAGGACCCAAAAGGAGCCCAGAAGCAGAGGACTTATTAAAATATGGGGTGTCACATCAAAAGGGAGCACAGGCTTCGGAATCAGATATGTCTGTATTCAAAACTTCTGAGCTATGCGACCTTGAGAGCATCTCATCCCCTGAGCCTTAGTTTCCTTGTCTGTAAATAGGGCTATTGTGAGAATTGAGCTAAATGAGATGATGCATGAAAAAAGCATAGAGCAAAGGGTGTGGCCCATGGAAGTGTTCAACAGAGAACGTTGGTTGTTGCAACTATAGTTTGGGTTCCTCTAAAAAAAGAATTTGCATTCATTGGGCCTCAGCAGTTGCACTGGATTTAAAGGTGTGTGGGGTCATTGGGGTGGGCAGAGTGTCCAGATGCAGCTTAGAGGAAAACTGGGAAGAGAAAAGGAAGGGAAGGGGACAGTATTGCAAAGGCAGCACCCTTTTAAAGAGAAGGAGCATTTGGAAGATGCCAGAGGAATAGACAGGGGGACCCTACGCCATTTCTAAACTGCCTTGATGGACTGTGTTACATGCAGAAATAAGCTGGATAGGAGCACCCAGTTAATGATGGTACTACAAGAATTAAATAACTTTGAGACTGTGCTAGTGACATTGAATATGAAAAAAATGCTTAAATTGATATATCATTTATTCATCTTTAGCATCCCACCTCCCCTTAGAGGCTGTACACTATAAAATACAGTACCTGCTTTTTATTCTGATGACCCCATCAAGACCCCTGATCTAGGATTCACCATATTAATTTGCTGGCTCCTTAAATTAAATTCAAATTCAATTTCTCATTATTGAATTGCCAACCAAAACAAAAATTTCCAAACCTATATCTAAAGGAAATAAAGAGACATTTTACCAAAGAGGACACGCAGATAGACCCGTGAAAGATGTCCAACATCATTAGCCACTAGGGAAATGCAAAGAAGTAAAACCACAAGGAGATATCACTGCACACCTATTGGAAGAGCTAAAATAAAAAGAAGTGACAATATCAACCTCAAGTGAAGATGCAGAGGAAATGGATCTCTCATACATTGCTCATTGTAAAATTATACAGCCACTCTGGAAAATAGTTTGGCAATTTCTTTAAACATTAAACACATACTTAGATTCAGCCTAGCATTTGTACTCCCAGGCGTTTTTCCCAGAGAAATGAACACTTAGACCCATTGCAAAAACTTGAACAGGAATGTTTATAGCAGCCTAATTCATAAAGCCCAAAACTGAAAACAATCACAATGCTCTCGATAGATGAATGGATGAACAAATTGTGATCCGTCCTTACCGTGGAATACTACTCAGCAATTAAAAGGAACAAGCTAGTAATACAGACAAAAATGTGGATGATCTCAGAGGCATTATAATGGCTGAAAGAAGCCAATCTCAAAAGGTCATATACAGGGAAGCGGACTTGGCCCAATGGTTAGGGCGTCTGCCTACCACATGGGAAGTCCGTGGTTCAAACCCTGGACCTCCTTGACCCGTGTGGAGCTGGCCCATGCGCAGTGCTGATGTGCGCAAGGAATGCCGTGCCATGCAGGGGTGTCCCCCACCTAGGGGAGCCTCACGCGCAAGGAGTGCACCCAGTAAGGAGATCCGCCCAGCGCGAAAGAAAGTGCAGCCTGCCCAAGAATGGCGCCGCACACACGGAGAGCTGACGCAACAAGATGACACAACAAAAAGAAACACAGGTTCCCGGTGCCACTGATAAGGATAGAAGTGGTCACAGAAGAACACATAGCGAATGGACACAGAGAGCAGACAACTAGGTGGGGGGGGGGGGCGGGGAGGAGAGAGAAATAAATAAAAACTAAATCTTTTTAAAAAAAGGTCATATACAATATGGTTTCATTTATATAACATCGAAATAATAAAATTATAGTGATGTAAAACAGGTTAGTAGTTGCCTGGAGTTAGAAACAGGCTGTGTGCTATTCCAAAAGTGTACCATAAGAGAGATCTTTGTGGTGCACCAGACCTCTCTATGCTCTTTAACTTCTATGAATCCATATATTTTTTTAAGCAAACATTAAAAAAAAAAACCCTATCTAGAAGTCAGGTTGATGCTTTAGACTACATAAATAATACCGTGCTCTTTCTTTTCTTTCTTTTTCAGGAGGTACCAGGGATTGAACCCAGGACCTCATACATGGGAAGCAGGCACTCAGTCACAGAGCTACACCTATTCCCATCATGCACTTTAAAAAAAAATTAATTAACTTATTTATTTTAAAGATACTTAGATTACAAAAATGTTAGATAAAAAATATAGGGGCTTCCCATATGCCCCACTCCCTTCCCCTCCTACACTTTCCCACATTAACACCCTTCATTAGTGTGGCACATTTGTTATAATTAATGAACATATATTGAAGCATTGCCACTAACCAGGATTATAGTTTGCATTATAGTTTACACTCTATCTTTCACAATTTTGTAGGTTATGACAAAATATACATGGCCTGTATCAGTCATTGCAATGTCATGCAGGACAAATCCAATGCCCTGAAAAGGCCCCATATTACACCTCTTCTCCCCTCTCCTTTCCTTCAGAACGTATGGTGGCACTGCCTTTATATCAATGATTAAAGATCTTCCATTGTTAGAATAATAGTAAGTCTACAGTAGAATAATAATGTCTATAACTTAGTCCATTGTTCATTCCCCAGTCTTGAGGATTTGGGGATGGTGATAGCCACTCTGTTTCTAATTAAGAGGGAATTTAGATCCCATGGGGCAGATGGATGGAAATATCTTGTTTGCAGTTGCACTCTCTCCGTTCCTTGGGATCGGTGTTGTCCATCATCATCTCCTTGTTAGTTGTCATGGGTGAGTCCAATGAACTGGAGAGTAGGTGTTGCAACTCTGCTGAGATTCAGGGCCCAACTGGCACATGGATGGATCAAAGATTTAAGTCTCTTGGACATACACCTATCAAGTATAGTACTAACTATAGGTTCATATATAAGGGGCAGAAGATCCTTCTGTAGGGATATCACAAATGAGTCCAACTCTGTCACACTGGGGAGCATAAATTCCAAGGTAAGGTCTACTGGCAGGACACCAAACTCCTGAGGTTGCCCTGCCTATAGTGTCTGAATGTCTCTAGAGCCCTCAGGAGTCCCACTGTGGCAGTCAATGAGATCCTGCTGAAACATGCATTAGTGTAACCTTTGGAATGACCTCCTGCTGAGACATGCATTAGTGTAACCTTTGGGATGACCTCCTGACTCACTTTGAAATCTCTTAGCCATAAAAACTCATTTGTATTTACCATTTCCCCCTTATGGTCAAGGTCTTTTCCAGGTGCATTGCTAGTTGGTGCTTGGTAATAATTCCTCAGTGCCTGGGAGGCTCATCCCCTGGAGTCATGTCCACCATGCACTTTCTAAGGGCACTGCTCCAGAACAGAACCTGAAACAGCCTCAGAACCCAGCCCTGGTTGACTTGCACTTAACTGGAGTTAAGTTCTTCCTTCCTACCACCTACATCCGAAAAATAAATTCACGCCTTCATTCATTACAAACGACTCTCAGTAAGCCATTGGCTGGGATATGAGGGGCTGTCTGTGCAGATACTGTCCATGAACACAGGTGGCTGCCATTTCCACCACCTGACATCAGTCAAACAATCAGAACTGCCAGTTTAGGCAGTCTCAAAAACTGGCCCCCTTTCCCAAACATCTTTGGAGACTAGGTATGTCCGTGCTTAACCTTTTACTTCTTTTCCCGTCTCTTTGGAATTTAGGAGCAGGCTGAGGTGCCCCTTTAGGTTTTTAGGGGTGGTTTTCATTCCATGAATGAAGAAAGCCAGAAAAAAAGAAAATAGAAACTATCTAATACATATCCAAAAAGGGGAACTCCTCTGATCAAACATTGGCTCTCAATTCTGATGGTTGGTTGCATCACAACATAAATGTGACTAACTTCCTAGTGGGTAATTACCCAGTTAATCCCCTCAACCTCCCAGTCCCTCCAGGCTACAGTCCTTTGAGAAACCAATGCTCTAAATCTCTATTTCCTGGAAATATCCTATTTCCCTCACTGTAACCCCAGGGTTAAGTATCCTTTCCTCTATTTCACTAAATAAGAATGTGAGGTCTTCTAACTGGTAAGGCTTTAAACCTGATTCTCTGATCCCACACTTTGCTTTTAGTCAGCTCGTATACTATGTCTTCATTCAACAAGCCCTCACTGAGACCCTTCTTATGCTTGTCAGGTGTGGGGTACTGAAAGCACTGCTGTGATTAGGACTGAAAAAGCCTGTGGCCTCAGTGGGGAGATACACCCATGGACAAATCATTTCAGCACAGAATGATAAGTGCTAGGACTAGAAAGGTGTATAGCTCTGATTAAGTGGCTGGGGAAGACTTCCTGGAGAGAGACAATATCCCACTGCTATTTCCAGGAGAATTGCAGGGACACTCAGTTTAATAACTTAATACCTACAATATCCAAAGAATTTCCATCACCAAAGTCCACCAAAATGACGGAAAGCCAAATGAAAGCCCACCAAAGAGAGGCATCCATTTTTTTTTTTTTTTTTTTTTTTTAAAGATTTATTTTTATTTATTTAATTCCCCTCCCCTCCCCCGGTTGTCTGTTTTCTGTGTCTTTTTGCTGCGTCTTGTTTCTTTGTCCGCTTCTGTTGTCGTCAGCGGCTCGGGAAGTGTGGGCGGCACCATTCCTCGGCAGGCTGCTCCCTCCTTCGCGCTGGGCGGCTCTCCTTATGGGTGCACTCCTTGCGCGTGGGGCTCCCCTACGCGGGGGACACCCCTGTGTAGCACGGCACTCCTTGCGCGCATCAGCACTGCGCATGGGCCAGCTCCACACGGGTCAAGGAGGCCCGGGGGTTGAACCGCGGACCTCCCATGTGGTAGACGGACGCCCTAACCACTGGGCCAAAGTCCGTTTCCCTTTTTTTTTTTTTTTTTTAAGGATGTGCTGGGGATTGAATCCAGGACCTCGTACCTGGGAAGCAGGCGCTCAACCCCAGAGCTACAGCCGGTCCTGAGGCATCCATTCTTAATGGGGAGGCCTTGCTGGGAGAAGCCAAGCTAGTTTCTCGGGGCCATCTCTGTACTTTGTTGTATTGTCAGACTGGCCAGAATCCTAGGGGTCTCCATTCAAGGTCCGGTGCTCAGGTGCCTTCCACACTGGACCCCTGCTGAGATTCCTTAATCTCAGCTGTGTATCCACCCAGGGGAGCCGATGAGAGGGCGGCTCCTCCTGCACGGGGCCCAGGGGGCTTTTACCCAATCTAGAAGAAAGCCAGGTGCCCAGAGCGGCCCTCCACTCCCACAGGCTTGCCTTCTAACCAGGAACAGAATGTTCTCTATCCCCACACAGCAAACAAAGGCCTGGAAGACAGTGGCCCTGAGGCCTGGCCGTTGATATGTTGACAGGCAGTGGCTCTGCCAGGATATTCTCGTAGGCAAAATCTCCAAGGCAACACCTCAAGGTGCAACTCCTCTTCCTCCCTAAATTAACATCAGTGCCTGAAGAAAGACCCTGCCTCACCACAGTCCTTCCGTCATCATCATCACCTTCATCATCATTCATGGGCTATTCAGTGACTACTTATGCCTACCAGTTTGCACACTATATCTTATTTTAACAGTGCTTCAAGTTACATATTATTGTTCCCATTATACAAATACTGAAACTGAGGCTCAGAGAGCTGAAGTAATTCAGCCAAGCTCACTTACTGGATTCAGTCGGAGAGCCTGTGTTCACTCCAACATCTGTCCATACGTCAAGCTGCTACATGCCTGTGTGGTAGTGTACTTGTTTGAAAAGAGTAACTAATGAAGTTTTTAAAATTGGTTTGGTTTTGTCCCTGCTCTTTCCTGCTACCCTCTGATGCATTCAGGCCCATTCACACAGCATTCTGCTTCACGGAAGAAATGACACTGCGTAAAGAAGCTTTTCCTGCCTTGAGTTTCAGAAGTCTAGGCCCAGGAAGGGGACTGTTCTCAAAGACAACCCAGTAGATTTAGGGGAAGCTGGGAGTAGGAAAAGGAAAGCTTCCTGGCTTCCCAATTCCATCCCATATCCAGGTCAAGCTTCCCCAGCCTGGTGGGAAGGAGGAGAGACAGAAGCAGAGCAAGGAGTTAGAAAGAAGGACCGACTTCCTGCCCCCTGGACTTGGCCCACAGTGGGTGGGGATGAAAGAGGCCCCGGGCAGTGTTTCCCAAACTTCTGTGTTCCTGTATCACTACCCCGTATATTTGGTGTGACTTTACACCTGTATTATTACTTACTCACCATTGTTCTTTAAGCTGACTTGAAATTAACTATTTTTTTTTATACTTAGCTTCCTCCTAAGCAATAATATTCTCGAAATCATAGGCTTGATATGCTAGTTATGTGCTTCTGGAACCCACGAAAATAAAATACATAAATTTACCTTTGGAAAAAAAACGCTCTGGTGGTACCTAAAGGCTAGCCCCTCCTGGGGGAATGTGGTATTAGAGCCACCTCTCCCAGGTAACTTGATGACACTGTCAGATCTGGGCCCTGGGAACTGGGTGGCATCTCCAGGCAGAATGCCCTGAGCAGCACAAGGATCCAGGGCCTAGAAAGGGGTGAGTATGCCAAAAATACCAAGAAAAGGACAAAGGCTGACAAGGAAAGCGCAAGGAAGACAAAAGCTGACAACCCAAGGTCCGGTCACAGCACTCACCAAAGTGTCATCTTCTGCAAGCCTGCTGGCTTGTGACATGCAGGGAAACCAGCGCCTTTAAAACATTTCTGTGTACATAAATGAGTTTACTGTGAAGAGAACATCCTGACCTTTGAATCTCAGAGATAGCAAATGACTCTTGAGTTGTGGCTCCCTTCTGGAATATGCTAAGAATGTGCCCCTCCTGAGCTATTTGTGTTTGCTCTATCTACAAACCCACATTCCCTCTGGGCCCAGGCAGCCACTAAGCCCAGGGGAAGTGGGCCTGGTGTCAGAAAAGCCATGGTTTTGTCCAAGCAGGATGAGAAATGCCTCGGGGAAGAGAAGGCAAGAGGGAGTGGTGGGGACTACAGAAAACTGGGAAGCACACGTCACCTCGCTAGGACGCCAACCTGTTGCTTCATGCCCAAATCGGATCCACTTTGGCCAGATGTTCAATTTTTTTAAAAGTAAGCCGGGAAAGTATATTTTTATGTGCATGTTCTTAATTCTTAAGTGTTGCAAATCCAAATTAAAAAGAAAAACAAACAAACAAAAAAACTCTATTATCTAACACTGCATGGGTCAAAGTTGGCCCAGAAGCTGTCAGTTGTCACCTTGTGTTTGTACTTGCAGAGGCAGGAAACACAGCTTCCTCATCCCTGGAGAGAAAACTTTACACGTCTTACCTCATGGTCCCATGACAACCCGAAAGGAGGGCCTGGTTATCCCACGTGCAGATGCTGCGACGTTGCGCTGTACTGATGAGTGCAAGCTCGACTCCGAGAGCCTGGGCTCTTCAGCTGTGTGACCTTGGGCTACTTGACCTCTCTTGCCTCAGTTTCCTATCTGTGCTTCAGCTTCCTCATCTGTAAAACACGGTTGAAAATGATGGTAGGGTGTTGGGCCTACTGAATAGGATTATGTCTGTACCCCATGGGGCATCTGTTAAGCACTCCAAAAACATTGTGTCAGTGACTTACCCAAGGTCACACAGCTCCTACATGACAGAGTCCAGGTCTGCTGACTCCCAGACCAGTGCTCTTCCCACTAGACCACAAACCTCCTTTTCACCTACACAGCAAATTAAATCATCTGTGAGCCCACGGCCAATTTAACCCAGTATTCAAATCGAACTCCCAAGAACTCTACTCTGAGACAAATTGATTCATTCTTTTGTTGCCTGGGAGTTCCGCCCAGGAGAAAGCTCGTGGGGTCCCAGGAAGAGCTCAATGTGTGCAGATTCTGGATCCAGATGCAAGGTGCACGACCTGAGCCTCGGTGTTCCTACCCGAGGAGTAGCCAGAGTCCTGACCCTCGAGACCCCACTAAGCCGCAGTCAGGTGTCTGAGGGCAAGCTCTTCCCAAGCTGAGATGCACCACACAAATGCCGGTGGTGGCTGGACAAGGGCAGGCCGTGGCAGAGGGGACCCGAGAGTGGCTCTGAGCCTCCTGGACCGAGGGCAGGAAGGAGATGTGCATCCGTGGCCAGGATGTCGAGAGACCAGGTTGGACTGAGCTACCAAGGAATCTGGGCCCCTGGCTTCCAAACAGGGAGTAAAACGCTGCCGCTTAGAAAAAATAGGTACTTGATTAATTAACTTTTAAGTGTGGAAGTTTGGGAAAACAGGAACAAAACAGACGTGACTTTTAAAAAAAATATTGATGCCTGCAAATAGTACACTTGAGGTTTGTGCATTTCATTGTCAATCCAAAAAAAAAATGAACTGGCCAGCCTATGGTGAACACTAATGCTCCCACAGGATGAAGGATATGAGAGGATGTGTGCTGAAGTCTGCAACTCACTCTGAAATGCAACCAAAAATTATAGATGGGTGGATGTGTTGAGGGAAAGTGAAATCGAAAGATGCATGATAAAACCAGCATGAAAACATTACTGCCTGTAGAATCTAGGTGGTAGATATATGAGTGTTCCTACACAACTCTTTCCACTTTTCTATATTATTTTAAATTTTTATAATAAAATGTTGAGGAAATTGATGCATACAAAACAATTTTGATATGAAAAAAATAGTTGTATACTAATGATAAGCAAGAAAAGGAATCTCTATTATCTCAGCCATAGAAAAGCTCCTCTGACACCAGGATGGGCTCCAAGGCATTCCAGAAAAGCCTCCCTTTAGAAGAAAAGAAATAGTCTCTCTGCTGAAATATTACCATTGGAGATTTGTTCATTTGCACCTGGAAGAATTCCAAACTTTCAGAATCCTCTTTTATGTTTAGAGTGTCCTTTTCAAAAAAAAAAAAAAAAAAATCCCTGCAGTTGTTTTCAACATATATCTAAGAAAGAGATAAGTTGGCAACTAGCTGAGCACAAAATAGGTTTGGGGAGTATCAGGAATTGAGAGGTGGTCAAAAGGAATTGAGAGGAAATGGCATTGGGTGAGGATGTGACCTTCTCCCATGTTGTCATACAAATAGGGAAACTAAGGCACACAGTGTTCAGAGACCTGCCTCAAGTCACAGAACAATCCACAAATAAAACAGTTCAGATCAGCATCTTCAGCATCTCTGCTCGGCCCAGTGCACTTGCCCTAGAAAACAAAAAGCTGGAAGGGGGCAAAACCTCCCTGATTCTCTGCCATTGGTCTCCAGGGAAGCCATCCCAGGCTGGGCAGTGAGGGAACAAGGACCAAAGCTGGGCTCACGCCTCATTTTCCCCTCCACCACCAGTCCTAAGAGAAGTCTTCCTGCCATCACACTCACCCCTGACTTTCTTGATGTCGAGATCTGCGGGGAGTGGTGGGAACAGCAGAGGGCAGGGGAGAGAAAACCATTTTCTGATGAGGTCACGCCACCCTGGGGAGACAGTCTGAGTCTCTCCCTGTGACCCACAGGACGTGCTCTGGTGACAAGTCACCTTGGAGACCACGACTCCTGAAAACGCTAGTTGGACAGCCTCTTGTCTTGGAAGGTCCCTCAAGTGTAGAATCACCTAGAACATCTTTGGCCATGAAACTGCCCTGCTTTTTCCTTACAAAATCTGGCTGCTCTTTCCAAAACGTTTTGACTGGAGATTTTCTTGAAGCATATTTAGGTGCAGTTCCTTGAAAGAAGCGGGACTGAAACCACCACTTGATTCAGCGATCTCTCTCTGCTGGGGTGAAGGGTCTGCAGTCAGACAGCTTTAGAGCTAGCACGATAGCAGCTTCCTGAGGCCGGAGAAACAGGCAAGCATGTCACTCAGCTCTAACCAGCGCAGGAGGCCTCCCAACACCAGGGCTAATCCAGAGAAATAAACACAGAAGCGGAAGAACCGAAATGAACCAGATTTTAGAACAACCAAGAGCACATCAGGTGACGGCTCAGAATCATTCAACAGGCCAATATTTATTGAGCATCTACCAAGTGCTGAACATTGGAGGTACGATAGTGAGATGTCACAAGGTCACAGTTTATGACTGATTCATGTGGCTGGTATTTTACGAAACAAAATATCAAAGCTGCCCTCTAGTTCCTTGATGAACGCACATGCTAGCTGAGGTCACTGGGTCACTAGGATACACCTGAAACAAGCCGAACACTAGAACGTATGGATAACCCCACGCTGCGCGATACACGCCAGGACGATACGGGACGGGGAGTCCACCCTGGGGGCTACAGGGGCTCAGGCAGGCAGCAGAGAGAGTGGTCAACTTGGGTTGTCAGCAATGACCAGCAACAAGCCCTCAGTTCCAGCCTTCCCGTGCCTGGTTTTGGGACTTCACAGGGGCTACACGACAGCTCCAGGAAAAGGGGGATTCAGGATATGGATGACATGAGAAACAGGGAGTGGGGGGAGCTGCAAGTGCAGAGTCCCTGGCCCTTCCCTTTTGCCGACCTAAGGTTATCATCCCCCCCCCAACCCGAGAAACCTCTGTGCTGACCACTCCAGGGTCCTCAGTGTCCACACACAACTCAGCAAGCATGGCTGTGGGCTCTTCCCAAGAGTCCTGCCAGACTGCCGGCTGCGGAGTCCTGCCAGACTCTTTTGGGAAAGATGCCCCAAATATCGTGATTGTAAAACCGGATGCCAGATTGGCCACCTCTGCCCACTGACCAGGGAAGAGACCGGTTTGCAGAGGGCAGTCCCTCTTGGCCCTGCCTCGCTACCTCCTAGGGTCCTTCCCTGCACTCTGGGAACGATATATTGGAACTTCTTGGACCACAGCAGTCTTGAACTTAATGAAGAGTGAGCTGCTTTGCTTTGATCTCTGTCCCAGGCCCTGGATGATCAAAATCCTCTGGATTTGTCCTTACGTAGGTGGCTCCGTTTTTGGGCGAAATTGCACAAAGCGGCTTCGCCAGGGTTGGCCACCGCCAGGCGCAGCGTCCCTCAGCCGCCCACGCCCGACCTTGGAAGTCTGTGCCTTGGCTCAGCAGCTCCAAAGTGGGACCTTAAAGACTTACTGAGCTTCATCTTTAATAGTGATAATAAAAAAAATCATGTTTAAGAACTGCCATAAAAAATCCATTGGATGGCATTTTTTTTTTTCCACTTTGGCAAAACTCGACTCCTAGCTTATGTTATTACAAACTCAACCACAAGAGAAGAAAGGCAGCCAGGCACAATTTAGAAAATCACATTCCAATCTCACTGGAAGCCCACATCATTCGAGCAGAGATGTGTCTACACATCTGTCTTTTTCCACAGGCACTGCTCCCCCAGGCTCCTATGAGCAACCTGCCTTCTTTCCAAGCAGCCTCTGCCCACTGGAAACTGCCTGGAATGATTCTCTGTTTCCCAGACCTGCAGACAGGGAGGCCTTATACTCAATCCACTCTGGGGAGCCCCAGAAGAACACCTCCTGATCCCCCACACTGCCAATTTAGAGATTCATTTTAGGGAATATCATCTCAGAAAGGTCCCTTACAAAGGTAAGGTGTTCCAGAAAAGGATAATGCATTAAACCAGATAGCCATGCACACTTTAGTATAAAGTAGTCTGGTGATGGTTACTGTTTATTAAACACCTACTCTGGCCCAATCATTGAATTAGGCACAGTAGCTGGCCATTTAGTTAGAAACTGAAGCGCTTCAACATGGTAAAATTTTGATGAGGGAAAGTTTGGACACCTCCTGGATGGTAAGAGGTGAGAGTGAGGACCGACGTGGATGGGATTAACACCATAAAGGGAGGTGGAGGCCAAAGTGGGAGTAACGGGGAAACGGACTTTGGCCCAGTGGTTAGGGCGTCCGTCTACCATATGGGAGGTCCGCGGTTCAAACCCCGGGCCTCCTTGACCCGTGTGGAGCTGGCCAGGCGCAGCGCTGATGCGCGCAAGGAGTGCCGTGCCACGCAAGGGTGTCCCCCGCGTGGCCCCCACGCGCAAGGAGTGTGCCCGTGAGGAGAGCCGCCCAGCGTGAAAAAGAAAGAGCAGCCTGCCCAGAAATGGCGCCACCCACACTTCCCATGCCGCTGACGACAACAGAAGCGGACAAAGAAACAAGACGCAGCAAATAGACACCAAGAACAGACAACCAGGGGAGGGGGGGAAATTAAATAAATAAATAAATCTTTAAAAAAAAAAAAAAAAAAAACAAAGTGGGAGTAACGTAGGGGACTCAGGGCAGGCTTCGGAAGTGACGTTTCAGTTGGGTTTTCAAGGAGAAGGTATAGTTCCACAGGTAGGTGGGGGAAGGAAGGGAATTCTTGGTAGAGGGAACAGCGTGGGGAAAAGGGACAAGTATATAAAAGGAGAGACTGCATATGTCAGCCCAAGTTCCAGCAGGAATACTCAAAGTAAGAGAAAGAATCCAGAAGCAGTTCGTAAACACACTCTTTATATAGGTGTGGGCAAGCTATCGGGAAATCACCAGAGATAACGCAGAGTCAGGCCAGCCGGACTACTCCTAGACCCAAAGAGATGAGGGGAGGCACCAGCTTCCGGAACCCAAAAGGAAAAGTCATGCCGAGAGGACCGCGGCGAGAGGGGCCGAGACCCCTACGTCATGCCGCCGGCCTGAACTGAGCCCGCGGGCAGGGAGCCCGGGGACGAAATGCCCCCACCACCCTCCTCCCTCCTCAAAGCTCCCGCTGTGGCCCCCATTGGCCAAACCCACCGAGAAGCCAGAGGGCAGGGGAGGCTGGGCCATGCAGCCCCTGGGGGTCAGATTCTTGGGGAGCGCAGAGCGGGGAAGAGAAGAGATCTGGAGTGGGGGGCAACTGGGAAGCAGCCCACCAAGCGCGCTCGGTGTGGCTGGAACACGGAGTTGAGTGGAAGGGTGGCAGAGGAGGGGGCAGGGGTGGGGCTGCGGAAGGCCCTGGCGAGCAGGCCTGAGCGGCAACGCGGGCAGCACAAGCCCGCGGCTCGCCTCGCCGGCGAAAGGAGAGGGCGCTGTCCGCTGAGCGGCCTCAGCCCGGGACGTCTTGAACCCAGGTAAAACAAGCCTGTCTCTTTTATTTCTGTTCCATGCCGTCCTTCCCCCCTGCTATCGCGCAGAGAGAGCCGCATGGAGGAGCTGAAGGTTTCCCAGAAAGACAAGAACTGCCGTCTGCGTTCCCAGAAGGCCGGCTCCAGGCAGCAGGCTGCGTCTGCGGGTGAGGCCTCAGGGGGCCGCACGCCAGCCCCCTTCCGCCCGGGGAGCGGTCAAAGCCGCTCCTGAAGGCATCCACTGAAAGTCGTATTGGGGTAGAAGACCATCCCCACACATGCGAAAACAAGCCCGGGAGGGAAATTCCAGGATCAGAACTGTTTCCAGTCTTTGGACAAATGCATGGCTATTTCAGAGAAGCTTTTCCAAGCCCCCGAAGGCAAAGCAATCTCTCCGTAAAGCAGGCCAGGTGGATCCCCACGATGCCAGCCTCACAAAAATGTGGAAACCCTGGCTTGCCCCTTGAGGCCCGATGGCTCACCGGGACCCATTGCTTGTGCTTGTTAGCTGCCCACTGGCCAGTGCCACTCACCCAAGCCTATCTCCTGATGATGTTTCCGTCAGCTCGCCTTGGTAAGCCATCGGGAATTAAATTTACAGCAGGAGCGGTTGCTTCGTTCTGCTCTGAAAAAGTCAGCATAGAAAATAAATGGAACATGGACCAAGATCTACCAAAAACGACAGCGTGTGTGCACCGGTGAAAGCATGGTAAAAATGGGGGAGGGAATACGCGTCACCGTGGGCACACATCACGTGTGATCTTGTCCAGTGTCTGGCAGAGCGAAGGGCACTTGGTAGGCATTTGATAAAGATGCCTGGAAAGAAGGAGGGAGATTGGGAGGGAGGGGAAAGAGAGGGCGGGAAGAAAGGAGGGAGTGGGGAGAGAAGGAAGGAGGGGAGAGGCAGGTAGAAAGGGCAGACGAAAGGAGATTCTCAGCTCAAAAGTTGCCCAGGAGGAGAGCAGATGTGGTTCAAGCAATTGGGCACCTCCCTCCCACATGGGAGGTCTCGGCTTCGGTTCCTGGTTCCTCCTGAAAGAAGACGAGCAGACACAGAGAGCACACAACGAACAGACACAGAGAGCAGACATCGAGCACAAAACAACAGTGAGGGTGGGGAGGGAATAAATAAATGGATCTCAAAAAAAGAACAAAACATCCAGGAACCCAGAAGATGCTGAAGCATTTGCACTTAGAGAGAGAACCATGGCTGACCTACACCTTCCACCCGTTACCTGGTACGGGTTGGAAAAGGCTAAGCTCATGAAACCAGATTCAGGACAACAGACTGGCGCCTCCAGGAAGCCCTGACGTGGCCAGGTCTGAGGATGGCACGAGACCCCAGTCTAGGCTGTGGTTCTTTCCATACAGAGGAGACGGAGTCAGAGGGGCTACAGACCAAGATGGTTGAAAACCAGACGTACGATGAGCGTCCAGAGAGTAACGACTCTGAAGAGGCTGCAAGTAATTACAGTCCAACCCCAAGACGCCGAGGCCTTCCCCTTCTGCCCGTCTTCCCAACGACACCTCAGCTGATAACAGCAGTGATGACTATGAAGAGGAAAACAACGAGGAGAAGTTGAACCTCAGCAGGACGTCAGTGAGGACGACGACGAGGAGGAGGACGACTCACCTGAAACGGATTCCGATGAAGATGAAGAGGACGAAGAGCATGGCGCCCCTCGGGAAGGGGCTGATGATCCTGCAGATTACGGACATTTGCTGGCTTCTGCTGAGACTGAGGAGCTCTTCCAGCACGTCAGCAGGTGCACACCTCAGGGGGTTGACCTGGACCACCAACCAAAACCTCTCACTCCCGATTTTACCCCAGCTGTTGGGGCTATAGATGCCTTCTGAAAGGTCCCACGTCCGATGGAAACCTGACAGCCTCGGCCTCTTGGTCTCGGAGGAGCCTCTATGAAGCAGTCAGACCCCACGGGGCTCTCGCTCTGGTTAACAGAGAATTCCAAGCAGCACAATATCACACAACACAGGAAAGTAAAGAGCCCGGAAGATGCAGAAAAGAATCCCAAAGCCATGGACACGGGGACTGAGAGCATCCTGGGGCGACCCTGTTCTAAGCCCCCTGCAACTGCGCACTCTACCAGGCCGATGCCCGATACTGACACACTGATGTGGGAATGGTCCCAGGCTTTGAAGAGCTCTTGGGCAAGGCCAGCCTGCCTCCTGCTGAGACCAACTGCAGCCCGGCCAAGCATCCTGCCATCTGTGCCATTCTAGACATCCCTATCTGCAAGAGTCAGATTCTGTACCTCCACCTGCTCTTTTCTCTCTACTCCAAACTCAAGAATTCACAGCATTTCAAAGCTCTAGCTGAGGGCAAGAAAACATTCACCCCTCCATCCAACTCTACCCCCCAAGCTGGAGATGTGGAGACGTTAACCTTTAGTGGAGACACTTCCCAGGTCGCTCGGTCTCAAGGCTGAGCTGGATCTTTTAGCCCAGCTGAGAAGAAGAGAGTGTTATAAACCCGCCTGGCATCTTCGCCTGAGTCACAGCTGGACACAGGGAAAACGCCCTTCCTGCCGCTCTCTGCCTGAGAGCCCTGCAAATGTTTGCTAATGGCTTCTGCCTCTCTCAGGTTCCTTCCCGTGGGAATTCTGCATCTACACCGCTGTGGGAATTCGAGTTAGAAGAATTGGAATTTCGGGGTCCCAAGGAGCTCAGACTAGGAGGACAGTTTACAAGACGGTCTCTCTGCGATGGAATTATTTTCTTTCATTCTTGAAGTTAGTTGGCAAAGATTTTATAAATAAAATGCTCTTTTGGGTAAAAAAAAAAAGCAAATTCAAACCCTTCCCGCCAGAAAATACCAAACCATTCTTTCCCTCTTAATGGCGGGGAGGAGCGTGGGAAGAACTTCAGAGACTGAGCGAATCACGGAGCTGTCAAACGACTCAGAACACGGCAGGGTGGCTGGGCTCCTACCGAGGCTGGACTTCCCCGTAGCCGCGCACCGGGGCCACACGCCCAGGAGAGCCCAGGCGCCGTCCCAGCCAGCGGCACGTCCCCGAGGCGCCCGACGCGAAGGGGAGCCCTTGGACACCTGCGAGACGTGCCGGCTGCCTAGTCTGTGAACTGAGTGGCCTTAGCCAAACCTCTCTGAAGAGATGGTGGAAATTTCCAAGTGAAGCTGGTGTAAAACACCCCCTGCCACGAAGGCCAAGGCCACGCGGCCAGCGTGGCCACTGTCACGTCCCCCGTCCCCCTCAAAGGAAAGAGGGACTTCCAGAGGGAGTCGCTGGCCCAAGGCTGTGGGATACAGCTCTTGGCAGGGGATGGACCACAGGCGGACAGGCTGAGTGCAGGGGGTCTGGGGTCGGCGGTCCTGGTGTGGCCTCCAGAAAGTCGCCTCACCGGGAGTGGGCATAGCTCAGCGGCTGAGCGCCTGCCTCCCACGTATGAGGCCCTGGGTGCATTCCCCAGGACCTCCTTTAAAAAGAAAAAAAGGAAAAGTCATTTCACTTCTCCCCACCTCAGTCACCTCCTAGAGTGACAGCGGGTCACGTTGTCATGCGCAGCTCACATGGCCCATGCTCTGTCAGGGTTGACGGTGGAACACAGATAAGGCGAGCCAGGCTCTCTCCCTCCAACCCGCAGGCATTTCTGCAAGAAAGGGGATTTTAATGGAAAGGTGGTATCCCCCAAACTGCACCATCAGCACCCAACATATTTTCCTTCATCACCCTCAAGGCCTTGACCTTAACAGTTTAGGAGAAATAAGAAGTAGCTCATCCAGAAAATATTTGGAAACCATATATCTGATAAAGGTTTAATATCCAGAATATATAAAGAACTTCTACAACTCAACAACAATTTTTAAAATGGGAAAAAGACTTGAATAAACATTTCTCCAAAGATACACAAATGCCCAATAAACACATGAAAAGACGCTCACCATCATTAGCCAGCAGGGAAATGTAAATCAAAACCACAGTGAGATTCCATTTCACACACACTAGAATGGCTACTATTTAAAAAAAATTTTTTAAAGGGAAACAAGTGCTGTCAAGGATGTGGAGAAATAGGTACTCTGTGTATTGTTGGTAGGAACATAAAATGGTGAAGCCACTGTGGAAAATGGATCGGCGGTTTCTCAGAAAGTTTAGTAGAGAATTACCATATGACCCAACAGTCCAAACTCTAGGTATATATGCAAAAGAATCGAAAGCAGGGATTCAGATACTTGCTTCTTAACGATGTTCATGGCAGCATTATTCACAATAGCCAAAAGATGGGGGTAACCCAAGTGTCCATCAACAGATGAGTGGGTAGACAAAATGTGGTATATACACACGGTGGAATATTATTCAGCCCTAAAAAAAGGACTGAAGTTCTGATAGATGTTACAACATGGATGAACCTTGAAGACATCGTGTTGAGTGAAATAAGCCAGACACCAAAAGACAAGTATTGTGTGACCTTGCTGATATGAAATAAGTACAATACGCAAATCCATAAAGTCAGAAACTAGAATACAGGCTACCAAGGTACACGTGAGGGTGGGGATGGAAAGTTAATGCTTAATTGGCACGGAGTTTCTGTTTGGAATGATGGAAAAGTTTGAGTAATGCTGGCAGTGTTTGGAGATACAACTTTGTGATTATAATTAACACCACTGAACTGTATATTTGAAAGTGGATAAAATGGGAAATTTTAGATTGTATATAAGTTACCAGAAACTTTTTTTTAAAAAGCACAAAACTATTTAAAAATATAGAGAGAAAAAAACTCAGAGATAAAAAAAAAAAAAACCAGTAACTCATCCACCTATATGTTCATCCATCCATCCACCCAACATTTATTGAGTGCCCACCACATACCAAGCCTGACATAGCTACGGGGAACAAGGAGATGAGTAAGACAGTGGTAATAGGGGACTATCAAAAGTAATAATAGCAACGACAAACACTTACATAGCGTCATGTGTTAGGCACTGCCGTGTTTTGCATCATTCATCTAATTCTCCCAGCAACTCTGAGAGAGTATAGTTAGGACTCCCATTTTACAGATGTGCAAATGGGGAGGACAGAGACTATCTCGCCCAAGGTCACACAGTGGAGCTGGGATTGGAACATGAGTCCACTTTTACCTGGGGTGAGAGTCAAAGATTTTTAACATCCGGGGTGGCACAGGCACCAATAGATCGGAACTGTTGGCGGCTGTCTCGCTGTGCGCCTGAATACCAACTGAGAAGCAGCCAGTCCTGGGTAACCCACTTTTAACCTCTAGACTGAAGGAAGCTCAGCCCCGAGGGGAGCTGCGTGGCAGAGTCAGGGGACACAAAGCAGTGCCTGACAGTTCCCTAGAGACACCGAGGCCCATGAGCCATTGGCTGGATGTGCGACTATCTGTGGGACTGGAGCATCCTCAGCATTTGACAAGGGGTGACACTGTAAATGCACTCATCAGTGCAATTCTCGACAATTTGCCTAGGGTCCTCACACGCGCCATCTCCTTTTCAAGACAACCCTGTGGAGGAGATCTAATTGCTGCCCCCACTTCACAAACAAGGAACCTGAGGCTCAGCAGGGAAGAGATATAACTTGCTCCAAGGGGCAAATGCCCAGCACAGCTATCAGCCGTGTTCAGGGAATTCATTCCAAAGGGAATGTCCCTGGCCCAATGATGGCTAGCCAAAACAACAGAGCCGCACTTGAATTCAGCACCTCTGTGTGCCAGCAGTGAGCAGTCAGATGCCAGTCTCCCTCCGATTACTCTCTGCCCTGGCGTTCCCTCCTCAGGGAGGTGGCCCTGGCCAGGCTGGCCACACTAGAACCTCCAGCACTCCCCGTTGCCTTTCCCTGACCCATTTTCTTCAGAGCCCTTACTGCTATCTGGTATCACAGTGTGTTTACTTGTTTGGGGTCTGTCTCTTCCCAACTAGAATGTAAGCCCCCTGTGGACAGGAAGTTTGTCTGTTTTGTTATACCCTGTCTCTCCAGAACCAATGCCCACTGCACTATAGACAGTCAGTGTGGTTTCGTGAAGTAAATGAATGAAACATGGGTTAAGGAATTACTCCCTGGTCTAAGAAGCCAGAAGCAAGGGCTAGGAACCCACCTGGGACCGCCTAAAGCTTGGGTGCTCTTGGCCTCTGGACTAATAGGAAAACTTGACATCTCACCTTTCCTTTATCAGTGCCCCTCCCCGTCAAGGATCCCCTGCTAGTCGTCATGCCCACCAAGACCCCCGCGTTTCAGGGGTCCACTGGATGACACCCCGCAGCCTCTCTCTAGATCTTTCTTATTCACCCTTACTTCCATCCCCAAACAATAGCGGCCCTAGTCTATTCCACGGGTACCTTGTAACCCTATAAACTCACACACACAAAGGCGCTGAAGAATGGTAAACAGGTGGGTTTTTAAAGGAGACCTTCTAGTGACAATATGGTAACACAACAGAACGGCTAATTTTAGGCGTTTTGGGTATCCTGGAAGCTTAATATGCTTCATCATAACCAGAAAACTGCCTTTGAGTGTCATTCGTTCATTCATTTCTTCATTCACGCATCCGGCAAACATTTGCAAGTGCCTTCCACATGCCAGGCCGCGTGCTGCACACGGAGGACACACCAAGGAGCAAGCCAAGGTCCCTGCTCTCAGAAAACCCACCGTCTCGTTGAGGACGGAAACCAGTAAACCTTGCTGTGGAGGCTACATTTTCATTTTTGTTACAACAGAGCGTGGTAAGAGAAATATTGAAGTTACCAAAGGAAGGAGCAATCAAGAAAGACTTGCCGGAGATGCTCTGGTCCCGGGTACCTATTGGCCTGGGCAGGCGGTCCAGGCAGCCCCAGGACCCTCAAAAGTGGCCGAGTGGCGATGGGCTGCAGGAAAAGGCAAATCAGGGCCGGGTATCCCCGTTAGGCTGGCTAGACGCCAGCAGTTCTTCCCTCCTTTTGGAACTTTAGAAATCAAGTCCAAGTTCCCTATAACAACACCAGAGGCACATCAGCTGTTTCCCCACACAATCTGAGTGACTCCTTGACCTTGGCCTGTCCACGGAGCCGTTTAAATGTTCTGCCGCCCTTGCCCTTGTTTGTCAAGAGGAAAAACGCCTACGACGTGAAGAGTCACAGCAATTACGTGTGACCCGAGTGTTCTCTCTGACCTGCCAACAAACGTTAGTGCATTTTTCCTTTTTGCAAAGATACCCAAGAATTCACTTTTAATTCAGCTTGCTCCCAAGCTTCCCTCCCGGGCAGCATGTTCTACGTGTTCAAAGGCCCGGTGAGAGGAACCGCAGCCCTGTCTTTTTCTGGCTTTCTCCACGACAGCGCGCTCCCAGCAACCGCCAGCAAAGCAGGCGCGCGACAACCGCGATGGAGAGGAGCCCGTGAAATTGGTTCCAACACAGAGCAAGGCACTGTACCCGCTGCAGAGACACATGGTGTTCCGTGGACACGAGCCCATTCGTGAGTCACCGGGCATAATGGAGCATTGTTGAAAGTGTTGGGAACACGAGAAAGTCCTCTCTGCCCGGCTTGGGTAATGCTGGAGCTAAGTTTGCCTCCAGAAATGAAGTCAGGCAGACTTGGCCCGACGTCCAGGGGCCAGGCCCGTGGGGCTCGGGGCCACCGTGTTTAGGGCGCTGACGTTCGTGAGCACTCCGCCGCGACAGACCGTGCCTGTGATTTGAACCCAGGTCTGGAGGGCGTCCGCGGGTGCTTTCTCTTCCTCACTACCCCTGCCATGTGATGTGTGCGCGCTGATGCTCACAGCGGCCTCGTGCACGATTGCCGAACGGTGGAAGCAACCCAGGTGCCCGTGAACAGAGGAGTGGATAAACACAACGGAGACGCATAGGCTGGCCTGTCATTCAGCCGCGAAAAGGAACGCAATTATGATAAACGCGATGCCTTGGATGAACCTGGAAGACCTGCTGCTGGGTGAAAACAGCCAGACACAAAAGGACTGATCTTGCTGACGTGAAATCAGCAGAATAAGCAAGTCCACAGAGACAGCGCAATAATAGCTGGGGGCAGGAGGGAATGGGGAGTTACTGCTTAATGGGTACGAATTCCTTTTGGGGATGATGAAAATGTTCTGGAAATGTAACAGTGGTGAAAGCAACACGAGGCTGCCAATATACTTAACATCACAGAATTGTACACTTAGAAATGGCTAAACTTATTTCTATGTTATGCATATTTTACTGCAATAAAAATCATAAAAATAAAAATCTGACTTCTTGGGGAGCAGATGTGGCTCAAACGGTTGAGCACCTGCTTCCCACATGGGAGGTCCTGGGTTCAGTTCCCGGTGCCTCCTAAAAAAACAACCACAAGCAAACCAACAAAAAACCAACTCAGGGGAGCCAATGTGGTTCAGTAGCTGAGTGCCAGCTTCCCACATACGAGGTCCCAGGTTCACTTCCTGGTCCCGGGACCTAAAAAAAAAAAATCTGACTTCTCTTAAGACTGGCAGCAGCTGGATTGGAAGGAGAAGTCAGCCTCAAGGAAGTGGGAGGAAAGTGGAGCACAGGAATTAACTCTTGAAAGTGACCATCTCACGGAGTACCCAGCAGGGAGGGGTGCACAGAGACGAGCGACAGGGCACAGAGAAGTCTCAGGGGCTGGCCCCGGGACCCCCGACGCTCTCAGGCCACAGAACCGAGCCGGCCAAGTTCAACCTGCTCTCCAGGTGGCACGGGCCCAGCCGACACCTGAGACCCCTCTCTGGCCGAATGTCCCCTCCTCCCGTGTAAAATGAGGGTGATGATGGTGCCGCCCTCAAGGTGTGCTTGTGAAAATAAGCCGGGGGGTGCAGGTAAGGGGTTTAGCATGGTTCCCGCACGCCGCACTCCGCCAGGCCAGTTCTCGTTATTTTCTTTTTTAAAAAATGAAATTTTGTTGAAGTATACCGTTCATACATGAGCATACGTAAACCATCAGTGTACAGTAAAAGTTGTGAATTCACAAAACAAAATGCATATCCTCATACAAGAGTCCCACCACCAACGCCTGGCATTGTGGGGAGACATTTGCTACAAACTTTGAAAGAGCATCGCCAAAATATTACTAACTATAGCTCATATCTTACATTCGGTGTATTTTTCCCCAACCTGCTCAAGTTTTAACACTGTGTTCGTATTATATATTAGTTATCGTTCAGGAGATAATTTCTCATATCTGTCCTGCTAACCACAGGCCATCGTAATCCAGCCTCCACCACCGGATTCGCGTCTTATATGGCCCCTTGCTTCGTACAATCCATTCAAAGTATACACTCAGCGGCCCTCATTTTCATCTCAGGGTCGTCCTTTCATCACCTCAGTCAATTTTAGAATGTTTTCATTTCTTATCTGGGTGCTTCTTCTTTTCGTCTTCATGCTTGGCTGTGTTTTCTATTTCTCTATGATAGAGATGTATTATTTTTGCATCTAGAAAAACATGGGAAAATTATATGTTTAAAGAAAAGAAAAAGCAATGATACAAGACAGAGTATCAGTGCCAAGGGGTTTAAGGAGGGAGAGAGACGCACAGTCGGGATTAATTCCGGGTGGACTACCTGGAGGTGGCAGCATTTGAAATGGGCTCTGGAGCATGGGTAGAAGCTCACTGAGTGCAGCTGGCAGGGGCAGGGGTGTCCGTGGGGCATTCGTTTGCCATGGAGCACATCCTGAGTCAGGGGCAGGAGAATGCCTGCTAATGAAAATGCTTCGAGGTGAGAAAAGCCAGTAATGCGAGTGGAAGAGGTAGGAAGAGGAGGGTACTGTGAGGGTCATGTTTTCCAGGATGCCAATTTTCTGGGCAAAAAGGAAGGCAGAGTGAGAGCATGAGTGCAGTCTTTAAAACACAAAAGACTCTTCTTTGTTACTAATCAAATCTTAGAATTTTTTTCTGGAGAACATGAACTGATCCTTTACAAGGTAAGAAATGAAAAATGACCACTCAAAGCATGGGGAAATGGTAAGAATGGTCAAGTAAAACCAGCCAATGTACACAGCGCTGGTTAGAGGGGCAAAAGGAGGCAAAAAAGAAAAGACCACCGAGGTTTCTTTTCACACCCACAGAAGCAACAGAATTAAATGCAACCCTTCCTGAGACAATACAAAGCACCCCCATTCTCCTCTGTCTCACCCCACAAAGCCCTTCACTGAATGAAGTTCAACAAAGACAAACACCACAGAGGAGCCTAAAGACACAAAATAGCTGCCCCTTGCCCACCCTTGCCACCCACCTCCCTTTGGATTGCACAGGCATCCTGGGCCCTTGCAGCACTCTGCTACCTGTTCTGCCAGCAGAGACCCAGACAGAGCAGAGAATGTGGGTGTGTGCCCTGCCTTTAAAGAAGCATCAGAACCTGGGGAGCACAGAGCCACGCCAGCTGAGGTAGGCGGGAGTACACAGGAGGACTGGGAGCAATTCCTCCCTTCTCCCTTCCACCTCCTACCCAGCCCGTGAGGGTGTGGAAGAGGCCAGCAGGTGCCATCAGATCCTACCCTGGCTTTTTATTATTTTTGATTTTTTAATTGGAGAAGCTATAAATGTACGGAAAAATCACGTCAAAATTACAGCAGTCGCACATTCCCCTGCTGGTGACACTTTGCCTTGGTGCGCTACCTCTGTTATCATTGATGAAAGAGGATTCAAATTGCACTGTTAACTAGAGTCCACGTTTACTTTAGGTGTATTTTTTCCCACACACCACCCTGTTATCAACACCCTGTTATCCGTGGGGTGCGTCTGCTGTCACTCCTGAAAGGACATTTTTATGCTTGCGCTGTACACATTTTTATACTTGACTGTAGTCCGTCGTTTACAATAGGGTTCACCGTGCTACACGGTCCTGGGCTTTATCTTGTCGCTTTTATTCTGGCACCATCTCTGCGCGCTCAGTGTTCCTCTTTTAACCTCCTCCACGCGCGTCCTTCAGGGCCGCTAATCACGCTCCCAGCGACGCGGCCACCCGCCGGCAGAGCTCGCTTCCCGCGGCAGCGCCCCGGGGGCGCCGTCCTGTCTCCCCGAGCCCTGAGAAGGAGGCTCCTGCGTCCTCCTGGTGGCTCCCAGGGCCGCGGCCGGGCGCGGGGGCACCGCACTCCGCCACCCCGAGGGGCTCGCACAGGCCGGTAGGCGGCTCTGGGGGTGACACGGCGGGCCGCGCCCTCCCACCCGAGCTGCCCGTCCCGGGCTGAGGTCTCAGGAGCCCCCCGCCACCCACGCTTCTGCCAAGCGCCCACAAACTCAGGGGCTCCTGCCACCTCCGCAGGTTCAATAAGGCGCTGGAATGCCTCAAGAAAGTGCTAGCCTTACGATGACAGCTTTATCATCACAAAAAAGGGAAACGGATCGGAACCAGCTGGAAGGAGAGACGTGAGGGCCAGGTCTGGGAGGGCCCAAGCGCAAACCTTCATCCACGGCCGTGGAGTCGGACATGGCGCGCTCCCGGCGCATCAGCGTGGCCGAGTGGGGAAACGCACCGGGGCCGGGAGCTGTCCAGGGATTTGATCGGACTTTCCTTCCAGAGACGGGCTGGGCCCACGCTCGCTGGCCGCCCCTGCCGATGGCACTGGCCTCAGAGCCCCTGTCCCGGAGGCAGACAGCTGGTCCTTGGAGCAGGGCAGCCCCACCCTGAGGCCACAGGTGCGGCTGGCCCCACCAAGACGCTTCCTTAGCCTAAGCTCCCCGGGGGGTCCCCTCTGGACGCTCCATCCCTCGGGAATTTCCAAGGATGTCACGGGTCTCTCCCGGGGACAGGACACAAAGGCCGCCCCAATGCTTTTCCGTCCCACGGGCTGGGAGACCGCTGCTGCCCCGCGAGGCCCCGTAACTCCAGGCAAGGGGCCTCCCTGCCCGCACCGCGCTCCCCCGACAGCAGGGGTGACGCAGACCCGGCAGGCGGGAGTGGGAGCCTTAGAGGGGATGAGTGCCAAGCACGGGGCACGGCCGAAGTCAGCGCCCCACAAGGACCGGTGATCACAACTGGGATCACGGAGCCCGGGGGTTAAAGGATGAGACGAGGAGGACGAGCAGGACACAACGCCCAGGGAGCGGCCGCTCTTGGCCGCAGAGCAAGGGCTGGAGCTGAGGCGTGGTGCCGAGGTCCTCCGTTCCTCTGGTTCTCTGTTCCCCAGTGCTCCCGGCCAGGGACAAGTTCTCAACTTGTTAAAAAAGTCTCCTTCTCCCACGTTGCATAACACAACGGGGGGTTCCCTGGGGAGCTGGGCACACAGAGCGGGGGGCTGGCAGGCCCCACTCGGAGCCCAGCGCTTTGGGCAAACCGTGGGCAGTTTTCCGTGGTCACCCTTTGGCACAGGACATGAAGAAGAGACCTCAGGCATTCGTCTACAGTTTTGGACTAAAAAGGAGGCAAAAGTGCCTGCTTCGCTGTGGCTAACGGGAGACTCGGGCGGCTTCGGGCTCGGTGGGCTGATTCTCCCGAAGCAGAGATGGTTTAGGAAAATGGTGCCCAGCATCCCTGATGGTTGAGGAGACACCTTTTTGCTCCCGCCCCCTCTCCACCGTCCAGGCCACAAAATAAGCGTAACAAGCCTTACAGTTCGGAGAATACCTATTTGACTTTTTAAAAAATCAGAAGCTGCTTCTGCTGGCTCACATAAGGAGCCCCACTGTCTAACCTGAGCTCTTCCTGACTCAGTAACAGCCCAGAAAACATTTCCCATAACACGGCCTTTCTTCTACTCGTCTTCCTGCCGAGAAGCCGGGACCGGGCAGAGGCAGCAAGAGCTAAATCTCGGCGCCAAGTTCCTCCTTCATTTCACCATGTAAAATACCCCTGAGGTAGCACCAGTCTATTCCGTGGTCTCTGCTTAATCCCATCTTCATTTCGCAAAATCCACTTACACTGTCACGTCGCTTTGAGATCCAGCAGAGAAGAGCAAATACGCCACTTAGGTGGGAACGTGCGCAAAGTTAGGGTGGCGTTAGGTGGGAAGAGAGGCCGCCCTTGGTGAGCCGGGTCCAAAGACTGTGGAACCCGGCAAAACCTAGGAATCTGCTCCGAGAGGAGGGTGCCGAAGGTGCTGGCAGCTCAGCGAGTAAAAGTTTAGAGTAAACAAAAGAAAGCATGCCTTCTCTGAGCACGGCGGTGGAACACACTGGAAACAATGATTTTTAAAAGGTTTAAATCAACTCATGGATGGCAGATCCAAAAAGGATTGCAAAAGGAACCTAACTAAGCCATGTGTTTATAAGTGACCAGTTTGACTAAAACAGATCAGCTTCTCTCTCCCTACAAGAACAGTAGTGCCATGGCAAGGTGGAGGAACACATCTGACCCTGGACTTCATAAAAATTAAATTAAAAATAGGGCTTTTAGGACTCTTAAGGCCTAGATATCACAACCATAACCCTTTATAACAGTTTTCTGGGTTAAGAATTTATGTTGCATGTCTAATAAAATGGGCATTGCCTTGCCAATCACATCGATTAGACAAAAGGCCCCATTTTACTATAAGGACATAAACAGTGGCCGAAAAAAAACCTCAGTATGACTGTATCAGCAACTTGCCTGAAAACTGATATTCTAGCTATAATCTACATTAAATTCACACCAATTTGACTTGCCTTGTCAAAATGTGGAAGTTTTTGGAGGAACAATTTCAATAATCCTGGTCTCTTTGGAACCCAGTGCAAAGACACTTGCAGGGATAGCCTCATTCTCCTTCAATAAACTGCTTGGAGCAGGGAAGGGTGTTCAGCAGCAGTGCTCTGCGTTAGAGGTCGGCGGGGGTCCACGAGGCCCTGCCTCGATGGTGGAGGGAATGCTGGTGACAGTGTGTTTTTTTCTTCTTAGAAATCTCCTTGAGATTCCCTGGCCTTAGCTTAGATGCTCCCAAAGACAGGAAGCTCACCACCAGGCAGTTCCTTTCATCAAGGGAGATAGCTAGTTTCCCTAGTTGCAACTCCACCTTCCTGGGGACAAGAAAACAAATCTAATCTTCCCTTTCGCAAGTCAGGTTATGCCAGCTAGAATGTCTCTTCAAGAAAAGGGAAACTCAATTCAAAGGGGATTATACAATAAGGAGATTTGTAGACTCCCATAAGAGGAGGCCCTAACATCTTATAAAATTCAATGTGTCTCGAGGAGCTGAAAAAAGAAAAGTCTCTTTCTTTACAAGAGTTTCTATGCGATATGAGCACCCCACACTCGACCTTGGGAAGTCATAGAAAACAATTATTTTTAAGAACTTGTAAGAAATTTGCCAAGGCAGAAACAGAGGGAAAACGGACTCTCCAGCTACTGTTTCCATCTTGGAGTGAACACCAGTGAAAGAGTGGGGCACGCCCCAGTTCTTAACAACTCCCTTTTCCCTCCCAGGCTGAGGATTCCTGCTGCTCGGAATTTCCTCCATCTCCACTGTCCCCAGTCTGTCCAGCACCCTCTTGCTTTGGCCTGCTCACACGGGCTCTGCCCCGTCGCCCGCATCCTACCTCTTCCAGCCCAGCCCTCTGGATGGGCATCTTAGCCAGATGGACTGCCTGGCTCTGTCCTCCCAGCTCCCAGCTCGCCTTTGGCCTCTCCCCACCTGCACTCACCCAGCTCTTGCCCTGATCACCTGCCACTGCAGGAGGAGAGTTCAGATGGGCAAGGGTGGAGAATGTTCCCTTCCACATTGAATACAGCAATGCCCGAGACAGTTCTAGATACACAGCTCAACCTGGCCGTGACCTCAAGGAGGACGCATCTCCCTTATCATCACTGTCAAAGCCAGAAAGGGCTCGAGGGATCATGAAGCTAATACCACGTGAGGAGACCGACCTGGCTATCATCCCACGAAGGCGACGTGGTAGATGGCACGACTGTCCCCATCCCTTCCCTCTTCCCTCTGCCCTGCGGCCTGGCAGAGCAGGGAAGGAGTTGCCGAGTACCCATCCCTGCTGCACGAACCCGGGCTTGGTTGCTTTGCTTTGTTTTGCTTTTTTTTCTTGAGTTGCTTTAGCACCAAGTATCAGCAGATATGACATGAGCAGAGGCCCTCCAAGTTCTTGCACGCCTGGCTGGCCCCTTTACACTGCAGCAGCCCCAAGTCCAGAGAGGCAGGGACCCAGCCTGTAGCTGCAGCCACGCCCTGCACAGCCCGCCCCGACCATCAGCCCGCCCCGCACAGCCCGCCCCGACCTTCAGCCCGACGGCCCGCGAGCAAGAGCATCAGTGCCTGTGGTTGCTTGTGCTGTCACTGCCCAAGAACCCATTGCTCGCAGCCTCGCTGCCCCAAACCCAGCGGCGCCTGCCACCCCCGCGGACAGAGGAGAGAAAGGGCCACTCCGTCCAAAGCCGCACAACACTCTGCACGGATGACGGGCCACGGAAATAGAGACCAGAACTCTGGGCGAGCCCAGCTTCTGCCTTACCCTGCACGCCCCGCGTGGTGAGCAGTTGCTGTGGTTGCTGCCCCTTTCGTGTCCCTTTCCTCTTCTTCGAGTACTAGCCCTCAGGCTTTCCCCTGGGGAGCCCGCCACCCTCACCATCCTTCCCTGAGGTCCAGAAAAGCTCTTTTCCCCTCTTGCTCTAGACAGGGCTCAGGGGCCTGGCCTGGCCATTCAGTGGATTCTGTGACCCTGGCCACAGTGATTGGTTCAGGGATGGACACACGATCCAGGTCAGACCCAAATGAGCCAACCGTGGGACCCCTGCAGGAGCTGTTGGTGGAGAGGGGCCCTCTTTCTTATAAGAGATAGGGCCTGGGGCTGCTGGGGCCGCCACACACAGACAGACTACCCGCGAATGCAGCAAACACGGAGGAAAGCCAGAACTAAAAGCAGAAAGAGATCTCTAAGCGACTGAATCGAGCTGCACCTGAAGGCAGTCCTGCTGAACATTTCAGATGTATGGGCCCGTAAATGTCTTTTTATTTCTTCAGCCAGTCGAGGGGGTTTCTTTTCCACCCCACTGAAAGTGTCTTGATTGAGACATGCTCTTTGTGATGCAACTGCTTCTCTCCAGCCTTCCACGTTTGGGGTCTAAATTCAGTGTTAAGAAAAGGCATACAGCTGTAAGAAGAAATGAAGTTATAAAGCATATGACATTATGTGAGCGAAGCAAGCCAGACACCAAAGGACAAATACTGTATGATAGTGTTACTATGAACCAATTACATTGTGTAACATATTGTATGATTTTTAAAAAAAAGTATATGTATCCAGTACATTTAATTGAGAAATGTACATTTTTATTTAACTGTGTTTTATTTTTAATTATTATTTATATTTTCTTTTTTTTTTTAAGATTTATTTATTTATTTATTTCTCTCCCCTTCCCCCCCACCCTGGTTGTCTGTTCTCTGTGTCTATTTGCTGCGTCTTCTTTGCCCGCTTCTGTTGTTGTCAGCGGCACGGGAATCTGTGTTTCTTCTTGTTGTGTCATCTTGTTGTGTCAGCTCTCCATGTGTGTGGCACCATTCCTGGGCAGGCTGCACTTCCTTTCACACTGGGCGGCTCTCCTTATGGGGCGCACTCCTTGCACGTGGGGCTCCCCTACGCGGGGGACACCCCTGCGTGGTGCGGCACTCCTTGCACACATCAGCACTGCGCATGGGCCAGCTCCACACGGGTCAAGGAGGCCCGGGTTTGAACCGTGGACCTCCCATGTGGTAGATGGACGCCCTAAACACTGGGCCAAGTCCGCCACCTATTTTCTATTATTAAATGTACAAAATAAAGTTTAAAAAAAACCAAAATGAATCACAAAAAAAAAAAGAAGGAAGGATGGAAAAGGCATACAGCTTTCACACTCCTCCACTGGAATTTCTGTTGCTAGCCTCCATCCTTTTGCTGGGACGGTGATCCCAAGCATTTCTGCAAAAATCCTAGCCTTGTCAGTCAGGAATATTGCATAGCATGTATTTATTTGTACAAGCATTTATTATATTCTCAGCAAGTGGTTAAGTTTCACTTTTCTTGGGAAAAAAAAAATCGAGCATGCACCACCTCATTTCCCCCTCCGCCCCCATCTCCCTCAGGACTCAGGGATCTGACAAAGTTGAATTCGGTATTTCTAAACTTTGGAGAGTTAAAAACAAACCAATCCTTCATCCTCCAAAAATATACACATTACCTTGTCACAGAGGGTCCTCTCCCCTCAAACACATTCCAAAGCAATGGCACAAAGGCGTGCATCAGGCCAAATGCCCTCGGCTGCGGTCCAAGGGCCATCTGATGAACGCCCTCTCCTTCCGGACACCCGCCCCCAGCTGTCAGGGTCCCCACTTAGAGACCTCGTATTCCTGAAGTGATACGCAAAGCAGATGCCACAGCGCTCACGTCAGCCAAGCGTGCAGCCTCGGCCCCCGAGCGCCTTCCTGCTCAGCTGTCACAACGGAGTGAGCCCCAGGCCCCCCCGGGGCAAGCTCTGGGAGCCACGGTGTCACCTCCCCCCCAGGGGACCTCTGATGCGCCAGCAGCCCCCTCCCAGCTCTATCGGCAGTGCTAACCCCGCCGTCCGCTCTCGTGGTTGTGGTCACAGCTGGTGCTGATGTAACATTTTCATGCCGTATCAAGTTTTTAAAAATATGCTTAAAAGGTGGGCTGATTTCCTTTTGAAGGCCCACCATCCTTAGCACCTGCCAACTTGCTACAAATGGCCCAGCTCCTGCTGAGAGACAGATTCAGATGCACACTCACAGGGGGCTGGAGTTCAGAAGTCGTCAGTCCCACCGTCCCCTTTTAAGAACAGGCCAGAGGAATAACGAGGACGTGGTGGTTAAGAAATCAGAGGTGGGCAAATCTAGATTGGAAATGTGGCTCCTCCCCTGGCCAGCGGCATCACCTTGGGGATGTCTCTTAACCTCGCTAAGCCTCGGGGGTTGTTTACCTGCAAAATGGAGGTTGGAAGGGAAACAATCTCCCAGCGTTGGGGGAAGAGTTCGGCTAGCTGCCGGCCAAATGCGTGTGGCTCGAGACAGGACTCAGTAAGGGCTGGCGCTGCCCACACCTAACGAATTGGTTTTACCATCTTGCTGTGATGCTCTGACTCCACTCTCCCCGATGCACGCATTTTTGACGGTCCCGACTGCCTTGCTCCTACAGCGTGCATTGTGCTCCCTCTCTCATTGGTGCACCCTAATCAATCCCGTGCGAGGCAGAGGACCTGCCAGCCGTGGGAAGCGGCTGTTTGCTGCCCATGCAGGGTAGTCCCAGGCAGCAGGAGGCAAGGGACAAAGGACAGAGTAGGGGGCCTGGAGGTTGTCTTAGTTTGCCTGAGCTGCTGTAACAAAGTAGCCCAGACTAGTTGGCTTGAACAACAGAAATGCATCGTCTGGCTGTTCTAGAGGCTAGAAGGAAATGAAAGTGTCGGCAGGGTCGTGCTTCCTTGTAGAGGGGAGAATATGTTTCATGCCTCGCTCCTGGCTTCTGGTGGGGTGGCCGGCAATCCACGGAATTCCGTGGCTCGTAGCAGCAGAACTCCACCTCTGTTTCCATCATGTGGCACTCACTTTCTCACTCGCTCGCTCTCTCTGTCTCTCCCCTTCTCTTTCTCTTACTGTGTCCAAATTTCCTCTGGTTAGCAGGATCCCAGGCATGCTGGATTAAGGACCACTCTAATCTGGTTTGGCCTCATGGTAACTAATATCTTCAGAGAGCCTATCCAAGCAGTTCCATTCATAGGACTGGGGTTAAGACTTGAACACAGCCTTTGGAGGGACACAATTCAACCCATAACGGAGATGCTCAGGGGAGGGGGCCTTGCAAGGCATTTGGCCCCTAAGGACGTTCCAGCCATCTGTTATGGAGCTCTTCCTAAATCACTGGGCACTTGATTTACCTCTGCAACAATCCCATCAGGCATTTGTCTGAATCTTTGCAATTTATAAAGAATCTCTCATTCAATAAATAGTTCTTGAATACCTACTCTGATCAAACAAAATGCTAGGCAAGGTGCCAGGAATGCAAAGGCAGACGGTCTGAGGAGGGAGATGGACATCCTTCAGGCAACAGCAAGTGCAGGCCGACAGTAGCAAACCCACTGAGAGCAGGGGGGTGAGCAGCACAATGAGCTCAGATCTTGCATAGCTGAGATCAGAGGAAGGAGTTGCAGTAAGTGTTAAGAGAGTAGCAACTAAACTAGAGGTCTGTTCTGTGCTCGTTTCCTGCCTGTCTGTGGGTCCCACATGTTTCCCTACATTTAGATCCTTCCCCAACCCCACCAGACTTAAATCTCAGGCATGGGATGAACTCCTGGGATTATTAAAACTATACAACCTGTCCATTAAATAGAGAGTGTTTAAAGTATAGTCTCCCCATAATACAGAATACTATGCATCCTTTAAAAGGAATTAAATAGAGCTGCACGTGCAGCCATGAAAGGATTACCACAATAAATTATAAATTATTAAATCCAGGAGCAGAGAGTGATTATTAAGTGATGATCCCATTTATGTATGCCAAAAAAAAAAAACCCATCATGTGTGTATACATATACATGGTATAGTCAAACTTCATTTTCAAAGGGCATGCCAGAAACTGTTGGGAGAGGGAGAGAGAATTATCTTTCACGTCGTAACTTTCTGCAGAATTTGGACTTTTACCATGGGCATGAACTTCTGTTACCAAAAAAGTAACACCATCAAAAAACCAGGCAGCACCATTATAAATTTAAATCCGCCCCCCCCCCCCAAAATCAAACACTGCCAAGTGAAGTTATCTGTCACCATCTCTGGAAGGAGAGCCTCCAGGGCTTGCCAGCCCTTCAGATAATTGCAGTTGCTGCTGATATCTTGATGGCAATCTCATGAGGACCTTGAGCCAAAGGCGAGGTCTGATCTTAGATCAGATCTCTCCAAGGTGGAAAGTACAAGAGAGAGAGAGGGAGAGAGGGAGGGAGAGAGAGTCAGAGAAGAGGGAGGGAGGGAGCATGTACACAATGTATTAGTAGATTGTATATGTGTATATGTATAATAGTACCTGCTCCAAACTTTTGATGGACAAAAGATTGAATGACAAGCTGCGGGTTTGTCTTCCATGCAATGGACGTGGGGAAGCTCTTTAGGGGCCCTTCGCATTAAATCAAGTTTAATATTTTCATGCGCAAAGGAAAAGCCCTAGTCCATGACTGAATTCGAGGCGACTTAGTTGGGACTCTTCCAAAACCTTGACTGCTCAGGTGGCCAGAGTTGTGTGACAAATTACCCGCAAAATTCAGTAGCTTAAAACAATTTTAGTTTCCTCATAATTCTTGGCTCAGGAATTCAGGAAGGGCTCAGCTGAGCGGCTCTTGCTTGGACATGGAACCACCTGAAGGCTGGGCTGGGCTGGAGGTCCAAGACTCCTCTGTCCCCTGACTGTCCCCCGGGAGCTCAGCAGCACTGCCAGTCAGAACACGAGCACGTGGCCCTTCCAGCACGGCTGCCCAGACTCCTTACGTCTTGGCTGCCTTGTCCCAGAGTGACTGTCCCAAGAGCACTGGGCAGAAGCTGCACAGTTGCACAGCCTCAGAAGTCACACAGCTCCACTTTTGCTGTATTCTGTTAATTACAAGCCAGTCCCTAAGTGTGGTAGATTGGCTCATGTACCCCGGAAAAAATACTATGATATTCTTCATTGTAATCCACGTTTCTGTGGGTGTGAGCCCATTTGCAAAATAGCTTTTTTTAACAAATCAATTTTAAATAAATCCATCTGAAGTCTACAATCAATGGTATTCAATATAATCACAAAGTTGTGCATTCATCACTTCATTTTTAGAGCATTTTACTATTCCAGAAATAATAATAAACAAAAAAACAAAACTCATCACCTCTCAATCTCTCTATGCTTGCCCTGCCCTACACAGCTGCTATTCTGTTTCCTTCTATCGTTTATTTGTATTTACATTTTGTAAAAACAGTCTTATATATGTACTATCACCCATATTCTTACTTTACATGAGGCTTCACTATGTTATATTGTGCCACGTTACATTTTTAGCTTTCCTTCTAGTAATACACATGTCCTTAGACTTTCCCTTTCAGCCACTGTCATGACCATATAATAGCTCTGCTAGTCACAAACACCGTGATGTGCCCTCACCATTTCCTTTCATTTCCAAAGATTTACAAAAAACCTTTTAACCAATTCTGCACAGATTAACCATCAGCTTTCCATTCTCTATCCTCATTCTGTTTTCTGATGAACTATATTCTAATTACTAATTCCATGAGTTTACATAATTTATTTAATTCATAACAGTGCACTCATACTAAAGTATTTGTCCTTTTGTTCCTGGCTTGCTTGACTTAACGTAATGTCCTCCAGGTTCATGCATGTTGTCATATGCTTTACGACTTCATTTCTTCTTACAGCTGCATGGTATTCCAGCATGTGTACACACCCACAATTTGTTTATCCCTTCATCAGTCAATGGACACCTGGGTTGTTTCCAACTTTTGTCAATCGTGAATAATGCTGCTATGAACATTGATGTGCAGAAGTCTATTCGTGTCACTGTTCTCAGTTTTTCTGGGTGTATACCTACTTGTGGTATTGCCGGGTCACATGGTAAGTCAAAATAGGAGCTGTGGAAAATGCTATTGAAAGTTAAGACGGGGCCAAATGGAATCAGGGTGGGTCATATAAAGAGAAAAAGATCCTTAAAAAGGATAGAAATTTGGACACAATTAGGAGAAACCAGAAACTAGAAGAAGCCAGAAGATGTTGAAGCCAGAAGTCAGAGAAAGCCACAGGGGGAGATGAAGGACACTGCATGGGACAGAAGCAGAGATGCAAAGTCAAGGAGCCCCGAGGACGGAGCAGGCCAGCACCAGGATGCTGCAGGCTGTGAGCGAATGCATGGCCTCGCTGATGTCTTGATTTGGGACTTCTGGCCTCTAAAACGCTGACCCAATAAATTCTTGTTCTTTAAGTGCATTATTTGTCATGGTACTCGGGAAAACTAAAACATTCTTTTCAGCCCAGATTCAATGGGAAGGGATCTGCTGCGATGTAACAGATTCTTCCAAAGCTTGGTGGCTTAAAATAGTGATGATCTATCATGTCTGGAATTTGGGAGGTGCTTAGCTGGGTGCCTCTGGCTCAAGGTCCTCATGAGATTGTCATCAAGACATCAGCAGGGACTGCAAGTATCTGAAGGCTCTCCTCCCAAGACAGTTCACCCACATAGCTGCCAGGTGGAAACGCTTCCGAGTAGGCCCACGGGAGGATGAGGTGACTGGGGCATCTGTCCATCTGCTCTTGTCCCCACTTGGCTGCGGTTTTCCCCTGGGATGCACTATCATCCCCAGAGAAAGCCTAAGTAGCTGGAGGCAAGAATCTGTGAGTAAGCTGGAAGCTATTGGCCACAGCTGCAGGTGCACTCAGCTGGGCTGGGTGGAGAGAGAACAAGCACAGACAGCATCGTCCCCAGAATCTGTCACTACACACCACAGGGTCATGGAGGGGACTTGTGAGCATACGCCACCAGGTCTCTGGAAACCTAGATTCTGGGATCACCATCACAAAATACATACAGAAATATCAACAAGTGCTCAGGCTGTGGAAGGCTCTCGTTCATTCACTGAGCACTACCGGACGGCGGGCGCCGTCTGGGGAGAGGGTAGTGGACAAATCACACATCGTTTCTGACTTCATAGCACTTACAGGCTAGTGGATGACACTAGCACTGATCAAATAATCTTGCAATAAAACTAGTGCCAATTGTGACGAGTAGTATAAAGGAAAACCCCTGCCTATATACATCTTGTGCCTGCCGATCCAATGAGGAGTTGTGTTAGTCAGCCAAAAGGGGTGCTGATGCAAAGCACCAGAAATCTGTTAGCTTTTATAAAGGGTATTTATTTGGGGTAGAAGCCTACAGTTACCGGGTCCTGAAAAGTCCAACTCAAAGTTGCTTTCTCACCAAAGTCAGTTGCCACCTGTTGAAGCAAGATGGTTGCCAACTTTGCAAGGGTTCAGCCTTCCTCTCTCTCCGCTACAGGCTGGCTTAGGGCTTGATTCTTTCTGGGCCTTCTCATCTCTGCTCTGGTGCGCTGTTCTCTTCAGGTGCAAACTGTCAGGTGAATAGCTCATCTCTCCTTGGGCTTTAGCTGTTTGAGCCTTCTCTCCTCTGGCATCTAGGGAGCTCTCTCTCTCTTTTCTTGTGTGCTTCTCTAGTGAGTGCCCCCATCAAGACAAGTCAGCTGAATCTGACGCCTCCAAAGGGTATCACACCAGAGGAACAGATCAGCTTACAAGCATAATCTCTCTTTTGGGGATTCATAAATAATCTCAGACTTCCACAGGAGGAATGCATTTTCTGCAGAGAAGGAACATCCATGCGAGGCTGAAAGTCCACTGCATTTTGACAAAGCTTTCTGAAGCCATCATGCCTGTCCCAGGGTAAGAAGCAGACACTGTGAATGGCATCAGAAGTGGCTTTGTGACTGTGCCAGGGCACTTCCTCCCAGACAAGCTTCCTCACCATTGCAAGGGGTGACACAGAGCCTCTCAGGGAGAAACGGACCTTCCTAAAGGACAGACAGAGCAAGAATTTCTCACCCGAAACTAGGTTTTTAGAAGCAAGTGTCAATATCACTTCACCACGGACCCAGTTATTGAAAGAAATTCTTGAAAGCAAAATGCAACCAATCCTGTAAAAGGCAGTAAGTTATAAAGAGGGGAAAATCTGAGTTCCTGGAGACATGTTGAATCCTTGCACTGAGGTTGAGACTATTCACTTCCAGAACCTCCTGCTACATGTGATAATAAAGATCTTTACTGCTTAATTCACTGTAAATTAGGTTGGCTCTTACTTGCAACCAAAAGCATTCCTGACACAACCTGTCATCTTATTTTTCTCAAGACCCTTCAGGGAGAACTGTTATCATTCCCCTTACATTATTAAGGATATTGTCCAAAGTCACACAGCTAGGCCTGGAACTCGTGCCTTTCGGGGGCAACTCCTGCTAATCCAGGATAGTACAATCAGCCCCTGTCTCTCCCCACTAAGTCTTTGCCACATATTGTCAACTTCCAGGGCTGTTAGTCACCAAATGCCACGAGTCACTGAACCACCAGCTCCTGCTCACTAATCAGCAGCATTGACACATGTCAGGGCACGGGCCAGTGCCCTGGTGTGTGAGCTCACAGGCCCCAGGGGCATTTGGCGTCCTTGCCTGGAGAGTGTGTGCTGTTGTCCTTCTTCTTTGGACATTCTTGTCTAATAGCATCCCTCAAGCTTTCCTGATGTCATCGCACCAGGCTTACAGTATTTAAAAGAGTGGTTATGAAAATTATGCAATAACATTAGGACATTATATGTTAAGTGAAAACACAGGATACAAATTGCATGCACAGAAATATGAGAAAACACATATGCATATAAAAATGAAAGGACAACACTAGAATGTTTGCTGTGATTGCGGTGGTGTGGTATGTTTGTGGGTAATTTTTGCCTGTTTTGTTTCGATTTTCCCAATTTTCTGTTATGGACTTAAAATGAAAAAAATAGGTTAACGTGTTTTTTAAAATATGTCATGGTTTTTGTGGCCCTTTCCTCAGCGACTGCATAGCAGAGAGGTTAAAAGCACAAGCTCTGGAGCTAGACTTCCTGGGTTCAAACCTCTGGCCTGCCACTTAATAGCTATATAGCCTTCAGCAAGTTCACTAAGTACTCTGTATCTCAGGTTTCCCATCTGTAAAAATGTGGATATTATGCCTCATCGTTAAGTAAGTTAACTTTTGTAAAAAAAACATTTCAAATGGTGTACATGTAAAGTATTTCTAATGGTGCCCAGTCCAGTAATTGCTCTGTGTTCGTTAAATACAGGCTGTTTCATTGGGCTTTCCCCACCAAGGAGCATTTGGGGAGGGACTTTGATGCAGAGGGAGGGCAAACCTCTGTGTCGCCCAGAGGGAGACAACTGGTGGAAGGTGCAGGAGTTGGACGTGTGTTCAATAACCAAGACCCTCGTCACCTCTAGAGCTGTCTCATAGCCGAGCAGGCTGGTGAACTCCTTAGCAGTTCAGCACTGGGTGTTTGCCTGTCAAAGATTCCCTTGGATGCTTTACATCTCGTCAAGCTCCTACACATTAGGCCACTGGCAGAATCAAGAGAAGGGAGGATGAAGCAGGCTCCCCAACACAGAAAGGTCCCTAACAAGGCTTCCTCTGCTTAAATAGGATGAAGTCCTCTAGTGGCCGGGACGGGGCACTGCAACTCCTTCTCTGGTCTCAACGCTGGGATGCCGAGCTGTTGCTGGCCACCGACCCCCAGCTGGGTCTGCCTTTGCTGGAAGAGAATGCAGGACTCCTGCTCCTTTGCTGAGGACTTCGGAGCCAAATCGCATTGCCTAAGACTCAACATGAGCATGCCCTTGTATAAACCCACTTTACAAAGTGGGTATTTAGAAAGGCGGTCCCTTCCCTGGGCACGTCTGCTTAGAGATGGGGGGTTTCTAAAAAGGGCTGTTTAGAATCTGTTAGAGATGAGTGGGACTTTACTCTCCATCCTCTTTTTCACCTTACCGATGAGGGAAATCCCAACAGCACTTACAAGAGTTCTTGGAACATTGTGGGTCGATGCTAAATCTTTTCTGAAAGCTCATTATCATCTTTTAAAGATCCTTGCCATTACTTTAGCAGTGCTCCCTCATCAAAACACTCCTATCGGATGCTACGTTAACATTCTTTCTTATGCAACTGGACATTGGTAAAATATTCATGAAAGGGCTGGAGCCATGGCAGCCTCTGGGGTGGCAGCTAGGCACACGGCTGCAGGGTTTGGATGCCCTGGCGGAGAGTGGAGCTGCCGCCACTGCCCCAGGCCTGTGGGGTCCCCCAGAATGGGGCAGTTGGCTGCGACCTGTGACAGCGAGGCCACCACCCACGGCCCCTGTGCCGCCTGCCCAGAAGATGATCCAGCCGTCAGTGAGGGAGCTGACCCAGGCGTGCGCACCAACATCCCGGGCCCCCGGGCAGGGCTGTGGCCAGATCTTGCCCAACGGCCCCACGCTCAGCATGCTCCAGGTCAAGAGTCACAGGCGGCGGGCCGGCACAGTAAATCCAACAATAAGAAAAGATTCAAAAACTGTACCGAGGGAAGTGGATGTGGCTGGAGCAGTTGGGTACCCAGCTACCACACGGGGAGTCCTGGGTTTGGTTAAGGTACCTCCTTAAAAAAAAGATGTGCGTAAAACGAACAAAGAGCGCAGACAGCAAGCACAAACAATGAAAGAGAGTGGGGAGAAATAAATTAATTAATCATTAAAAAAAAATTTGTACCAAAATTCTACTGTTGTCCAATCAAAGGCCCTAGAGGCCCTGACAGACTGTTTTCTCAATTCTCCCTTGTAAAACAGCAATTTATGAAACTGCAGGCTGAAAAGAAGCAAAAATTGAGTAAGTGCGGAAGGTCGTATGGCACTGAATGGGGCTTGGAAGGACATGCGGGGGACTGTGGCAAGACCTCCCAGGGCACGCATGGCTGTGCTGGGCCAGCAGAACTGCCCGTCGTCTCACATCTCCTGAACTGATCCCCGCTGAGCACAGGGGTCCACCTAGAAAGCAAAGGAAAAGGGACAACTCCACCAACAACCAGAGGGTGCCCCAAAAAAAGACCATGGAATTGCTGAGTGATAAATGAACCCCTAGACCAGACACTCAAGAGCTAGAAACTTCAGAATAGAGCTGGCAGCTTCCTTTGGAGATTCCTATGAAAGCAGACTCTTAAAACAGCTCCAGGGTATCCTCAGAAGTAGCTTTACCAAGCACAAACTGCCTGCCACGCAGTTTTCACCCATGACTGTTTTTGTGCCTGCAGTGGACTCCTGGGCCCGGCCTGTGACCATATGTGTCGACCGTCAGGGCTCAGCCCCGGGCGCCGTCCCCTCACTTCCCTTGTCCATTGGAACCCTGATCCTCGGCCTATGTTCAGAGGCTTGCTTTCTTCAGGAGAGCCTACCTCTCTCACAGAGCGTGAATCCCATTAGTACGGTGTTCAGGTGAACTGGGGTAAACGTCCGCCTGCTAATCTACAGCTAGGGACCCCCTGCCAAAGAGCAGCAGTGCTTCAATCACCACGCAGACAGATCTGTCCAACTCCTCACAAAGCTTTCTGCCTTCTGCACGGTGGCTGCCCCAGATTGCTCTGTGTCATCTTGTTCTCGGACTGACTTGGTGTGTGGTTTCCAAGTTTCACCTCCCATGAGTGTTCACACTCAACCCCTGTTGCCCAGTTCTAAAGTAGCTTCATCGACATCTGCTCAGACCGATGCTTTTTAAAATGTTTGTTTCCAGTCAGGTGGGATCTCCAGAGAAACTCAACCAGCGGAGTGCAAAGATCCACAGATGACACATGGACCAAGCGGTGAGGGGTGGAGACGTTTCTGAAGACGTCCATTCACCACCCAGAGCTTCTCCAGACAATGTTATCAGCGACACTTTGGTAGCAGAGATGATAACTCATGGATTCTTACCTCAGAACAACCCTAAGACATTAAACCAAGACATTGAGAAATCTGCACCAATTATAAACTTCAGTGAACAGAATAGTATGTTTCCCTTACGAAACATGGCCGATAATCAGACCCAAACCATAGATTAATTAAGCAATTTAGAAAACATCTTACCAGGTCAGACACTGGGTAATGGATAATCATAGTCTTCCGTCTGACACAAACACAGCTCCCATCCAACCCAGAATTCAGGAATGGATCTTTTTTTATTTAAAAAAAAATTTTTTGAAGTATATCACTCACACCTAAACATACATAAACAATAAGAGTATAGTAATAGTTGTGAACTTACAAAATAAACATGCATAACATTATACAGGGCTCTCACACCTCACCCTACCACCAATACCTTGCCTTGTTGTGAAACATTTTTAACAATGATGAAAGAGCATCCTCAAAATATTACTACTAATATTTAGTAAATATTTAGTAAAAGTATCTTACATTTGGCGTGTTTCCCCCCATAACCCTATTATTTTATATCATTTATACATGAACATACATAAACAGTAAGTGTATAGTAATAGTTGTGAACTTATAAAGCAAACATGCGTAATATCAAACAGGGGTCCCCTACATCAACCCTCCACCAACACCTTGCCTTGTTGTGAGAACTTTGTTACAAATTATCAAAGAATATCATCAAAATCTTACTATTAACTATAATCCACATCTTACATTTGGTGTATTTTCCCACAACCCACACTATCATTATGTAATATATTTTCATTACAGAAGTTGTGAACTTATAAAACAATTATGCACATGTGCAGAATTCCCATACAACACCCCTCTAGCAGTACACCACACAGCGGTGGAATATTTGCTACAGATCATGAGATAATATTTTCAGATTGTTACCACCAACCGTGGTCCATAGCATATATTTGGCACACTTTTTCAATACTCCCTCATTATCAACACAGTACGTCTTTGGCATAGATGGATGAATATTACAGTATTGCTGTTAACCCACAGTCCATAGGTCACTCCAGTTGTATTTTTCCCTTGCTTCTCCACATTCCCACCACCCTGAAATAGTGATGTACATCTACTCTAGCTCACAAAGGACACTCTTGCATCTGTACCATCAATTACAATTCTCATCCACCCTGGGTTTACAGTGTTATTCAGTCCCTAGATTATTCTCTAGCTTTCTTTCAATTGACATTACATCCCTAGACTACCCTTTCTAGCCAAATTCCCATTTATAAACCAGCTGTTACTCACTGTAATGCATTACCATCAACTATACATTTGCACATTTTTACAGTAAAGTTAAATAAAACTTCGGCATACATTAAGCATCAGTACTCCATCTCAGTCCTCTCTTATTTCCCTTAAGAATCCACCACCTACCACCAAGTCTTGAAGATGTTTTCCTATGTTTTCTTCTAGAGGCTTTATGGTTCTTGCTTTCATATTTAGGTTTTTGACCCATTTTGAGTTAATTTTTATATAAAGTATGAGATAGGGGTCCTCTTTCTTTCTTTGGCTATGGATATCCAGTTATCCCAGCACTGTTTATTGAATAAACTGTTCTACCCAAGCTGTCAAAAATCACTTGACCATAGATGTCAGGGTCTGTTTCTGAACCATCGATTTAGTTCCATTGGTCTATGTGTCAGTCTTTATGCCATTACCATGCTGTTTTTACCATTATAGCTTGGTAATATGATTTTTTTAATGTTTTGTTTTGTTTTTTTAAAGATTTATTTATTTATTTCTCTCCCCTTCCCGGTTATCTGTTCTCTGTGTCTTTTTTTTTTTTTTTTTTTAAGATTTATTTTTATTTATTTAATTCCCCTCCCCTCCCCTGGTTGTCTGTTTTCTGTGTCTTTTTGCTGCGTCTTGTTTCTTTGTCTGCTTCTGTTGTCGTCAGCGGCACAGGAAGTGTGGGTGGCGCCATTCCTGGGCAGGCTGCACTTTCTCTCGCGCTGGGCGGCTCTCCTTTAGAGGTGCACTCCTTGTGTGTGGGGCTCCCCTACGCGGGGAACACCCCTGCGTGGCAGGGCACTCCTTGAGCGCATCAGCACTGCGCATGGGCCAGTTCCACACGGGTCAAGGAGGTCCGGGGTTTGAACCGCGGACCTCCCATGTGGTAGACGGACGCCCTAACCACTGGGCCAAAGTGCGTTTCCCTCTCTGTGTCTTTTTGCTGCATATTTTTCTTTGTCCGCTTCTGTTGTTGTCAGCGGTATGGGAATCTGTGTTTCTTTTTGTTGCGTCGTCTTGCTGCTTCAGCTCTCCATGTGGGCAGCACCATTCTTGGGCAGGCTGCACTTTCTTCCGTGCTGGGCAGCTCTCCTTACGGGGCACATTCCTTGCACATGGGGCTCCCCTACACGGGGGGCACCCCTGCATGGCAGGGCACTCCTTGTGCGCATCAGCACTGTGCGTGGGCCAGCTCCACACAGGTCAAGGAGGCCCGGGGTTTGAACCGTGGACCTCCCATGTGATAGACGGACGCCCTAACCACTGGGCCAAGTCCACTTCCCTGGTAATATGATTTAAAGTCTAAAAGTGAGAGTCCTTCAACTTTGCTTTTACTTTTTACAATGTTTCTGGCTATTCGGGGCCCCTTAACCTTCCAAATAAATTTGATAATTGTGTTATCCATTTATCTTTAAAATGCTGGTCAAATTTTTATCAGAGTTGCTTTGAATCTATATATCAGTTTGTATAGAATTGACATCTTAATGATATTTAGTCTTCCAATCCATGAGCATGCAATGTTCTTCCAATTATTTAGGTCTTGATAAATTTCTTTTAACAATGCATTATAGTTTTCTGAATGTAAGTGCTTTACATCCTTGGTTAAGTTTATTCCTAAATGTTTGATTCTTTTAGTCGCTATTGTAAATGGAACTTTTTCCCTGACTTCCTCCTCAGATTGTACATTACTAGTGTCTTTTAAAGTCTATTTCATCTAAGTATAGCTACTCTGGTTTTTGTTGTTGTTGTTGTTTGTTTTTTCTGTCATTGTTGTTGTAGTTTTGTTGTTACTGCATACATGGAATATCTTTTTCCAACCTTTCATTTTCAATCTATTGGTATCCTTTCTTGGTCTAAGGTGAGTCTCTTGCAGACATACAGATGGTTCTTATTTTCTTATCCACTCTTCCAGTCTGTATCTTTTGACTGGGCAGTTTAATCCATTAACATTCAATGTTATTACTATATAGGCAGTTCTTATTTCACCCATTTTGACCTTTGGGTTTTATCTGCCATATTTTATTTTCACCACTCTTTTGAGACTTTTAGTTACTTTTACTGATATAATCTTCATTTCTAGACTCTCTTCCAAGTCTCCCTTTCCTGTCCTTTCTTTTCTGACTGTAGCACACTCTTTAGTATTTCCTGCAAGGCTGGCCTCTTTGTTATAAACTCTCTCAGTTTCTGTTTACCTGGGTATATTCTAAACTAACGCTCATTTTTGAAGATAATCTTGCCAGATATAAGATTCTTGGCTGGAAGCCTTTTTCTTGCAGTATCTTAAACATATAATACCACTGCCTTCTTGCCTCCATGGTTTCTGATGATAAATCAGCACTTAATCTTATTGTATATCCTTTATATGTTATGTATTGCTTTTCTCTTGCTGTTCTCAGAATTCTCTCTTTGTCTTTAGCACTCGACATTCTGATTAGTATGGATGTCAGAGTTGGTCTATTCGGATTTATTCAGATAGGAATACATCGTGCTTCTTGGACATAGATATCTATATCCTTAAATAGGGCTGGGAAATTTTTTACCATTATTTCTTCAAATATTCCTCCCACCCCTTTTCCCTTTTCTTCTCCTTCTGGGGCACCAATGGCACATATGTTTGCATGTATCTTGCTGTCATTTAGTTCCCTGAGACCTTATTCAACTTTTTCCATTCTTTTCTTCATCTGTTCTTCTGTATGTTTGCTTTTGTATGCCATGCCTTCAAGCTCACTGATCCTTTCTTCTGCCTCCTCAAAACTGCTAATATGAGTCCCGTGTATCTTTTATTTCATATATAGCACCTTTCATTCCCATAAGATCTGTTGGCTTTTTTTTGTTTTTTGTTTTTATGTATGCATTCAAATTCTTCACCCAATGTCTTCTTAATATCCTTAATCTCTTCATCCATCTCACTGAATTTATTAAGGAGATTTGTTTGAACATCTATTATTAGTTGTCTCAACACCTTTATGTCATCTGGAGGCTTATCTTGTTCCTTTAACTGGGCCATACCTTCCTGATTCTTAGTATGGATTGCAATTTTTTTGTTGGTATCTTGACATCTGGCTTACTCGACATATTTATTCTGGGTACAGTTTTTCTCTTTAGTTTTGTGCTTTCTTGCCCTTTCTCCCTTGCTGGTTGTGCAGTAGGAACCAAGCATGTAGTTGGTGCTATAAGCTGTGGAGGCTCAAGCTGCCCTCATTGCCCCAGGAACTGATGAAGCTTCTCCCAACTTTCTCCTTTGCCAGGGATAGGACAGAGTCACAGCCATGCATAAAAATCCATTCATGCAGACCTAGACTGTAGTTGCCCAGAGAGACTGATGAGGCTTCATGCCTCTTTCTCCCCTGCCTGGGGTGGGGATGGGCTGGAGATGTGGGCAGCAATCTATGCATTGCAGGTGCAAAATGACCACAGTTATCCCAGCAGACTTCTGACTATCTAGTCTGTGCCATCCAAATGTACCTGCAGTACCTGGATAGGCTGGTGCAGGTCCAGACAGCTTCTTCCCTGCCAGAGGTGGGGCTGAGGCTTAGGCTACAGCTTCAGACCAATCTGTATGGAAAGAAGCCAATCCCTACCAACACTGTGATTTTCAGTCAGCCCCACTTCCCCTCATGCTGGGGGCAGACTTAAAATAGCAGCTACCGGCCTCTTTCTGACTTGAACGGGTTCAAACTTCAGCTGTTCTTAGGATTACACTTTAGCCCACCACACTTACTAATCAGTAGCTGAAGTTGGTGCCCAACCATCTTTCCTCCCCTATTTTTGGGAAGTGGAGCTTCCAATTCCAGCCATGGAATAGCTCCTGAGGTGACTTGTGCCACTAGTGGAGGATGGGCACCGGCCTCCATGGCATAGAGTGCTCTACTTACGAATCTTCTCTGCAGATGGGCAGTCTCTTCCTTCCATTCTTTCAAGGATGTTGCAGGATGCTCTTCTGGTCTCCAGGAGCCCCCAAACAGGTACTTTAGATATCTCTGGGTAATTACTAACTGCCCCATAGCATGGGCTGATTCTAGGAGTTCCTTACTCTGCTGCCATCTTGCTGGTTGTCCCCAGAATAGATTTTGATGTTGAAGAGTTCTTCTTGGCCTCTAATATCCAAACTCAAACTAAAGACAGTGAGCTTAGCAGTAGGAACACTGAATCAATCTTGGAGTCCCTGGGCATAGAAACCCACACTGATTTTTTACTTGCAGACATCTCTGCTCTGTCCTGCAGTTATAGGGGAAGTGCTAACTTCTTAGGCCTTGAAATGGTTAGTGCACAGGCACAGGCACTTGAACTGCTTTTTAGACAGTCGCCCTCCTCTGCCTCTGGGCAGTATTCTGAAATGCTCCAGCTTTTCCACGAGCACTGATTCCAAGGACCCAGAAGTTCAAACAGAAGGCATTTCTGCCGCTCTAGAAAGCAAAGTTCAGGTGAACAGCACAGAAACACAGACCAAGAATTCTGGTGTTGAAACCCTGGAGAGTTTGTTTTTCACCAACAAAGAAACACGGATAGCAAAGGAGGACTTCCTTCTAGCCGATTTGCCTAGAACACGGTGGAGATTCAGCTTGGCTCTGTGGAAACACAGACGTGTGCAGAATTACACAGTCCCCAAGCTCTAAACGTGAAGACCACAGCTGAGGTGGCATTTGCAGTTTTCTTCTGGATTTAGAAAACGGGGAACAGGGACAACAGCATTAACGATTGAATGTCGTCGATTATGCAGATGCTCGGCTTCTCTGAGGTTCTTTGCCTTTTGTACTTGTAAACGTGAAATTTGTGTATAAATGTGAGTGTATTATAAAGTGTATCACACTGATCTAAAAATGATTGTTTTTGTGTTACCTGCCATTGCCCCTTCAAAGCTAGTCTTTCCATCTAAAATAAATGTATTTCATACCTTTAAAAACAATATTAACTATTTAGCGGAAGCCAAGCTTAACAGGTCCTGGGGTACAAACTTTTCAAATCTTTAGAATATTTTAGTTGGAGTGTAACGTAGTTAACTTAAATTGGACCTAAAACAAATTTTTAACAGTGCTTGTTAGAAATGCCCATTTCCTGAGAGTAACCTGGAAAGTGGATTTAAGCCACAGTGCTTTCATGGTTTGAGACTCATGCTGCTTACGGCCTATGTGCTTTAACATCTCACTCTTCTGACTTGAAGATAAAGGCAAAGTGCAGCTGACTCTAACTTGTGAAATGGTTTTCACGTGGCCTGTGCCATCCCTTCTCTACATGAGCTTTTATTGAAACCAGTGTAAGTGTACAGTATTTTATGCACAAGAGGTTCATGCCTGTAAAATTACTGTGTCATGGAATAATAGCGAGGGCTTATGCACAAGTAGTGATCCTCTTGGTTGAAATAATAGCAAGTCATTCACAGCCTGGAAACACTGGGCTGTGCCCTACCAACCTCCTGCTGTCTACAGTAGGAGAAGTTTAGAGTAGGCCCCAGAGTTGCTTCCCAAAGTGCACTCACAGGCTGGATCTGAGTTTTAACACACTGTATGTTTTAAAAAAAATAGTTGGTAAGGTGAAGGACACTTCCACCTAAATTTCAATGTGCAAAACTTCTACTAAGCTTAATAGGACAAGGATGCAATCTGCAATTATTTTAAAGTAACCCACCTTCCTTCACCCACCACTCCTCTCTTTGCCTTGAATGATTTCTGAAAGACATCAGTTTAGCAAGGGTATTATTATTTGTGTCTCAAAGGTAGCAATTACAGAAAAGAACTACCTAACAGACAGTAGTCTGCATTTTCCCTTATTTTCTTTAAAGAAGGTTATAACAAACATGCTTCTTCAAAAGAGAATAAGGAAGGTAAGACCTATCGTTTCAATCACCAAGATCACATTTTTCTTGTTTTGAGATGGGAGCATGGTCAAGCATGTTTTGGGGGTTTCCTGCATTTAGGAGACTCTGCTTAATTGTTGGAAATTAAGAAAAGTAAGAATCAGTGCTGTCTATAAGCTTTCTAACTTTGCAAAGAAATGCTTTGTCCCTACTTTTGCACATGCTTGTGCTACTGAGGGCTAAATCGTCAGAAGAAAACCTAGTAAGGGGACTAATAATTCATGAAAGTAAAATGGTGGTCTTGCTACTAATTCGTATTCCATACATCAGATACAGAGGACGTGTTGGTAATGGGAAAGACGGTATATCCTGGGCAGATGAGCACCATTTAGCAGACAAAGCAGTTTGCTTTGCTCACAGTTGGCTATGAATATGGGTTTTGAAACAAAGCCTTAACTAAGAATTTCATTATGTTTTAGAGTCTTCATTGCCTTAATGTTTAAACATCTATTTAAGTCCTCCTAATAAAGGAGAAATGCAAGTTTATTCGTGGCTTTTTGTGGATATAAATGCAGTGACTTATGGCTTAAAATAAAACAACAGTTTGTTTCTGTGACAGTGTTTGTTAATCCAGCCAATAGAGTTATTTGCAGAAAAATGGAGCATGTAATAGAATTCTTCATGTACAAGAACTGTTCTCCCCCCAAATTTCAGTCACCTGAATTATTCTAAGAGTATTTGTAAAAACTGAAATTCTGTGATTAAAAAGAATGAAAAAAAAAAATGCCCAAGAAAATGGGATGCTGCATTGGGCAGATCTACCTTTATTTTAATATTTTATCCTATGGCTTGGAGAAAAAGAGAAACAAGCTGGTAGAAGAAGAAAGAAGAAATGGACGAAAAAAGAAGAATGTCTAACAACAAGGGTCAGCAAACATTCCGCAAAGGGCCAGAAGTAAATGCTTCTGGGCTTTGCCGAGCCCGTGGCTTCCAGCCACCCCCCTCATCGGCCGTGCCCGAACAGCTCGTGCACAGCTCTCCCCCACCCCCTGGCTCTCAGGACGCCCTGTGGTTCTCCCTGTCCGTTCTCGGCAAGAGGCTTCGTTCCTGACCTCTTCTGCAATCTTCCCTTCACCTTCTTGCCCTTAGCTGAATCCAAGTGCTCTCCTGAGTGCTTGGCTGTCTCCTCCTCCTGCTCAAAGGGTGGCTATGTTCCTTCCCAAACGCCTTGTGCCGCTGGGCCTGGAGATGGAGGACGTGTCCTCCTAGCTGCTGTGTCACCCACGTCCCCCAAAAGGCTCGCGGGCCTGGAAGCCCATGCCATTAGACCAGACCCACCCACCACCTGCCTCCTGCAATCCCACACACACATTTTATCCCAACAGTAACCTTTACAGAAAGCTCACTCTGCACCAGGCACTGTGTGTGTTTTTTGTTTTGTTTTGCTTTTTAAGATTTATTTTTTATTTATTTCTCTCCCCTTCCCCCCTCCTCCCAGTTGTCTGGTCTCTGTGTCCATTCACTGTGTGTTCTTCTGTGACTGCTTCTATCCCTACCAGTGGCACCGGGAATCTGTGTTTCTTTTGTTGTGTCATCTTGTGTCAGCTCTCTGTGTGTGCGGTGCCATTCCTGGGCAGGCTGCACTTTCTTTTGCGCTGGGCGGCTCTCCTTACGGGGCGCACTCCTTGCGTGTGGGGCTCCCCTATGCGGGGGACACCCCTGCGTGGCAGGGCACTCCTTGCGCGCATCAGCACTGCGCATGGGCCAGCTCCACATGGGTCAAGGAGACCCAGGGTTTGAACCGCGGACCTCCCATGTGGTAGACGGATGCCCTAACCACTGGGCCAAGTCCGCTTCCAGGCACTGTGTTTTAAGCACTTTATACTTACTAACCCATATATACCTCACAAAAGCACGTAATTCTTATCCTCATTTCACAAATGAGGAAACTGAGGCATGGAGAGGTTACTTCGTTCACCGAAGACCACACAGATAAGAGTCAAACTCAGGGAGTGGGCGCTGAAGCCTGGCCTCTTACCCACCGCACCACGGGCCCCTGGAGATGGCAGTGTCGTCCGCCCATCCAGTTCCTTAAAGATTTTAGCTCCGGCCTCACTGTCTCATTTTCCAAAAACCACTCCTGTCATATTGCTTAGTGACTTCAATTCCATGAAAACAATTCTCCCACTCTCCTTTCCTCTCAGTTTCTCAACCTCCTCACCTCTGATTAGCCCTTTTTTGCCCAACCCCCCCCCCCCCCCCCCCCCGTCAGAGGCTAGGTTGTGTCAGCAGCAGAATCTGCACCCTCTCTACAACTGCAATGTCAAACCCCCGGCCCAGGAGCTCCACCTCCTACGTTTCCCACGTGTGCCCTCCGATAACCCATCTCTTCATCTTACAAGCCCATTGGGTCCTCCAATCATTGACCCAGTCCCCAAAAGGGCCTAAGCCCCTGCCTGGGGAGATGCCAAGCTCTGTCCACTCCCTTTCTTAAGTCCCCAACCACGGTGGCCGTATTTCTTTCTTCATTCTTGTCTGGTGAAACCCAACCCTAGTAAAGCCCGGCTCTCCGCCTGCTCTGGCCAGCTCCAGCAGCTGAATGTGCCTGGAGAAACACACCTGCAAGCAACCTCCCCCGGCCCCTTGACCTGCTGAGCAAGCCTACCTGTGTGGTCAGGTCTTTTCCTCTCACCCGGGGGGCTAGTCTCACATCTTCGCCCCTAACCTCAAACTGCCTCCCCCATCCTCACTCTCAGCTGGTGGACGACCTTGCTATTGTATTCGGTGAAAAACACAGAAGTCATAAGAGGACCTTACACCTTTCCCCCCAAGGATTCTGCTCACCTGCTGTGGTGGTTGGAAGCTGTGTGTACCCCAGAAAAACGTGTTCTTAAATGTAATCCATTCCTGTGGGTGTGGACTCATTGTAAGCAGGACCTTTTGATGAGGTAACCCGTCAAGGTGTGACCCACCTCATTCAGGGTGGGTCTTTTAAAAAAAAAAAACAACTTTATTTCAACTCTGAAAAACAAAACAACAGACAAAAGGCAGCTCAACAAATTATGGAAGCATCACTTCAAAAAATCCTGTCCAGGCACACGTATTTATTTAATCTTAAAACAAACTCAGCTGTTTCTCCAGTGTTTTGAAAGAGGAATAAATGAGCACAGATTGGTTAAATGACATGACCAGGTTCTCCTTTTTAATGAACATGGAAAAAAAATGCTTGTTCATATTTACATCTCATAAAACTAAATCCCATATATTTTTTTTTACCTTTGCCATTGATAAGGTATCTTCTTTGCCTTTGCTACAAAAATATTACAATATTACTGTTAACAGTGTGTAAGTTACATTCGCTGTATTTTTCCTGTGTAGCACCATGTTCTTAACACTTTGTAATAGAGGAACATTTTTGTATTTGTACTATTAACCACAATTCTCATCTACCACCCAAATCACTATGTTATACAGTCCCTAGATTATCTTCTGTCTTTCAATTAACATTAACCTCCCTAGGTTACCCCTTTCACAGCTACAGTCACGTTTATAAATCAGCAATGTTAGTTACATTCATTATAATGTGCTACCATCAATGTTATCCATTTCTACATATTTATAATCAACCTTATTAAACATACTACCTTCATTCAGCATCATCTCCCCCTTCTCAACCTATGTTCTATCTCCTACTCTTAATCCTCTAACTGGATCCCTCTATAAATGGAATGAAGAGAGAGAGAGCTACAGAAGCAAGAAGCTGAAAGCAACAAAACTCAGAAGAGAAGGGAGAGACCCACAGATGCCACCGGGTGCCTTGCCATGTGGCACAGGAGCCCTGGGTCACTCAGTGCAGTAGACCACAGCCGGACTTCGAGGAGAAAGCATCACCTTCATGATGCCTTGATTTGGACATTCTCGCGGCCTCAAATTGTAAACTAGCACAGTCCCATTTCACGGGATCTGCTTCTGGCAGCCTAGGAAATGAAAAGGCCTGTCTTCACCCATCCCTGTTCTCTTGCTTTCCCTCTGTGACCATCTGGCTCCCTGAAAAAGCCAGCCCCTCCCTTAAGCCGGGCTCCCATCACCTCCACCTACTCAAGGGCACTGCTCCAGCAATTAAAGTCACTGGCTCCCACATTAGCAGGCCTCCCTGCTGGACCTTCCCATCATCTTACAAACGTGTTGTCATTTCTTATGTATATATAACCTTTAACTACGTTAACCCCACAGCCCCCTCCAGCTACCTCTGCATTTGTTTGTTCTCTTTCACCGAGTAGATTTTCTTAAAAAGTTACCTAAACTCAAACTGTCTAATGTGTCTCCTTCCAGTCTCTCTTAAGCCCACTCCCGCCGGGCTTTCAGCCCCTCTGCTCCACTCAGACTGCTCCAGCCAAGGCCACCAGTGGCCTCCACATTCTAAGTCCAGGGGTCCATGCTCAGAGCCCATGGCCTTGAACTATCAGCATCATTTAACACTGATGAGGACCACTCCTTCCTCTTGAAAGACAGCATGATCCAAAAAGAACTGCATTACTCAGTAACTAGATTGTGTATCAGCAGGTAGTCCTAACTTGGCCTCAGAGGAGCTATTACAGTTATTTCTCTCTCACGCCTGCTAACCACGCACGCCTTGGGTCACATGGCACGTGTCCATCCTGGAAGGCATTTATCTCAGGCCCGGTAGGGCTGGATGATGGAAACGGCAGCCCTGATACGTTTCTCGTCCTACCACAAAAGGACACAAGGTCACTCCAAGGGGGAAAAAAGGCAGGAACTGTAGAAGCAATGCAGGACATGCCTTCAGGGGCATCTTAGAACCAACTGCTGTGAGTACATGTAGGGTTTGCTGCAGCTCCATGTTGTAAAGGGCCGAATCAGGGTGCTGTAGGATGGGTGACGCCAGTGAGGTGACACGAGGCTGTGCGGTGATTTGGAGAAACCAAGCGCTAGGCTTCAGGTCCCGCCACTGGGAGCGAAGGACTCCCCGTTGTTCTTAGGCCAGGCTGCTTGGAGCCGGTAACGCCCCCTTATCCGCAGGGAGAAAGCCTCCTCCTTCCCCCTGCAGAGGCAGCTCAAATGCCTCTCCTCCAGAAAGCCTCCCCAGACCCCCCAGCAGCAAGTGACCTTGGAATGCTAGGGGGGTGGAGAGAAGCAGGCCTGGGAGGGTGGACTTGGGAGCTGGTCAGCCTGGGCCCAAATCCTTCCTTTTCCACTTAATATCTCGGTGCCCAAGAACAAACTACCTAACCTCTCTTGGCTCAGCCTCTTCACCTATACGGAGCAGAAGTTACCTCTCCGGGTGCTTTAACAATGAGGCAACATCTGCGAAACAACAGGGACAGAGCCTGACAAGAAGGAAGCACCCTGCTAGTATTCGCTATTACTTTTATTCCATTGCTCTTAGCAGAGAGAGTGCTTCCTCTCTTGTAGGACAGTGGCTGTTGTCTCATCCCTCCTTCTAGAGGCATCGCAAGATAGCAATCATTGAACTCCATCTGTTTTGCTCCCAGCACTGTGAGGTTCACACAGAGCAGGTTATCAACAGATACTTCCTCAGTGAACCTGTGGGTGCTTTACTGAGAAGACACTCCCTGCCCAACGGGCCACAGAGAAAATATAATATCTTGGCACAAATGATACGCAGCCGCCTTTCCACTAATGACAACATTTACATTCAGTCACAGGAGGTCTGTGCCGGCTGTTCTGGCTTCCCAGCCTCCTTACATTTAACACTCTTGTGTTAGGTCCTCCTCTCCACACACATAAAGGAGATGGGTCGTGTAGAAGCTAAAGAATAGAAACTAGAAACTTGCTATCAATTGAATAAAGAGACACTGCACAGCAGGGCAGAGAGAACTACTTTTCGCTGCTTTTCCAGCCCATAGCTTTGGAAAGTCAGCCTGAATCTCTGAGTCTCGATATTACTCCTCTGGTAAATGGGACTAAAATATCAGCCTCGGGTCGGGGTAGGAGTGAGGGAATAAACCAGCTTGCAAACGAGCGCCTGGTCCGAGCAGACGCTCGGCCAGCCCTGGCTCCCGTGGGCTGGGTCCTGCCCCGCGAAACTCACTGGGCGCTTCGTGGGTCTGAACCAAAGGGTCTGTCTAAAATTGCAAAGGCCCCGAGCACAGAGGCAGCAGCGTGTTTGCGTACTTTTCCCAGAGCCTGGTACACAGCCGTGGGCATACCGTGGGTCCTCTGTAAATACCTCCGAAGAGCTGTGACCCCTCCTGCCTCTTTGGGAAAAGGGGAGTTTAAGCATCTCGGCCACAGAATCGGGACTAGGACGCAGGTTTTCTGACTCCGAGTCCAGAGTTCAGTGCTTAAGACTGGGGTACCACAGCCACTGGCCGTGCTCGAAGGGACAAGGAATGCCGACTCTGCCAGTGGCCCCATCTGGCTGGGCTTGAAGGAACAGTTTTCCAAGATGCAAACAAATTAAAAAGGACACCCATCGATAATGTGAAATGTAAAAAACAAAACCAAGAGAAACGGCAGGCTCTCCCCTGTCATCAGCAACTAGAACAAAAGGAAAGAGGAGGAGGCAGAACTAAAAAAAAATAATTTTTTTTGAAGGAGCAGAGGAAGACGAAAAAAAAAAAAAGAGTGCAATCAAAGGGAGCCCAAAAGGAACAAGCAGATTGCCCAAGAGTTACAGCAAGTAAGACCCCAGAACAAAGAGACTGATGTGGGGGCATGAGTGCAGAGGAGAGAAGGGATGCGGCAAGGGTGCCTGGGAGGAAGGGTGCTTCGAGGCCCCACGGGCAGGGAGCTGAGGAGCAGGAGGCGGGAGAGCGCTGGGAGGCTGGGAATCAGAGGCTCCCACCAGCACTTCAGCAAGCCAGACAGGCCGCTTCCCCGCCTCGGGTTCCTAAGGTGCGCCCGTCCGTGGGCAGTGGCGCGCTCAGGGGGCAAAGCACTGCTGTCCATCCTCAGTGGAGGCGGGTTATGTGGACTGCCTGACACGCGCTCTCTGCCTCTTGGTAACGGCCCCGCGTTTTTGTCCCAGGCTGCGAAAGGAGCCGGTGCCACCCTCTGGCACTAAGGGTAGGACATGTGATTTGGGTCCAAGCTAATTCGTGTAATCCTACAGCCCTGCCCTCGTTCATGCTCTCTAATTTGCCCCAATAAGAGCAAAACCCAGGATTTTTGTTTAACGGTTAAAGAAAGGAATGTTCTCTTTCCTGCAGCATATGGATTGAAGGGTGTTCAGCCAGAGGTAACCATCAGGACAATGGGGAGAGAACCTGTGTGGCTGGAGCCAAGCCAGAGGAAGCAGAGCTGAGATTTATCCAGATTGCCTTGCTTTCAAGTGCTTATTCACGCTGAATCAAGCTGCCCCGAAGGCCCCTGAGGCTGCTCATTTCTGTGAATCAACAAATTCCACTTTATGATTAATCCATTTGGGAGTGAGTTTTCTGTCATAAGCAATGGAATGGTCCCTAACACAATGTCACTGATTTCATGCATGATTACTTTATACAATAAATATAGCAATAATTTAAAAGGTGAAAATAAAGGCAAGTGCTGGAGTAAGGACGCGTGGAAAACAAATTGAAGCACATTGAACAATTCAGATTCCTTAGGGGTTACTCCACATGGATTAGAATGTCCGGAATTTTTTTAAGTGACTATATTAAATCTCCTTGAGGATGACCACAAGGTCAGAGCTATGCATAACTCTCTTGGAAGTGGGAAGGGGTGGGCACCGCAGGAGTCCTGAGAGAAGGCGGGCTCCACGTAACCGACCAGGAAGCAGAAATAAGCATAATGAGAATAACACTGGCCACGGCTTGGTCCTAAATCTGGCCTCCCACTCCCCTTCTTCTCCGTTGACCCCACCCCACCTCCAACCACCAGCACCCACCTCACCATCCACTGCATGGGAGCGGGGACGGGGTCCAGACCCAAAGGAAAAGAGAAGCGGGCCAACGGCACCCCCTCCTACAGGAATCTGAACCAGGACCTCCTGGGGCAGGGGGCGGCGACGGGTGGGAGGGGTCTGTAAGAGCTGAGCCATAGGGCAACCCACGAGGAAGGCAAAGCTGTAGTAAGCAGAAGTATCCGAGAAGGTGGGAAACAGCAGGTACAGCGAGGAGCAGAGCCCCGCGGGAGGCGGCTGACCCCGAGCGAGGCGGGAGGGTCCCAGCCCCGGGCACCTCAGCTTCCCGGTTCGCTTTGCTCCTCTGTGTTTTTCACAGCCTACACCCTCCCTTAAGGGGCCCTTAAGCAACTCGGGGAGTTGCTAAGCCCGAGGCTGAGTCGTGAGCTCCCAAGGCCCCCTGCCACGCAGCAGCGGGTGATTTCTCTCCTCTTTCAGGTCTGGGCGCCTTCCTTCGTGGCTCACTTCTGACTGGCACTGCAGTTTCAGATGCAGGGACTCAAAACCCCTCCTGACGTCCAAGAATCCTCTCTCCTCGGAAAGCTAAGGAGGCAAGGGGAGCAGAGCGTCTGGTTGGGGCGATGGAAAGGTTTTGGGGAGGGTGGTGGTAATGGTAATGCAACGTTGTCAATGTAATTAATCCTGCTGAATTACACACTTAAAAACGATGAGGAAAACGGACTTGGCCCAGTGGTTGGGGCGTCCGTCTACCACATGGGAGGTCCGCGGTTCAAACCCCGGGCCTCCTTGACCCGTGTGGAGCTGGCCATGCGCAGTGCTGATGCGCGCAAGGAGTGCTGTGCCACGCAGGGGTGTCCCCCGCGTGGGGGAGCCCCGCGTGCAATGAGTGCGCCCCGTAAGGAGAGCCGCCCAGCGCGAAAGAAAGTGCAGCCTGCCCAGGAATGGCGCCGCCCACACTTCCCGTGCCGCTGACGACAACAGAAGCGGACAAAGAAACAAGACGCAGCAAAAAGACACCAAGAACAGACAACCGGGGAGGGGGGGGATTAAATAAATAAATAAATCTTTAAAAAAACAAAAACAAAAACAAAAAAAAGATCAATTGTCAAATGGGCGTTATCACGATAAAATTTAAATTAAAAAAAAAAGCTAAGGAAGAGCCAAAAAACAAATAAAAATCCCCTGAAAACATCTCAGAAAACTGAGAAAGCAAAAAAGCCCAAATGAAAAGATGGATTAAAAGCCGTTGTTTTGGGGTGCAAGGGTACAGACACCAGTAGTCGTGTGTATGTCCCTGTAACCCATCAGTGTGTTTTAACATCCCATGAGTCTCTCGGCCGGGCCACCGAGCCCCTGAGGCTGATAACCAGGGAGAACCAGGGCCACCTCAGATGAGACGCAAGGGTTGCCTGCAAGGAGGCACGAGGGAACCTTCTGGAGGGAAGGAAATAGTCCACATCTTGATCTGGGCAGTGGTCCCGCAGGTGCAAACGCGTGTAAAAGTTCGTGGCGTTGTACACTTAACATCAGGGCATTCCTGCACGTATGTCACACCTCGTCTTTGAAAACGGGGCTGTACACTTAGCGTCCTTGACAGAGAGTTTTAAACACCTTTTTCAGCGAGGAGGCACAAGCACCTCCAGGGACCTTTTGCTAGGCTGTGTGGCAGATCCTGGATTCAAATCCAGCCCCTGTGAATCCAGAGGCCAGGAAAAAAAAACAAAAGACCCTCCTGTAAAGCAGGCTGTACGTTCCTCCCCTGAGCTGGTGGATCCATTTCTGCTTGGGGTGAGGGTCATGCCCGTCCTCCCAGACAGGACAGCTCAGTAAGGGAGGTGACTCGGAGTTCCCGGGGGGCTGCAGAAGACACCCCCTTTTCCCTTGTCTATCAAAAGCCACCAGCTCAGAGGGTGGGTCTGAAACCAGGAGGGGCAAAGCCTCCCAAATCAAACGACGAATTTAATCGCCACCTGGCATGAGGGGGTGTGGCAAGGAACTGTCCCTGCTGCGCTTCCCAGCCTGAGACAAGGTAAAACAGGTGCCAGCAACGCCACCTGGACACCTCTGTGGGCCCTCGCCTGGGCTGCCCCGTCGGGGGCCTTAGAGCGTGTTGTGACGAAGATCTCACATCATATTCAGTAACATCAACAACCTTGGTTGGGGAAGGTGGGCATTCTCCCAGACTAGGGATTTTAGAGTTTAGAGCAACCTTTCCGGTCATCTCACCCAAGCTCTAAAATTTTCCCAGAAGAAAAAAACACAGGGAGGGAATGGCGAGGAATCATCGCTTTGTAGATCAAACAGCCCTTGCTTTGACACTAGTTGTATGATCTTAAACAAATTGAGTTCTTGTCTTTGGGCCATGGTTTGCTCCTCTGTAAAATGGGGATAATAATACCAAGGCCACAGGATTAAATGAGATTAAGTCATATCCGTCAAGAACCTGACACATGCCTTGCTAACTGTGGTCGGTATTTTTCATTCCTACCATCGCCATCATCATCAACATCGTCGTGAAACTAAGGCCAGGGAGATAAAGGGTTTGTCCCAAATTGCACAGCAGCGGCTTGCGGCGAAAAAAGTCTCCCACGCCCGTGGATTTTTCCATTCCGTCACCTCGAAACGGCGCCATTGCCTGGCACTGGACATTTACAGCACTTCATGGAAAATGTTTGAAATGCTATGGCTTTTCCACATTTCTGAACCAAGAGTCCAGCTTGAGGTCTGAGAGTCTTGAGCCCAGAAACAGGCTTTTGAGAGTGAAGCAACTGAAACCAAAGGCCGTGAGCCTCGTGGCTGTCTTCCTCCACATCTGAACCCTGAATTCCTGCGTGGTGCTGGTCACTCCCTCTCCAGGAAGACCGTGAAGGAACGGGGGGAGGTCAGGAGAGGCCACCTGGAGGAGTGGAGCCCTGGGGACTCCCAGGAGGACTGCTGAAGCTCTAGAACGTCAAAGGCTGACAGGAGATTTAAGAGGAAGTTATGAAGGAAACAGGCAATAAGCACAATAACAACATTTATTGAGCACCTAGTATGTGCCAAACACCTTACATCCATTGAGTGTTTTTTAATCTTCCAACTCTATGACATAAGAAAAATTATTACCCACATTTATGAGGAAGATGAGGCAAAGAGCTTTACCCCCTCGCTCATGACCTCAGAAATTTTTTCCCATCACACGCCTAAGATCTAGCCATTCCAGGATATTAACTCATCTCCCAAAAAATGTCTGAACTGCTGGACTTTCCCAGGTTATCGTCCCGTCTGAAATGCCTTTCTTCCATCTCTGCTTGTCATCCTATTCATCCTTCAGGGTTATCTCCTTCCCAGGCGTAAGTACCCCTTTCTCCTTCCGGCTCATCTGTCTGGAAGTCCAGCTCTTGTTCTATTATAGAGTACACGTGCGTGTGTGTGTGTGCATGTGTGTGTGCACACATGTGCTTATACACTAGGATTAGGCTCAAGAAGTGCCAGACTTCTGTTTCATTTGTCTTTATAGCTCCAGGATAGTACGGCTTGGTATACAAAAAAGATGCTCAACGAAGGTTTGTTGGAACTTTTCTTTTTCAATGCCCACGGTCACACAGCTAGTCCTTGGAGAGACAAGGACACCACAAATTATGGACTTGTTGCTCACATGCAAGAGCCCACTTGGTCCTATAAAGGAATTATCTCCCAAGTCATTGATTGTTAAAATACACACAAGTACGGTTTCAAACTATACTTACACATGGAGGAATGTGCCCTTCTGAGCTCGTTGAACAAGTGGACAAAGAAACATATACCAGGGTGTTCATTTCAGTTTTGTTTATAATACGGGAGGGGGGGAAATGAAAGCAATCTAAATGGCCAGCTACAGAGGACTGGCTAAAGATATTTCCATATACACCTGCAATGAAATGCTGCGTTACTTTAAAAATAATTAAATAATTATGTTCACCTCTCTGTACAGATGTGGAAAGTTGCGATGTATTCCTGAGTAGGAAAAAAAAGTTACAAAACTGCATCATTACTAGTCTCTCGTTTAGGTAAACTTCTAGAACTATGCATGTCTGCACATATGCTTAGGGAGAGGTTTGGAAGCGCAGTCACCAAAATTAGCAGTGATTATCTCTGTATGAAGCTATTTCAGGTAATTTTTACTTTCTTTTTAAACACTTCTATACTAATCAAACTTTTTTACCTTGAGATTGTATTGTTTATATAATCAGCAGGAAAAAAACAGTAAATATATTTTATTTGGGGGGGTAAGTATATAACCTCAAGGTTCATGGGTGACAAGGCTCTCTTTCTAAAGAGAGTTAGGGACTCTTAAATGTAGAGGTTCTCCCTCCCCTCCAGGAATCCCAACTTCTCCATCTGGGAAATGGGCACAGCACGATGGCCTTGCCTATGCCACAGGCTACAGTGAGGAGCTAGTGGGTTTGAAACTCTTTTGAAAAATAAAAAGCACCAAATCGATGCAAAACACAGTTTATCTTGGTAATTTAATCACTGTTTATTAAAGATTTGCAACAAGTTGGTAGAGCATGCTCCAGGAGTCGCAGATTCAAATGCCTCTGTGGGCCAGGTATGTCAAAGAGACTGGCAGAGCCTGTGGAGTCCAGGCTCAACAATTGTTCAAGAGAAACTTGAAATCTAGATTTTCATGTGACCTCTCCCCATTTTAAATGATGGCATCCGATTCAAGAAAACCTTCAAACACCATGCCCTCAAAGCCACAATTCACAATTTCTAGTATATATATATCCCTAACTCAAGAGAAACTTCAAAATTAGTTTATTTCTATTCCATTGACATAGCTGTATAGCCTCATCCCAAGATATTTTAAAAACCTGAAGCCTTTCTGAAATTTTTTTTTAAAAAGAGAGAATAATCTAATTATTCAGTCTACCTTGAGTTAGGTGCACTATAGCATCATTGTTTTAAGTGATAGTTTTTAGATGACATAAAAAGCAATTTGGGGTGAGAGGGGGTATATGGGGACCTCTTATATTTTTTGAATGTAACATCTAAAAAAAATAATAAAGAGAGAGAAAAAAAGCAATTTGTTCTTGACCAGCATTTTCAATTAACCAGAACACCCGCCTAACCTAATCATTCCAAAATGGCAGGATTCTGAATGCATGTGTCCATCATACTTACAGTTGATTAAATATGTGTGTAGATATATTTGGAGATATGTCCTTAAGTATACCTATCCACAAATCTGTTTCAAAACCAAAGAAAATGCAGTAGTCCTGAAAAAAAAAATTCCCTGTTTCTTATTGTTAATCTCAAATTGAAAGACATTAGCTAAACGCAGCTGGACAGAATATTAAAGAGGCTCAACTTCAAACTATAAGGTTAAAACTTGAGTGTTTCCAACATCAGATTGAGACACAAGAAAATATTTCCAAAGCACTTATATAGGTATGGATGGATGAATGGATTTGAAGAAAGTCTATAAAAAATATATGCAATAGAATGGAGAATTCAATAACAGACATAGTGCAGGAAGATGTAGTGGCAGGATGGTGTCAGGAAAAGTGTATTCACAGAAACTGGTACCAGCCCCACAGCATCATTGTCCATAGGTTCAATTTCAGCTTGGAGTTCCCCAGCAGCCAAAGGAAAAACGACGCTATTAGTTATTCCCCAAAAGTCATGATTTCAATCAACTATCTTTGCTGTCTTGGTGATGAAACTAAATGAAATAAAGTCTCTTCTGTGACTCTAAACTAAAGGTGACAGATCAACTAAAAATATTCTGAAGGAATTTTAAAAATAGAAATCCAAAAATCTTGCTATGTCCTTTATTCAACATCCCGAGACTGTCTCTGCCCAGTTATAGAACTGTCCACTGACGTGAATATTTTTTACCTCAAGACGAGCTTTTATGCACACACACTAATCATCCACCTTCTTCAAAACTCCAATTTAAAAAAATAGGAAAGAACTCAATTTTAAACTAGGCCAACCTTTAATATGTGCAGACAAAGGACAAACAGTCCCAAAACACTCCTGCCCACACCTTTTCTCCTCCACGCAAGCCATCTTTGGGAGGGGTTTGCATTCTGTTCAAGTTTGCAAGATTCCTAGGACTCTGATGAAGGCTCTTAGCTGCTTCGACCAAAACACGATGCTGTAGCACATCTGTCTGGGGTGCAGGGAACTTGCCAGGAGGAAGGGGGGCTCCAAGCAGGAGCAAGGTCTGGGAAGTTGGGGGCATCAGTACAAAGCTTCCTTCATGCAGAGTTTTTTTTTAATTTTGGCATAGGGATACCGAGTGGGATGAGAGAACCTGACTGATGAAAGGTAATTTCTAAAGGAAAAAAGAAAGATGGCCAAAATTTAGACCTGTATGTTAGAGCCAGACATTCTCAGTGCAAATTCAGAATTTCTGTTCCATTTTAGTGCCTCATGTTTGAAACTGTTTTTTTGTTTGTCCAGCCTTAGATTGAAAAATGTCATCACTGGCCATTTCCTACCACTTGAAGGCTGACCGTTCCAACTCGACTGTATGACAATATTAGGCTTGGGACAGGGGTGATGGGATTGGAGAAAGATGAAGATGGAGCTGATGAGCGTGGCAATGCCTTCTGTGAAATGTATACAGATGAATGTCCTGGGTGGTGCTGCGGGGACAGTTACCGGACATTGTATGTCCTCCCATGGCCCTCTGGGTGGACTATGGGAGAGTGTGGGCTATGGTGTGGACCACTGACCATGAGGTGCAGTGGTGCTCAGAAATGTATTCACCAAGTGCAATGAATGTCTCATGATGATAGAGGAGGAGGTTGTTATGGGGGGAAGAGTGGGGTGAGGGGGGTAGGGGGTATATGGGGACCTCATATTTTTTTAATGTAACATTAAAAAAATAAAGAAAAAAAATAGTATTTATTAGCAGTTCACCATGTGTGTTATGGTTCTCCTGAGAAACAGAAACGACAGGAGATATATATAAATATTAAGAGATTTATTATAGGAATTGGCTCACATGACCACGGAGATTGGCAAATCTGAATTCTGTAGAGCAGACCACAAGCTGGAAACTTTGGAAAAGGTGATTATGAAATTTGGTACATCTGGACTCTGTAAGACAGGCTGCAAACTGGAAACTCCGATGAAGGTGAAATTGAAATTCCCAGAAGTTGAGTTGCTAAACAAGAGGCAGAAATTCTTCTCTCTGCTGAAATCTTCAGTTCTGGTTTTCACCTTCTCAGCGATTAGATGAGAGGACTTTCCCTATGGCTGAGGGCACTCATCTTTGCTGATTGCAGATGCAATCGTTGCCTATAGATGCAATCCATGTACAAAATACCCTCACAGTAACAATCAGGCTAGTGCTTGCTTGGCCAAACTGCTGGACACCATAACCTAGCCAAGTCGACACATGAAATTAATCATCACACCATGACCCAGGCACTGGACATAAATCAACTCATTTAATTGTGTCACCCTGCAGATGCAGAAATGGACATGGAAAAAAAGGTAAGAGATTTACCCAAGGTCACGAAGTGGTACAGCCAGAAAGTGAACCCAGTCAGTCTCATTCCAGAACCTATGTTCTTCACCTCTGCCTCCCCTAACCACTTCCCTGGTGAGCTCTGACCTAACGGAACTCACTACAAGTTAAATCTCTCCCACCTGTGACAGAAAAGCAATCTAAACTCTCATAGCTGGGAAAAAGGGTGCATCTCGAGGCAAGGTGGATGCCAGGACCCAAAGGCCTCGTGGAAGCGCTTCGTTTCTCTTCTCTGCTTCTCTCTGGATGTTGCCTTCCTCCACAGGGTGGGAAGGATGACCTTGAGCTGTCCCAAGGTCACATTGCTCCAACATGGCAACCGCACAAGGGCAGGCACCCCGCACCACCGGCAGCGGGAAATTCCCGGGGAGCTGGAGTCACGTGACCATCCCAGAGCCAGACTGTCACGACGGCAGTTATCTGACTGTCCAGACCTGGGTCCCCTGTGGCTGGGGGCAGGTGGGAGGTGAGGTGGCAGGGACTGAGAGAGGAGGGGACACTTAGGAAAGCTTTAGCTTCTACAGATTGCAAGGTCCCCACCATTGATGAAGCTGGATGCAGACAGGCAACGGGAGTTTCCCACGGGGTGGCTGCTGGGGAGGAGAGTGGGGAGTTTGAGTGACCAGAAGCTACAAAAGAAGGTCTTTGTGTGCTGATTGATCAAGGTCTCCAGCTGCAGAACACTCTATATTTCTGATAAACTTTTGTGTAAGGAAGGGGGGAAAGTTCTGAGGGGAGGAGGAGGGAAGAATAGGAACATGGGGCATTTTTAAGGCTTTGGAATTTATCTGCATGATTTTGCAATACAGGCCATTACACATTTCGTTAAAACTTATAAAATTGTGCAATGCAAAGTGAAAACCATAAAGTAATCTATTGATCATTTTTAGTAGTGATGCTTCAATATTTGACCATCAAATGTAACAAATGTACCATACTCATGGGAGATGTTATTAATAAGGGAAAATGTGAAAGGGAGAGCGGGTATGAGGGAATCTCCTATGTTTTCTACGTAACTTTTCTGTAACCTAAAACTTCTTCAAAAATAACGTGTGGGGAAGCGGATGTGGCTCAACTGATGGAGCGTCTGCCTACCATATAGGAGGTCCAAGGGTTTGATCCCCAGGGACTCCTGGCTCGTGTGGTGAGCGGGCCCACGTGCAGTGCTGCTGCATGCAAGGAGTGCCGGCCCACGCAGGGGTGTCCCCGCATAAGGGTGCCCCCCGCACAAGGAGTGGCCCCTGCAAAAAGGAGAGCTGCCCTGTGTGAAACCGCAGCCCACGCAGGAGTGGCACCGCACACACGAGAGCTGACGCAGCAAGATGATGCAACAAAAAGAGACACAGATTCCCAGAGCCGCCTGATGAGAATATAAGCGGGCACAGAAGAACACACAGCAAATGGACACAGAGAGCAGGCAACAGGAAGGGGGAATATATAAATCTGAAAAACATAAATAAATAAAAATAAAAATAACGTGTGGTGGTTGGAACATATAAACTCCAGGTAGAGAAAAGACCCGACGCTCCAGATTTCCTCCCGGCAGGAAGAAGGAAGCCATTTTTTTTTACCGATGGGGAGCGGCTGAGGAGGCAGAGGGATTCAGGGTGAGCAGAAGAGGCGGGAGGGTCGCCCCCTCAGCCTGATCTCTGAAGGCCCCAGCAACCTCCCCTCAGGAAGGGGTCCAGCGAGAAAACGGAAACCACCTCACTGAATGCCCCCCAGCAAAATGCGAATGTCCACACGGCCCAGCACCGTGTAGAAACACCGAAGGCCAGGAGACCAGCCAGAAGAGCACGCGGAGCCCATGCTCCTCGACTCCCACACTTGACCCCTGTGGGGGGCGTCAAGGGGACCCCGAAGCTCCCAGGAGGGCTGGTCGGGAGGCCGGAGGAGCCGCGAGAGCCAGTGGGCCCCCAGAGGCCTGCGGGCTGGACCCAGGCGGCAGAAGACGGAGGAAAGACCGCGGAGTTGAGCAGGGGCGGCCCAGGGAGCGAGAGAGGCCCTGCAGCGCCGCGCGGCGCCGGGCCACGGGGCCACCGCACCAGCTAGGCCCGGGCAGTCCCAAGTCCCCCCCTCACGGTGCTCGGGGAGCGTCCCTTCCTCCCAGAGGCTGCCTGAGAGAAAGGGAAGGAAAAGGAGGCAAAGGAGCTCCGAAACACCGGATCCCTTCCCCAAGGAGACTGTTCTACCTCAGAAGCACTTAAGTTACCTTTCCCTGTCGAGTTCGAGGCCTTCCTGCCCTATTTTCTTAGCATCTCCGAATTGTTGTGGATTTGTTTCCCACCAAACCATGGCGTCCCCGGCGGTAAGAAGGCATCCCTAAATCAAAGACGTCGAGAAAACCGACCTTCCCTTGGTGGAAGCGGCTAGGAAGCCTACGGCACCACAGCACAGAACCTGAACTCTCCCCTAGTACATTCAACGGGGCAGGAGTTCCAGAAACCCTGGAGGGGCTTGGGTAGCGCCGGCCCTCTTGAGAGGCCGCAGGAACCCCAGGAGCCACGAACCCCGGGGGCCCCACTAAACGAGGTTCACTGGAGGGCGAGCGGCCGTCTGAACAGCCTAGAGATCCTCCTGCTTTTTTCCATTTTTTAAGAGAGCAGATGTTCTCTTGGGAAGGAGATATTTAGCTGCCCAAGCCAATCAGAGAAGCGGAGGAATGGAAATAAGCGAGCATCTGCCCGCCGTGGCGGCAGTGCCCGGAGAAATGGCATCCGCTGGAAGGGCAGCGCCCGCCCGGCGAGGTCGCTGGGCCTGGCACCTTCCCTGTGCCGGGCGGATGACGGAGACGACCGTCTTTGTTCTGCTTCTCGACGTGAAGGACGGCTGGTGGGGCTATTTGTCTGGTTTGTTGACTCTCATAAAAGACATTTATAACTTTATTCTTAGTGCCAGGGGGTGCTTACCGTGTCAAAGTGGTGTCTTCACAGACAGTTGCTCCGTGTGAAAACAAGCCACTCAGATGCATCTATAAATAATTGTCTGGGCTGCGTTTAACTAACAAATGGCTTTTTCTCTCTCCCTCCTCTCTTTTAAAATCATCTCTGAAATGATTCATAAACAACAGGAAGAGTTTCCCATTAATATTCAAGTGTGTCTGGGTTGGTCTCTTTAATAGAACTTTCCAGAGGGAACAAGCAGTCCTTCCATCTTGTCCACGTGAAACCTGCTCCCTTTTCAGAACAGGACATTTGGCAGTCCAGGCTTCCTAGCACCAGTCACAGCCTCCCTTCCCTGTCATCCTGTGTCCAGCACTTTCTGACTGCTTTGGCCAGAAAGGACGAGTCCAGTGAACAGCAGCAGCCTAAGCCAGTCAGGAGAACATGTCACGACCCCAAGGTCTTCAGAGTTTCCACTCTGACCTCAGATCTTCAGAATTTTCACTTTCAAGCCAACCAGGTTGGAAAGATAGGCTCATGACTGTGTCAGGTGAGCTGCTCTAACAGAGCTCCCCTTCTCTGTTACCCACAGATCACAGTGGCTTAAATAGGACAGAAAGGATTTCTCTTTCACATAAAAGAAGTCCAGAGACAGACAGCTCCAGGTGCATGTGGTGGTTTCACAGCTTCTGGCTTTGTACTTTACCATCCTTAGCATGTCACCTCATGGCCCAAGATGGCTGCTCCAGTCCAGGCATCGGTTTGTGTTCCAAACTGCCAGAGAAAGAAAGAGAGTTACCTGGAATTACCACACAATGCTCCTTCTTACACTTTGCTGGACAGAGTTTAGTCATACAACCTCACCTAGCTGCAAGGGAGCCTGGGACGGATAGTCTTTTAGCTAGGTAGCAATGTTCCCGAGCTAAAAAAAAAAATAAACTTGTGTTATTTGGAAAGGAAGAAAGGACATTGAGTCACCAAGAGCCACCTCAGCCACAACGATGACTGCACTTGATAATCTCCCATGGAATCTTCCAGCTCATAAAATCCAAACTCCCACACAATCCTGCCACTGTTCTATTTTTAAGGTGTTTTGTTTTTCACAACCCTCCTCTTTAAAACTCACTTTCTGCCCTTTGCTTTGTCCTTCTCAGAGACGGGATGCCGAGAAGTGGGACCACCGGACTTAATTCAAGTGTAGTCCTCACCAGGTCGAGAAGCCCTGTTTGCTTCAGTCCTCCCCCACGAGCCATCTTCTACCTTCTGAAGGCCCTAAGGAAGCAGGCATATAAGTCATCCCAGGAGGAGCCCTACTAGTGAAACCTGAACGAGAACCTTGACTCTTCCTCCATTCCTGCCTGACTCAGGTGCCAAAGCAGAGTGAGGGCAACGCTGCCCCGGCCAGGACGGACAGTGAGCTCCATTGACGCAGGCAGCTGCCTGCCCGGACCAGACGTGCAGCCTCCTCTTGGGCCCCACACCTTGTCCGAGTCCCCAGGCATCGCCCTTCCTTTGTCAGGAGGCCACACAGCACCTGGGCTATTGGCCTCCGTGGCCCTCTTGCCTTGGGGGCCGCTCCACCAGCCGGCTCGGCTCCAGCACCGCTCCACCCCAGTGTCGTCCTTACGTCAACAAGTACTATTGAGCATCAAGTGTCAGAAGGGTGTCCCCCACGTTCAACCACCCACCCACATGGGTGGGCCCCATGAGCACGGCGGGTGGTAAAAGGAAGCCCGAGCAGTCGTCATGGAAAGATAAAGTAAGAAAACTACCGTAGGGATGGCAAGGAAACATAAGCCACAAAGCAGCCTTTCTCAGGGTGTCTCCAGTGACACACCTCTTCTTTGCTATGTTGATAGATGTTTCCACCTCTGCCCCCAAAAGCATGGTCAGTTAAATTTGGAAATTGTTGCCTACAACCTCCCTCTAGAAATTTATCCCTTAGCAAATAAAAGGCTCTGAGAAGTCCTGCAGTAAAGAAGACTTGTCCTGTGTGGCCCAACCTTCCCTAAACTGTTAACGGAACTCCCTTTCTTTCTAGAATGTCTGTTACTGTCTCATGAAACCAGTGTGCCCTGAGGAGCACAGCTACTTCTCTTGCTCTAGAATCAACCACAGGCATTCAAATCCCTGCTCGAGCACTTTTTAGGGGTGTGACCTTGGGCGCGTTACTAAATCTCTTCGTACTTGAGTTGCTTCATCTGTAAAATGGGGGTAATAAGGCCACCTTGGTCATAGAGTGATTGTGACGATTAAATGAATTAATCCATGTGAAATACTTGAAACAATTAGAATAAATGTAAGTTGTGATGATGATGATGATGACGAAGATAAAGATGAAGATGATGGAGATGATGAAGATGATGGTGGAGATGATGATGATGGTGGTGACAATGAAGAGTAAGATGATGGTGGTGATGATGGAGATGACAACGGTTACAACCCTGTACTGAACACCTGCCACAGCTGACGAGTGTTTCTCCCAGGGGTCAAGAGTCTAGTTAAAATTGTCTGTGTGAACTAGCACCCAGCACGGGACCTGAGCGCTCCATCAGTGTTTGTTGAACAACTAAACAAATGGAAGCCAGAGGTATTGCATCAGGAATCACAAAAAGCAACAGATTCCTTGGACACCAGATACAGGTGAAAGTCCAAACAGATTTTCCCCAAGGAACAGGATTCACATTGATCTTCCCAAACACGTAGAGAGACCTCTAACGCCTCCCCCCAGGAAGGCCGGGCAGGACAAGTGGACTTCACCCACCCTGCACTAGGTGAGGGGCTAGCACAGTCACACCATTTTCCCCCCTTTGAAGCCAGGGCATTGATCTGCCAGGGGGCCTGGGATGGTGCCAGGGCTGGAGAACTGAACCACTCAGTTGTGGGTCTCTGGGAATCTGTATCAGAGACCCGCGGGGGAGGCCAGCAGCTGGGGGCAGAGGCTGACGCGGAGACACCCACAGAGAGGGCCCAGAAGCAGAAGCGGGAGGTGGAGGGAAGGGCAGGGGAAGCCGGGTGGGGGCGGCGGGCGCGGTAGAAGCCGAGAGAGAGCAGTCTTGACTGGGAGCTGGACAGTGATGGTCAGGGCTCCTTCCTGGGGGGCTTTTGGGGTCCACTGGCCTGGAAACTTCGTGGAGGCATTGAGGATCCCAAAACGGAGGGAGAGGAGGCAGGCTGGACTCTAAGTGTGGAGCCAAAAGGAGTCCCAGGGCAGCAGCCAGCCCTCGGTGGGGCGCCCGCCTGTTACTTGCCCCCCGGCCATTCCTAAGCCCTAACCGTTCTTCAGTTAAAAGAAAAGCACAATATTTTGCAAGAATCAAGCAACACTGCACGAGCAAATCTCAACAGCCCCCCTTATTCCTTGCCCAGTACTGCATGTCCTTTTGCCCTTGGTATTATTACTCTACGTGCATATCTAGGTATGCCCATGCCTGTCTGCGTGTCTGAGAACTGCCGTAATAAGTCGCCACAAACAGGATGGCATAAGCACAGAAATGTCCTATCTCACGGTTAAGGAGGCCAGATGTCCAGCCAAGGTGGCCACAGGGCCGGTGGCTCATGGGGGCTGAAGGACAACCTGTCCCCCTGCCTCCGTCTTCCCGCAGCCTTCTCTCCGGCACGACTGTCTCTCCTCTTCACACTGGCCTTTGGACCCCCTTATCCAGTGTGACCTGCTCTTAACTTGATGCCATCTACAAGACCCTCTTGGCAAGGAAGGCCACATTCACGGGTCACATTCAAAGACACTTGGGCCTATCTTTGAGGGGGGAAGGGTGGGAGGGTGAAGGCAACCCAACCACTGCAGCACCCACATTTTCCTTAAGCAGTGATCAAGCTCACTTAGTGTGCAGTTTGATACTGTTGATGAATTTCAAAAACAGAGATTGGATTATGTTGGTAAACTGGTCTGTTCCTCTGGGCAGATTAGAGTGTATTGGATTCAGAGGGCTCACTTTTACTTGATTAGATGATGAGATGCTCCGGTCTTTCCTTCCTGCTTTCTCCTGCTTGCCTGCTCATCCAGTGGGATGTGGCATCCCCGCCCCCTTGGTGGTCAGGGACTCACAGAGAAAACTACATGGCAGAGAAGAGAGTGGGAGTTTTGAGATGGAGTCAGGGAAGTAAACACACAGAGGAGCAGAGCAGCTGAGCCCAGAGAGAATCAAGGCCCGGGAAGAGAGGAACCCAGGAAGCCTGAACTCCTGGCAGATGTCAGCAGCCGTCTTGCTCCAACACGTGGCAAAGACTTTAGTGAGGGAAGTAACTTACACCTCATGGCCTGGTAACTAAGCTTCTACCCCAAATAAATACCCTTTATAAAAGCCAACAGATCCTGGTATTTTGCATCAACACCTCTTTGGCTGACACTTAGCCACTGCATTCCCCTGTCGGCCTCAGCTTAAGCTGGCCTGGAGGCGTGGGAGATGGACCCTGTTCGGGTAAGGGGAGATCAGTGTGAGGAGCTGAGGCAGCCAGAGAGAGCAGGAAGGAGGCACGGGGGCATCTCCCGAGTCAAAGCCTGCCCACCGCTCCCCATTTGCCTCCTTCAAGAGCAGCCCCCTCCCCACTCTGCTCCCTCTGCCACCCCCGTCCTTCCACACCCTCAAAACTCCCACCGTTCACTCGGCTCGCTTCACCCAGGTCTTTCTCTTCCTCAGACCTTCCAGGCTCATCCTCCGTCTTAGGGACTGTGCACAGGCTATCTCCTCTGCCTGCAATTCTCTTCCTGCAGATAGCCCCCTCCCCACCTTCCAGTTTGCTCCAACCCCTCCTTTCAGGGACGCCTTCCCTGAAGTCCTGGGTAGTAGGCCCCCTGCAGCCCACCCCTGCTCCAGCCCCCCACCCTCCCACTCTGCTCAACCCTCACCCTTTGCCATAGCACTTGGCATGTTCTATAGATGAGAGAGCCTACTTATTTGTTAGGTTTACTGTTTACTGTTGGAAGGCCACAAAACCCTAAGCTCTACAAGAACAGGTGTTTTTGTCTATTTTGATCACTCCTATTGTCACAGGCATTCAAAATGATCGGAACGGACGCACAGATGGATGAGCCAGAGCAAGAAGTGACAAGGACAACTGAAGGCAGATGGAATTTCCTGCGACCTGGAGTTACTTTGTTAGCCTATTAAAGAAAGAAGGTGGAAATTTGGGTCAGTGACATGGGGGTGAAAGAGGTATCTAGAAAGTTTTACTCCTCCAAAATATTAACAGCGAGTTTTCTTTGGGGCTGGGATGGTGAGTGATTTGCACTTTATACTTTATCGTCTAAATTTTCAAAACCAGCCTACATACAACTTTCAAAACTAATGAACAAAATGTTCTACTTTGAAGAAGTAAAATAAATAAATGAATGTGCACAGCCACACCCATTCCATGCTGGGGCAGGAACTCTGGCCCTGAGGTCCAAGGTCAGTCAAAGCCTCTGGTTCCAGGGTTTGCAGTCAGGGACACGTCACCTCTGCTCTGAGCATTAGGGCAGGAACCGAGACCCAGGGGCCCAAGCACGCGGCCCAGTGAATGTCTGACGTGGTGCCTGGGTCCCTGCCTCCATCAGTAACTGAGCCCTGATGTTCCTTGGGAAAGTTTCACACACACACAAAACACTCCAGGGGCGAGAGTGACTCAGGCCTGTTCAAAAAGAGCATCAGAGATTAGTTCAGGGGTAGGCCTGTAACCCAAACAGAGGCCACCCCAGGGCCTTTGCTGGAGGCCCAAGAGCTAACTACTGTCTTTCCCGTGGACACAAGTCTCCCCAGAACTGCTGGCAGCCATCCTGCCACCACAGAAGAGCGCCAACCGAGGACAGAAACAGCACAAATACAGAACAGAGAGAGAGAAATGCATCATTTGGATGACTGGATACAGCCATGCCTGAAGCCAGACCTCTCCCCATCCTGCTCAGTGGGATGAGCTGATTTTGCTCAGGTCCATTTCCTTAGACCCAATTAATACAAGGAACCCTGAGGTACAGACTTGGGTGTTTTCTAGAGTCTTCTGCATGGGGAAGAACACTGTTCATGGACTCTCCCAGAACACATGTGGTAGAGTTTTGAGAACAGAAAGCGGAAAAAAAATACTATAGTAAACAATGGCCCTGCTCCCTCCAGACCCCTCCCAGTGCCTCTCACTGTTTCTGATACTCCTTCCCAACCTTCCCCGTGTTTTGTTTCCAAAAGCCTAAACCCACAAGAAGTACTCAGGAGGCTGCGTCCCCCTGGTGACTCTTAGCCCATGGCTGAAGGCTGTGGGAGTGCGGGAGCCCAGCTCTCTTGCCTCCAGGCAGAGCCAACTTGGAGGGAGGACCCTGTGGGATCCGGTAGAAGCTCGCCCTGTCCATGGTCACTCCCTTGCCTGGCTCCTTCCCTTCCTTGCCCTGCTCCCCCATCACTTACACCCTTCCCTGCTTTCCTTGGGAGCAATTCCTTCTTAAATCATCAATCATCTGCTCTCAGGGACATCAATTCAGATACTAGGTGCAAAAAGGCTAGGCTGGGTGGGCTCCGTGCATCCCCCCAAAAAGCAAGGGGAAGGGGTGCCCATGGCCCATCTTCCCTGGCCTGTGCTTCCAGTCCTCACAATACTGAACGCAGAGGCACAGGCCGTCACTGCTTCGCTCCCTTCCTCCTGGCAGCCACGAGGCAGTGGACAAGCCATCTCCTGAATCCCACCGCCCAGAGCTGTGACCCAGGGAAGGGAAACCAACCCGGCCCCCTGCCCAAGGACACAGAGAGCAGGGGCGACGAGGGCCCACTCAGGCTCCTGTCCCGCTCTGAGCCGCGGACTCCAGGCCAGCCAGCACGAGGCACTTGGATTCCTCCCATCCCCAGCTCGCCCCCGCCTTACCACACTGCCCGGGGAATGTGCCGCGGTCACAGCTGAAGGAACACGGTCCCGTGACCAGGAACTCTAAAGGGCAGCTCTCCAGACCCATCTGGGGCCTGCCCCCATCCCGCCACATGCCAGGGTGACACAACAGTCACGCCAGCATCATCCACGGCTGGAAGTCGGGGCAGCTGGAATTGTAGTTCTAGTTCTACTGCTTCTGTTAGAAAGCATTTGCTCAGAACCCAAAAGGAAAAGCGGCTCCCACCTCTTGGTGGCTGGTCATTCTCGGGGTGCCCTCCTGAACTGGGGGCCCCAAACAACCACAAGGAGTGTGTTAACCCTTGGCAGGGTCCTGAGTGGGCACTGTTAGTTCTGTTAATTTTGCCTGCTCGGTAGCTAATCCCCCATCTACCAGGTCACTTCGCAGACTCCTGTGTGAGCCCTGGCCTGGCACTGGACAAGGAAAGCGCAAAATCAAACGCCATCTGGCGCCCATTGGCTGGGGAGTGGGTCCATGGCCAAAGTCAGGCCGATGGGATTTGCCTGCGGCACTCACGGGGAGGGAGGCGTGCTTTCTTTCTGCCGGCCTTGAAACTGGGAATGTGCAAGCCTGGAACAGCCAGGAGTCACCACGGGGAGGGTCTGCCCGAGAGCGAAGCACAGAGCGAGACTGAGCAAAAAGAGGAGGGCGAGGGATGAGGAGCATGCGCTTGTTGACCTTGCTTGACCTTCCAGGCTCGGCTCTCCTAAGGTTTTCACCCCTGAACACTTACGTTTTGCCAGCCAACATATTCTCTCCTCTGTGGTGGTTATTTTATGTGTGCTTTTAGTTTCCTGCTCAAACCAGTTTGCAGTGGGTTTTTCTGTCACTTGCAATCCAAAGCACGGTGACTATGTAGCGGTTTGATATTGTTCATGAATTCCAAAAATAGATATTGGATTATGTTTCTAAACTGGTCTGGTTCCTCTGGGCATATTAGTGTTAATTAGGAGGTTTCACTTTTACTTGATTAAATTATGATGAGGGCTTTGATTGGGCCACGTCAGTAGGGCATCGAGTCCCCACCCCCTTGGTAGGCGGGAACTCACAGGGAAAACAACAAGGCAAAGGAGCGAGTTGAAGTTTTGACGCTGGAGCCCCGTGGAGTAAACACACAGGAGAAGAACACAGAGGAATAGAGACAGCTCTGTAGACACGGCAGAGGCCCCGGGAAGAGAGAGAGCCTGAGAGTCCACAGCAGACCTTGTGGAGAGAGCAGGACAGCTGAGCCCAGAGAGAAACGAGCCCTGAGAGAGAGAGGAGACTTAGCCCAGCCTGCAGCTGAGACTGGAGCTGGGACCACGGAGCCTGAAGAGGAAGAGGAGGGCTGGGCCCTCGCAGACGTCGGCAGTCAACTTGGGCCAACATGTGGCAACTGACTTTGGTGAGGGAAGTAACTGATGCTTTATGACCTGGTAACTGTAAGCTTCTACCCCAAACAAATGCCCTTTATAAAAGCCAACAGATGCTTGGTATTTTGCATCAGCACCCCTTTGGCTGACTAGTACAGAATGACAGAAATACCAGAGGCCAGCAAGGTGTGGTGGATGGTGGACGAGGGAGGAACCTGCCTCCAGCCCCTGTTCTGCCACTGACTTGTTACACGCCCGTGGCCAGGGTTAACATCGAAAGCAAAGGCAGTGATCAACGCAGGAGAAGCTGCGCTCAGCCCTGAGCAGGACATACCGTGTCTGCCGGGGCTGTCACCCTCCTCTCCATGGAATTCTCCTCCAAAGCCTAGGTCAAACCACCAGGGAGCCTGCCCTGCCCCCCAAGCGCTTGGGAATCCCTCTGATTTGAACTCCCAGGACATTTAACTGTGTGTACCATGCGCTGGTTCTCACACGGCCTTGATATATTCTGGTCCTATTCCATGCATCTGGGGCGTGTTCCCCAAAACTTATTAAAAGAGTGGGGCTGAGCTTGTGGCCCAATACTGTACTCCAGGCACCGTGCTAGAGCCTTTCAGGCTGGCTCCTAGCTGATCCTCATATCCCACCCTCCAGGTCTGTTCTTACTATCCCCTTTTTACAATGGAGGAAATGGAAGCCTGAAGCAAGCAAGTACGTGCCAGAGGTCACACAGCGCCAGGGCAGGGAATTCTCGCTGACGACAAACTTTCGAGTCACACCACTCAGCTCTACACCCACACTCCTCGGCCTGACGTCCCTTGGCGACGTCGAGCCCTTCCAGACCTCCGCTGATGAGTTCATCCCTGTGAACGGATTTCAGGAAGGGGTGGTTCCAGCAAGAGGAGACCGAGGGACACCCTGTGCTGCCCTTCCTGGCACCCCGAGCTGTGAGCCGGTGCGGCGCGCACCCAGCCGACAGCGCCCCCACCTCCCATTCTACCCGCCCTGCCCGGGCTCTGCTCCCACGCAGCCCCATCCAACACCTGGCCAGGAGGTGAGGTGCCACTCCCCGGGAATTCCGGGGCAGCTTTCAGGAGCTGTGAGGGCAGCAGCTGGCCAACAGGAGAGCGAATCTCCCCTGGACAGAAGAAATTCAGTTCCAATCCAGAGCTCGCGCCCTCAATCAGTGACCAGAACCGACCGCACACACGTGGCACACCCGGAGCTGGGCCCCGAACATCCATCTTGCGAATGGACAGCGGTGAAACAGACCGAAGTGGTTTTCGCAGCAACGAGAACAACAACAAAAAACTAGCAGACCAGTTCGAACCTGAGCTGAAACAGTGTATTTTCTAAAATGACTGAACAAGAACAAAATTAGGCATCAAAACGTTCTGTGAACAAAACCAGTGTTTCATTCAATCCAAGTTCTTGACTTTAAAAGAAAATCAGGAAGGCAAGAGGAGAAAAGAAGCACTTTGCCTCCGCAGGTGGCCCTGTGGGATGTGTGATTGTGTTCCAAGGAACACCGAGTAAAGAAAGGGTCTGGCTTTTTTTTTTTAACGTGGTTAAAGAAAAATCTTACTTTATTTTAGCCCTCCAACAAGATGAATCAGAAACTTTCAGAACATTCAGTTTTCCTTGTACTGATGAAAGTGTTTCAAGGATGGATCCATTAGAATAAGATCGCTTAAAAGCATCAGCTGAGAGTGCAGGAGCCCTCGCCCTGATCCCAGCTGCCCACATGGCTTCAGCATCTGACCTCGGGGCTGCGAGCACCAGCAGGCAAGGGCCGGTGTGATGCTCGCACAGCCTGGCACCGGAGGTCCCCTTTGACATCGTCTTCGTGGAGAAAGCTGGACATCACAAAGGCGTTTGAAACCGACGCCCTGCTCTGGAGCACGGAGAGCTGGGCCACTGGCCTCTCGTGTTCTCGCTCCACCCCAGCCCCTAAGCAGGCCACGCTCGGGATCCAGGGCAAGGAGGGGTGCAAGAGCCACAAGATCTTGCTGCTGAGAGGAAAAAGGGGGCCTCCAGGCCCCCCAGCTCTAGACATACCTCCAGCAACAAGGCGTTATGGCATTATCAGAGAATAACCATGCAGCAAGGAAAACGATGATAGAGAAAAACACGCAACGACATGGGAAATGTCATGATATGGTGCTGTCTTCGTTTGCCAGTGTGCTATGACAAATCCCACACAAGGGGTTGGCTCCAAGACTGTGTTGGCCTCTATTGGCTCTAGAGGCCAAAAGTCCCAGATCGAAAGGTGGCCACAGGGCCATGCTTTCTCTGAGAGTCTGCAGTGCTCAGTGCCAGCTGGCAGCAACCTGGGGTTCCTTGGGGGGCATTTTGCCTCCCATCTTCCTGTGTGGCCTCTCTGACTAGCTGCATTTGCATTTCTTCTACTTCCAAGGGGTTCCTGGAGTACAGATTAAGACGCACCCTGATTCAGTCGGGTCCCACCTAAACAGGATCTTAGAAGATCCGAGGCACAAGTAATTGATAACACACCTTCAAAAGATTCTATTTACAAATGGGTTTAGACCCACAGGAACACAGATCAAGGTTAAGAACGTGTCTTGTTGGCGTACCTGATTCAATCTACCACAAAGACCATGCATACATTGCATTTAAAAGATTTAAAATAAGATTAAAAATGCCCACAGTCAAGCATGCTAAGAGGGAAGTGGATGTGGCTCAAGTGACTGAGCTCCTGCCTACCACATGGGAGGTCCATAGTTCGGTTCCCAGTGCCTCCTAAAGAAGACAGCACACTGGCACAACGGGCAGGCGCAGCACACAACAAGATGATGCAACAAGAAACACAAGAAGAAAAACATAATGAGAGACACAACAAAACAGGGAGCAGAGGTTCCCAGTGCCTCCTAAAGAAGACAGCACACTGGCACAACGGGCAGGTGCAGCAAGCACACAAGATAATGCAACAAGAAACACAAGAAGAAAAACAGAATGAGAGACACAACAAAGTAGGGAGCAGAGGTTCCCAGTGCCTCCTAAAGAGGACGAGCAGGACGGCGAGCTGACATGACAAGATGACACAACAAGTGACACAGAGGAAAAACATGAAACACAACAAGCAAGGACCGGAGGTAGCTTAAGTGATTAGGCACCTCCCTCCCTCATCGAAGGTCCTGGGTTTGGTTCCCGGTGCCTCCTAAAGAAACAAAGAAGATGAACAGACACAGCAAGTGCAAAAAATAAGGGTATGGAAAGAGATAAATAAGTAAAACAAATCTTTAAAAAAAAAAAACTTAAAAGCTGGGCATACAATAAAGGCAGAAGCCACAGAGGAAAACAATGATGGATTTAACTGTGTAAAATTGAAAAACTCTAAAAAAATTAATTACTTTAAACTACATTAGAAGGGGGAAATATTTACAATATAAATAGGAGATATTTACTAGCCTTAACGTACAAATGGGAAAAACCACACTTCCGTAGAAAAACGAGTGAAAGACATGAATAAGCAATTCATGAATAACAAAATACAAATGGTCAATAAACATAAAAATATTCATCCTCACTAATAATAGAGGAAATGGACACAAAAGTCAGTTGGATAACATTTTTGCCCATCACATTGGCAAATATGTTTTGAAGCTTTTTCATGATACCTGCTGTTGAGAAGAGAACAGGCAGTCTCGTATACTCTGCATCAGAGGATAAATTGGTAAAATATTTTTGGAGGGAAATATTCAAAATCTATTAATAACCTTGCAAAATAACTTTGACACAGCAGTTCCACTTCTAAGCATTTATCCCTACGGAAAAATCATCATGGCTAAAGATACATGCATTTGGACATTCCGTGAAGCATTGTTTATAAAAGCAAAAACTTGGAAATAGCCTCCCTGTCCAAACAATGAAGGACTGGTTTAATTATGGCACTAAACACAGAATAACTACGCAGCTAGTAAAGTGATGATAGAGAAGTAAGAAAGAGCATGGGAATTCTTGTGATGTTTTTTAGTGAAAAACTGACTATAAATGGTAGGTACAACATGAACTCACTTTTTTTAAATAGAGAAGTTGTAGGTTTACAGAACAATCATGCATAAAATACAGGGTTCCCACATACCACGCTATTACTAACATTTGTTACAATTGAAGAAAGCACATTTTCATAATTGTACTATTAAGTATAGTCGAGGGTTTAACTTAGGGTCCACTGTGTTGTGCAGCACCATAGACTTTTTTTTTCAATTTTTATCCTGGTACCGTATATACAAACTAACATTTCCCCTTTTAACCACATTCAAATATATAATTCAGGGCTGTTAATTATGTTCGCAATGTTATGCTACCATCACCACCACCCATTACCAAAACTTTTCCATTGTCCCAAATACAAACTCTATTCATTTTAAGTCTTAACTCTATTCCTACCCCCTACTTCTGAATTCACTTTTGTAAATAAATATAAGTGCATATCTGCACTGAATTTTTAAATATATAATTGTGGATCATTTGCAAGTCTCTTCTATTGTTTTTCTGCATTTTTTATAGTGAAAAGTTTTTTTTTTTCATAAAAAATTCCCAATGCTGTAAAATGTCCAAGAATCATTTTCAAGTAATCAATCAGGAAACAAGCGTCTTTAAATCAACAAGTTAAGAACCAAAGACATATCAAATGAGATAAAGTAGTATCAATTGTTCCAAATAACCCTTCCAATTAATCTTCTATGCCTTTTTGTAAGACCACAGAATCTGAGTTCATACAGATGAGGTAATTGTGTTGCAAAACTTGCTGGACCAGGATAACATTCTAAAACCATAATCTACTCTTACAGAAAAAAAAGAAGAAAATAAGCTTGCTCCCTTATTTTTCTGGAAGAAAAATGCTTATATTGAAAACTCAAGGTGGAAAGGCGGAAGCCATATTTTGCAGGGTTCTCAGGTGGCGATGGTTTGGGTCTCCACGTTGTGCCAATGCGAAATCTGAAATTTAAAAGAAAGGGGGTAAACTTGGAGAGAAAATGCTGTTTGCAACATGCAAAATATTGATGTGCTATACTAGGAAAAGAAACAAACTAGCAAAGAAGGAGAACTATAGACTGGCAATGCCAGGCCCTTCTTCTGAAGCTAGGGCACACCCCAGTGTACCACCTAGTAGCTGCTCCACAAAGACTGTCTGAAAAAGATTGGCAGTGAATTTCACTAGCCATTTCTGGACCCTTAACCAGAAATATTTTCTGTCTCAGTAAGACCAGCACAAAACATTTAGGCCACAGGACTACAACTTTCAGGCCAATATAATATCTCAGTTAAGAGATGTCAAGCTTCACAAGAGAAGCTTAAACAGAATGCTAATGGGTTAATTCACTAATACTTCTCTACTCTGCCTCTAGAGAGATCCTCCCAAGCAGATGCTCATCTCCAGAAATAGCACAGCACAATTGGCAAATCCATTAATTACTCCTCGTCAGACGTATCCCAGTGTCTGAAAGGAGGTCTCCTTGGTTCACTCAAGTCCTTGAGCAAGTCAGTAAGCATCAAGCTTTCGCAGGTGGGTAAATTCTATCATAATTTAATGAGCGATTGCCACACTCACACCAAAGTTGCAGATGGACTGATTCTTCCAAACAAAAGCCCCTATTGCTCTTTGGCCTAACATGCAGAGAATTTCATTTCTAACTTTAAAAAAAAAAATGGAATTTTTTAAAGCAACCTATCAGCCCAGGCTTTTCACCACCATGGATATTTTTCCCCACTTTGCACATTTCCTACCAACCAAATCACAACCTGTCTGAGGCACGGCTGAGCACAGTACCTCACCTCACTTGGAAATGGTCTGTAGCAAAACCTCTCTTACCTGACGTCCTCACAGAAGATGTTCTGCTTTCTATTAACAACCTATTTTAACCAAAAACTAAATAGAAAATTTCCTGAGGGAAAGTTTCTCTAGACAAGGCGGGTTTCAGAAGGTCTTTGGAGGGGGCATGGATAAAAATTTACCCAACATAGAGGATACCAAAGGCAGGGCCTCAGACTGTAGATAATAAATATTTGCTGAATGAATGTGAGGGAATTGAGGACTTTATTCCTGGGGAATCGTAGGAAAGAAAAAGCCCAAAGTTGTAAAGAAAAGAAGAGGGAACAGTCTGAGGGCCAGAGCAAAGGGAGAAAGCTGAAAATATGGCAGACAGAAGACAAAACATGATCCACAGCACTTTGCTCTCAGGATGCTCAGATTTAATTATCAAATTGGTTTGGTAAGCAAGAACCATTGAGCACAGACTGTTTAAAAATCACTGTTCTAAAGAATAGGGTTTGCTGTTCTTTGTCAAGTACATCATGCTTGCCATTTTTGGCTGGAAATCTAGTTGAAACTATTTATACAGAGATTTATGTAACTTTTAGATGACTTTTGTATATATTGGTGTGCATTTGCTTGACTCCTTTTTGCATATGGTCAGCATTGACTATATGTTTGCTGAAGAAAGAGATAAATGAATGGCTGCCTTTAAAAAGCAAACATTTCCAAACATTTGGCCACAAAAACTGGGGAAAATGCTGAAGATAGGATAGGATGTAAATCCAATTGCTGCTCAAACACTCTGAAGGATCCCATCTGGAAATATTACCCCAAGAAGATAAAAAATATATGTAAACAAAGGGGGGAAAGAAATGGACCCACTGGGGAGTTTAGGAGATGGAGAATAATGTTCATTTTCTTTTAGCTCATATCTGGTAGTGTCAAGTGATACTGGGTTTACATCCTGATCTTCTACTCTACACTCCATTGAAGGTCAAAGCCAATGGATCAGCCCTCACCCAACCGCCCCAAGTGTACAGAACTGCCTGCTGTACTGCAGGGCCAGGGCCACCAAATAGAACCACTCACTCTCCTCCACCTAATTCTTATCACATCGCAGGGATGAGATCCCAAGTCTGTGGAAGATTCATGGATGGACCAAAGTGCAGCCCACACATCCATCTATGGCTAGACTCCCAGGGGCTATCAGGAGGCTCACCACCGAGCAAGATCAATTTTTAGGTGGCTTAATTGAATATTTTAGAATAGTTCTAAATTTATTTACATTAATTATGTGTGTGTGTATATATATATACACAAATGTATATGTATATGTATATGTATATGTATATGTATATGTATATGTATATTAGGAAAGTTATAACCAACACAGAAAACACTGCTCCAGATCAGGACTTTCCAAGGTGACAGTCCCTTCCAAAAATGAGTTAGCAGAAAGCATGGAGTGAAGGGACAGGAATGTGTGGCTTTAGCTTTGGGCTCTGGACTCTTTACTTTCTTGTCATTCTTATCTTTCCCCTGGACTCACAGAATGCTACAGACAAACACACTGTTAAGCAGTCATATAGATTTTGGAAAGACTACAAACCATAGAGGCATCAAGTATAGCACCATATTAAAGGTTCTGAGAAGGTCTGCAGCATTTAGAAATATCCTATTTACCTCTGTTTAATCTTTTTTTCCCACATCGTACTTACTATTATCCCACAGAACACACCTTGCAAATTGTCATTCCACACTTTTGAAATTTTATCTTTAGGTATTGGGTAAAATCCAATCATTAAAATGCTGAATTTTTTGGAACAGAGTGTTTTGAGTTCTTATAGAAAAATTTTTTTTCTGGTACCCAGGGCCAGGAATTGAACCCAGGAAATCATATGTGGGAAGCCAGTGCTCAACATCAATTCCCCTGAGCTGGTTTTTATCATTTGTTTGGTTGTTGTTTGTTTTTTGGAGGCACCAGGAACCAAACCGGGGACCTCTCATGTGGGAAGCAGTTACTCCCAACAGCTTGAGCCACATCTGCTCTCTAGAAGTGTTTTTAATGGAGGGCCCTTGCGTAGAGAGCATCTGCTGTAGGTTGTTTAGAACTCACCATTCCATTTACTTCAGAGCTGTCATAAGGAAGTCTTCTATTGCATCACACAGTATTTCCCCCAGGAATACCTAGGGTAGAAACGTGCACAGCCTCGGGTCCAGGCAGAACTGTCCTCCTGAATTGGCTTACATTCAGATGATGGACAGTGAGGCCTCTTTTCCCTCTTTGCTTTGGCCACCATGAAACTCATGACCAAAGTTGGAAATTGTGCAGAACCTTAAGATTTAAATTTCAGTGCACCAGCCTACCTCTGGCTTTTTCTCCTTTTCTTACACTTTTCCCCTCTTCACCCTGACATTCTCATTTACATATGCTGTCCTGTTGTTTCCTTCATGTTTGTTATAAAGTGAACTGAATCCCTTTTGAATGAAGTGAGGATGAATCCGGAGATGTCTCTACCTTCTTTCCCTCCGTGAAGATAAACAGGGCTGAGCATCTGGACTACAGGGTGGGGAAGGCTGCCCGCACGTAGCAAAGCAAGCCGACTGTTTGTTCCCAGGAGGAACATTTTGCTTTTGTACACGGTTTGTTTTTTATATCCTTTTGGTGTAGTGTGGTGTTCTGAAATTATTTGTTTGGGTGTATATCATGCAAAATGGTGTTTGTAAGCTGCTTCTCTACTTTAGTTTTTTTTTTTTTTTGATCTAATGTACTTTTAACCTGGGTCTACATGTAGCCCATCCCTCCCTCCAATAAAAAAAGGCAACCACTTAGCTGAGGAGCCCCAAGGCCAGACGGACCCCTCTCATCTACTTCCAGCCAGATGGCAGGCCACGGGCTCATGCCAGCGTCTTCCAGCCCTGCACCGACTCCAGCGCGACCTCCCAGCAACTGCGGTATTTTCTTTTTAGTACCATTCTATATTAGTACTTACAGCCATTCCATATTCAGGACTCTTCCTAGTTAGTGCTATTTTGGGCTATTTCA